>NC_142187.1:11384500-11698500 GCF_026936395.1 Plectropomus leopardus
TGATTTGAAAAAGATCTTTGAAATTTTGGACTGCATTCACATCATATACTTACACACTCTTTAGCAAGCTAAAACAGTATGTGGGATTTTTTAGGTATGTCCAAAACCTTGGTATGAAACCATTAGCATATGATATTGGGAAACACAATATAAAGTGGTAAGGATACCATTAGATATTACATGATCATTGAGCTTTGTTTTGGATGCAATAAGGTTCAGGCTTTTTGTAAGCCATGCTAGTGCCATGACTTCAGGGATGTCGGTTGATCACTCCACCACTTTGATCCAGAGGAAAATATCCCAAAAAATATTCAGATGGCTTGTCATGAATGTGGTACAGTGCACTTGACAAGATACATACTACTATTTAAAAGTAAGTTGAGCAACAGTGTGCATATTAGGTACATGCAATTTTGGGTGCTGTATCTGCTTGTGTTATCATCTGAGCTGACACAGAGTTGGTCTTCTTTCCCTTGTCCACCTCTTGTTTTGGCCTATTCTCCTTCCTATTTGGAAAATCTATTGTCTTTATATTAATTCACAAAGCACTATGGGTTTTTCACAACATTTTCTTTTATAGCTGTAACAAAACTGCTTGAATGTGCAGAGTTGTGGAAATTTGTTTACACTGAATGAATATAACATTATTAAACATGACAATATAGTATATCCTTAAATAGATGTAGCGCACAAAAGTATTTGTTCTATATATGAGAATGGCTGATACCTTCTTTAACTTAACTGATTTTGAGGTTTGTGCTTTGGAGTGATCAATAGATTAATAAAGTCAATTGTTCCACTTGAATATCTTGCATGAGTTAGGGCTGGGGAATATGGAGAAAATCATACATCGCAATATTAACTATATACCTTAATGTTGATAGTACAGCAATATTGTAGGGTTGACTGTGGGTGCTTTTGCAAAATATTTACAAAATGAGATCTTTGATAAATAATCATCAGTACTGTGGAGATGTTTAAGTTTAGCTCCGAGGTCCATGAACATCGCTGTCACCCTGAACATCCCATCAAACCTCGTTCAAAACCACAAATTCAATATCGACCAAAAAAAAAGGAACAAATAGTTGAATATCTGCACTCATATTAAACAGCTAAATCCAATATGACACATAATTTTGATTCAGGTACAGCCATACAACTTGGCATCTATCCCACAATCCCTCTTGGCTCTAAGCTGTCTTCATTTCTCAAATGTTGCTTACGTGTTAATTTGTTTCAAAGCTGGCAACCTGCTTTGTCAAAAATGGGCAATGGGCAGGATCACACAGGCCGAAACAAAAACAGGCATTCTGCATTGGAATGGAAATTTTAGATGAGAGAATACTGGCCGTAGCATGTTTGTCAGAGAATTTACCACATTTTAACTTAATCTCTGATGACATGTCACACTCTCTTTATTATATAACACAGTAAATATTATACATATTGTCCCTTTAAAGAAGAAACCCCTGCACTGAGTATTGAGTTAAACAAATTAGTTTCCTTCCCTGCTCACTCTGTCAGATGACATTACAACAGACACAGCTTCACTGTTGAGCAGCCTGACCCAGCTGGGCAGCACTGAATGGGTTAAGACCAAACCCAGTGGGGAGGAACAGAACTGAGTATTATTCCTTCAAACATAGACACAGGTCCTTTAAGGCCATCAGTTCAAATGTGCTGGATGTCCATTCATGGACATGAATGAGGCTAGACGCCCATTAACCCAGCAAACAGGGACACAACACAACTATGATGCACTGAGCTCTGCACAGTGAAGCTGACAAAGATAAAAGGAGGTAATTATCTAAGAAGACTTTATTCATTCAAAGCCACATGTTTGCCTAGAGTGAGACCACTGGCTGACATAAAGTCGAGACACATCTTAAAAAAATGCTTGATGTTATTTTGTTGTTTTCGGGGCCTGGCACTCCTTAAATAATAATGGCACCTCATCAATGACAACGTGTCAAAGTCACAAGCTGTTACTTACTCAAACTATGGTTTATAAAAGTTAACCAAACACAGGTTATCATGTAGTCATATATAGGAGGAGACTTGAAATTGAAACTGATCGAAACTGAGTTACTATTTATTTAGACTAGTATATACTCAGGGGCGTAGCAACCACCATTCTGGGCCCTTGCATAAGAAGTCTCTGTGGGTGCACTGCCCTTCCTCTCTTCTTACTTCACTTTTAAAAAATTAAGTAAGAAGACAACCTAAGAATAACTAATTAATCTCTGCTGTTTTTTTAATACCATTTATTTTCATGTAAAGGATACATAAGCACATAACTACATGGCATCTCATAATTTTTAAAAGGACCAGCGTAAAGCTTAAACAGCCAATTAACTGACCAACAATAAATTAATTGTGATGAAGTCTAGCTCAAATGGGAACGTGTGTGCATGTCATTCCCCCTCTCTCTTTTGCGTTTCCTATCTAACTGAAGCTGTCCAGTCGATAAAAAAAAATCTATAAAACAATAAAAGAAAAAAATATGCAACTGTTGTGATAACTGATGGATCATTTAAATTACTTTTCAAGCAAAAGTTATAAAAGTCATCTAGTTCAAGATTTTCATTTATCATTTAGTGTTTACCTTAACTCACATTTAAATAAACTAAGGACCTTTGGGTTTGTGACCATGGTTCCCTATGATCTAACAAATTACAGACAAAACGATTGATCGATGAATGAAGACAGTAATTAGCTGAATAACTGATAAGAAAATAATGAAGCTAGAAAACAAAGGGGAAACGTAAAGCTATAAACAAGAGAGTAATCTTTGCCTATACTGAAAAAGATGAAAATCAATAAATCATCACACTACTAAAGACTATATCAAAGAACAATATCAAGGATCTCTGGAGGTCCACAGACCCTTAGTAATAATTACAAACGTCCCAGCATCATAGCATTAATTTAGTGCCTACAGCAGTTTCTTGCCACTTCATGAAAAGCCACATTCTTTTTCCCTGATGCTTTAATGAGGGCTGTGAGGTCATATATGTGGGTGAGAAGTCAAATGCCAGCAGTGCTGATTACAGAGGCAATCTGAAGGGACTGTAGGTACATCAAACAAAGACTACATATTGCATGATGACTCAATGCTGCCAATAAAGTTCCCTAATAAAGGACATGACTGCCAAATGTTTCAGTGCTGGGACAAAAGATTTGAGGACTGAAAGTTCCAGAGGGAAGTTAAAGAGATAAGATGAAAAACAAAAAAGAAAACAAGCAGAGAATATTCTTCTGTTACTAGACATGAACAAGACGACATGAAACAGCGTCTGAACAAAAAAAAAAAAAAGCTTGATATGGTTGCACAAATACTGGAAACACTAAATGTCATGTTTTCAAAGCAAAGACGCAACAGCGAACCTCTTACATGAGTGGGCACTGGAAAAGTGTGAGTCACGCCTGAGACATGACACAAGTGGCCTATTCACTGACAGCACAGACCATGGCAGTACCCAGACATTAAGGGATTACTGTAAGTGAGATGAATATGTCACTTAAGAGGGAGAATAGTGTTACGATAGCACTAACCCTGATAGCATTCTGGTTTAAATGTTTCCTCTGTCTTCTTCACAGACTTGGTTTGAGTCAGAAATGTGAACAGATTTCCATTGAAACACGGTTAAGAACAAGTATCTGTTTACCTTCAGGCCACAGTATCTTGTAAAATTCACCACCAATCTAAACCACTTTAACAGCCATCCACTCTTTCTGGACAGAATAGCATCTGTAGCACTAGTTAAAAATAGCTACGGTATATAAAATCATCTTCGTTTGGCTGGTGTTAATTTCTCACTCTGGCAGCTAATAACAATGACCCTGCAATTTTGTATTAACTGGGTGGAAATTGAGCTGAAACACATCAGCTAAGTGCAAACTTTGATTTCCATTTCACATGCTGCTGCATTTTAGTGGAAAAATGATAACAACCTTCCTGTCTTTAGGAGGTTAGTGCAGTGGTGGCCTGATTGGGTTAACTAGGTTACTGGCTTGACATTTTTATATATGATATATTTTTTTAATGATGGCGTATTATAAAATAACTGTGCTTTATTTAGAAAGCCAACAGATTTATATGGGACAAGATACAGCAATTCATCTCTTGCACTTCCACAGCATTTTATTAACATTTAGGAACAGTATTGTTTGTTCATATTATCTTAAAGGAAACACAAAAGGCCACACTAGTTTTACACTTTATTAAGAGTTAAGTTGTCTTCTGGAATCGCTCACATTTCCTATCTTTAAAAAAGTTATGACACCGTGACACAGGCACTTCAGCTTCCTGGAAAACTCTTGGTCATAGCCTCATGCTACATTGGTGGTTGTAACTTAAAAGTTTAAACAATGAAGTCATCAACAATGCAACATTTATATCTGTCCCAACAATTCAATCAGCTTTTTTCTCTATAACGACATTAACAATCCGATGCTTTACACTTTACACTGACCTGACAGTGATGGTATTAGTTTTCAATGTAGAAAGTCCCAAGAACCCACAGTTGGTCATTTAAGTGGGTCCCCATTAAATCTTTTTGGGTTGTTTTTTTGTTGTTTTTTTTAAATAAATTTTAGTATTTATCTCATATTCATATGGTAAAATTATGGTTTATTCCTGTATGTTAAAAATGTATATGAACATTAAAGATAAAATCCCAAATCTGAAAACTTTATTTACAAAACTACAGACTACAGGCCTATGTGTAGGCTGTATTTCTATATACAGTCTGTGTACAGAACATAAGTACACACATATACAAATGTCACATCTTGGGTTCAGCATTAAGAGCCCAACAATCATCTAACCTATTTTAAGTAAATCAAATGTGACATATAATTATAATAATACACACGAACTTAAACAAGCTACTGTATAGTTTAATAGTTTGACATTAGTTGATATGTGCTTATTCTCCTTCTTTCTGGGAAGATTTTTTATTGTTTTCCTTTCAATTAATAAGATTACAAACAAAGCGGAAATTGTCTTGCCAAAGATATATTACAGAGCTGGGGAGGGGACAGGTGGGCCAGCAGGTGTCATATCCGTTTAGAGCACCAGAATAAACACACACAGTATTATAATAAAATAGTGTGATAGTTAACATCCAAAACACAAGTTTTACTCTTAGTGGTCTCTGTGACATGAGAAATGCTTTAAAATTGGTAAAGTCACATGCAGCACTGTTTCTAAGATTATTATGATACTTTTGTTCACAATGTAGCATTATTGGGTCAAATAATCAATGGTGACTTTGCTGCGTCCTTTCAGAAAACACATAACGACATTACTGAAAATATTTGGAAAGCGAATTCTGACCAAGGTGCGATAATAAAAAGTGAGTTTAGTTGATAATTAAACAGTAATTTTCACAGCAAAAATGACCAAAATCTAATTGCTTCAGATTTTGTATTTGCTGTCTCCTCTGTTTTGTATAATTGTAAACTGAATATTATGGGATTTTGGACTGTTGGTCAGGAACTCTCATTCTAAAAAAATATTCTGAGCATTTTTATTATATACCCTGAATGATTTTAAATAGTTTAACCAACAATGAAATTATGATTTGCAGCCCCGATTCAAAATACAGATCTAAAAGGGAACCCAGGATGATATTTAACTGACAAGAAAAAAAACAGGAGGACACTACATGCTTTCAGGTCCAGAACACCAGTGAAACACACTGTTATACAGCAAGTGAAGAAGCCAATAATTGCAATGCAGGGAAGCTGAGCAGCAGCATGTGACAACAAAATGACACAGCAATTAGAAAAGCTCGGAGGGTAATTACACTTGACAATGTGCCCAAATATTCCCACTAAAGTCTTTTCACAAGGTCAGCAACAGTGCAAAGTAATTGGCGGTGAGTAATGAGAAAATAATGTACAACTAGAGTCAATCGGTGCAAGGATAAATCTAAATTTCAATGCATTACCACCCTGAACCTGATTTAAGTGTTCGGACGACAACTAAATATGATGAAAATTCCTATTACAGTGCATGCTTTAGTTTCACTGTTATTTTCTGTGGACTAAATCTGCATCTGTCTTAGTCCATGTAGGTTAGCCTTCTGTGCCTCATTTATCATCATATATCCCAGTTAAACCATGGGACACTGCAGAGAGCTGCCTCTAGAAAAACAGGCCAAAACTACTTTCTCTTCAAGAGGAAATCACAATAGGCAGATCCCTTTGCAACACAAAGTGTTTATATATATATATATATATATATATCTGCTGTTCAGATGGCAAAATCCTAATTGTCTCTACTAAAATCTCTCCTTTCTCTCCATCAGAAACATTCTTCTTTTGTGGATCTTTTCCAAAATCTTTCCCAGCTCATCTCACGCTCTTTTTGTTCACCGGGGAATCATGTACCAGCTTGTCTCTGCACACCTTAAAGAATGCAGTGAAGAGGAAGAGAGCGAGAGAGAAAAAATAAATGTACTCAAATACTTTGCACCTCCTCCAGCTACAGAGAAGAGGACACGTGTCCCAGTTTCCTTACAGCCGCATGCCTCGACAGCGCACCTCTTTAAGGAGGAGAAGAGTAACGCGCAGGTATGAGGAAGACAGAGGCAGGAAGAGAGATCCCCCTGGCTAAGGATGATCCTTCATTCAGCCTGTAGCATGTCAAGACTGATTTTTAAATGACTTTATGGGCTCATGTTGAGAGAAAGTTGTGTGCAACACTTAGGCAGACACACAAAATACTGCTGTGTCTAAAGAATCCTTTCAATCACATTTCAGACTAGGGTTGTTTCATGGTCTACGGTGATATGAAATCTGACAGTTATCATACAGTGCACATCTGCTTATTCTGAAAAAATGCAACTGGGCCGAGAGTCTCACTTTTATTTTAGTTATTTCAAAAGGGACAGTTTTTAAACTCATTAAAAAATGGTTTCAAGTTTGAATCGTAGCAATGAAACGTTTGTTTCTCCAAAAATAGCCCTTCTGTTTTCATTCTTTTCAGGATCATTCTGGTTGATAACAACAATAATTCTGTATTACCGTGACACCATGAAACCTGAATATTTTCTGAGATGGTTGTCCTACCATGCAAATCTCATACCATTGCCACCATATTTTAGACTGTAAAATTAGGACTTAAGTAATATTAAACTCCAAGGTTTGAGTGAGATAATAAAAGGAGACATACACCCCACTACAAATACTATCACATCATATATAAGCTTCCTCATATTATAGCTGAAGAAACATTAAAAGGTACTCTATTGAGTCTCTGTAGTATGAAGGCTGATGAGGAACAGAGTCTGATAAATAATGAGCCGATAATGGGACATTTTTTTAATATTATTATTTTTATAATAGTAATTATAAGTATAATAATAATCATAATTATTATTTGTGTATTTTTATCATTTTTTTATGCATGAATTTTTGTTATTATATATTACTCTGATCATTATAACCGCTACATCGCGCTGATAATGCAAAGCCAGGCTACTCTCATTGACTTAACAAGGGCAGTATGTACACACCCCAGAAGAAGAAGAAGAAGAAGACGAAGACGAAGACGAAGAAGAAGAAGAAGAAGAAGAAGAAGAAGAAGAAGAAGAAGAAGAAGAAGAAGAACAACAACAACAACAACAACAACAACAAAATCCCTGCACGCTGACTAAAGAGCAAAACATCTGATCCCTGCCCACTAGACTCCCCACCAGTTCAGCAAACGTAATTATTAAGAAAATAATGTATTACAAATGAGTATGCAAAAAAATATGGAGCATGGTTATTTAAAATCTGGTCTCTAAACCTTTTTCTCTATGGGGTAAATATTCAAAAACTGCAGAAAGTCCATTGACTTTTCCTAATATTTAACATTGGGAGATGATAGGAAAGGGGCTTGTGCGTCAGACATTTGTAGGATAAAAATAGGTGAGTAAGTGAATAAAGAAGAAAGCATCTCATCTCATTGTAATGATAAGTTATTGTTGCTAACACTCTAAACAAAAGTGTATTTGACCAACCTAACCATGACAAATGAAAGTAAAAATGTGGGGAGCACAGGGAAAGTGGTACAAAATGAGAAAAGAGGAAAAAAAATTGCATTGCACAGACTTTGTCAGCTGCTGTAGCTTGTCTTCAAAATGACTTCTGGCAGTTTTCCATCAACTGGCATCCACTCAGCGGATGAAGCAACATGGAGAGAGGAGCCCGAGATAGAATCTGCTGGCTGTGATTCCTTCAATGACCATGCAAATCCTGCAAGGTCATTCTGATAGGCACGCAGGGAGGCAGAGAGGTAGGAGGAAAACAAAATTATGCAGTAGGGACAATATTTCAACAGGGAGCTCTGAGAAAACACAGCACTAGACAGCTATGTTCCCCTGACATGTTTCAACCTGAACCGAAAAAGTGAGAATTTGCCCACTAAAACACTCATGAGCACTCTGGAGAAAGAAGTTCTGAGTCTGAGTCAGTGGTATAGTGACAAATATGGCATTAGTGAAGAAAACTCAAAACTACCACAGTTAATGGATCAATCCATGAGTGCTACACAGCAAGCAGAGGTTCATTTATATCTGTGACCAGAACCACAGATCTTAATATTTATTTGTTTAACTCTTATCACACTATGCAGATCGTTATGGTAAATGCTAAGATATAGTGTGCTCCACAACAAACAAATAGGTGTTGTGAGTGTTTGTAATTGTATTGATGGTGAGTCTACTTAGCTCTGTAATTACACTGCCAGACCGCTAGTTGGCAACGGGATTTTTATGCCATTGTGTTGAGCTTTTTCACATCCTTCTTCAAACAACTGGTGTTGGGGTTGGAGTATGTTGAACAACAGTTACTATTACTAAAAGTACTGCAACATAAAAAAAGACACAGGACATCTGAGGAGGTGGCGTGTGCAAACACTGAACGATGGAGGCAAAAGTGAATTTTCTGTGCTTGTCAGGCCACTGAGAAATTTTGACGAGGAAATGCTTTTAAAGTACTTTTGGATAATCACAGGTATATTTGCATTTGGGTTAGTTGTCTACAGCCATTCATCTGTTACTAGTATGTGCATAAAATACCCCAAAAACTACACCATAGGTGATGCAATGCAGAACTTTAAAATCCCACTTAACACACAAGAAGCCTGGGTCGGCGAACACTGGCCATGGTACCACTGAAGTGATGTTAAATGCTTCATTCCTGTATTGGGAATTGTTCATGTTTTGAAGAGGGACCAAGTGTGTGCATATCCAGGCACAAATGCTCCAGTGCAAAGCAAAAATACTTCACTGCAATATCTTGTAGATTGATACACTGTCTTATAAAGAGAAAAAAGAGAAATAAACTATATATGTTGAGGTACATTGTGTGCAGACCTTCTTTGAGCCCTGCATTTTTTATTTTTTTTTTATCATTATTTACTCTGGCCTTTAGAGGTGAAAAAAGCCAGCATGTTCTGGGTCAACATGAACCATGTTCTTTAGTTGCCTTTCTCTGCCTGAACCCATTTTTTATCTCCACAAAAGATGATAAGAAACAAATCCAGGAGCGCCAAAGGTTTCCATATTGGTAAGATTTAGTGGCTCAGTCTCAACACTTCACCGAGAGATTTAAACTATTACAGTGTAAAGCAGAGGAGCAAAGAAAAAGATCAGACTCAGCTTGTGCTTAAACAATTACAAATTACCAGAATAGAGTGAGTGAGCAGAAATCTCAGCACAGAGAAGGTTTTTGTGACACTGACAGATAACAACAAGCACTGTGTGATATGACTTTGTGTCTACCCAAGCGTACTAAAATCCAACTGTCCTTGGGAGAAAAAAAAAAACAAAAAACACTTGCTTTTCTCTATTCAGAATACCAGCCATTCACTGAGCCTGAACCTGTATTTCTGGTCTTGAATGTAAATGAACACAAGTGTGGATCACGACTCTGGCTTCTCAGACAGCAAACCTGAACAAGGTACAAAAACCTGCTCAAATCAAACCAGTTCAACGAGACAAAGGGGGACTTGCTGGATTTTCTCTGTGGAATTTCCGTGCATTTTTTTAGATAACTACAACAACACAAAAGTACACAGATAATGTCAAATGTTATATTATCAGATATTATAAATTATCAGAGGGCAGAAGTAGGAGGAAGAGGAAAAGGAGGAGGAAGAGGAACAGGCAGGCAAGACTCCTAGAATAATCTACTAATCTAATCTGAAATGGAATTATCCCAGGGGCACAGTTCAAACAGGGAGCTAAGGAGCTTTTATCCAGCAGGAGAGGAGCTGACATTAAACCTAGTAGAGCTGACAGGGTGCAGCTAATTTCCCAGCATGACTCTGCGGGCCCGTCTTCTTGTACTGTAATCTTTGTTCTTCTTTGTTTTATCAGAACAATGCAACTGCAGTGTTTCAGACAGTGTGTTTGTGAGTTGGTTTCTTCACTTTGTGATGTGCAAGTTTTACAGACAGGCGCTTGGGGAGCGGGCGGACATCCGTGGCTGCACAGCTGCTTAATGACAGTTTGATAAATTAACACAAAAGCTGCAGAGCAAGGTTTGAACTATGCAGTTAAAGCGTCCAACTATTACGCCACACTGAAAGCTACCCATTATGCTGAGGAGTGAACATTTCAAATACCTCTAAAGCTTGCCCTAACATGTCTCAGCTCATGTGTGATTAAACTCCAAATAAGGAGGCCTTGAGCTATGAAGAAACATAGGAAAAGGCTCAAAAGAGACCAATTAGTTTGTTCAGACCCGTAAAGTGAGGTTATGATGAAGTGATTAAAAAAAACAGCTGTGTCATTTTGTTATAATTACATTATTTAGTGCAGTGACTTTAAACCACCTGGCCCCAAAGATGTTATCTGACCAGAAACAATTATCCATCGGGTATATAACACATTCATAGATTCTGGATTTCTGAATGAGGGAGAACAATGAAAAAAAAAATGCAATAGATGAACAGCCATTAGGTGAATGTTTCACTTGACCGTTGAAAAAATGTGGCTACCATTAAGAATCAAATGCACACTGATAAATTCTTTGCATGTGCTGAGTTACATTTATGTGCACAAAAAAACAAAGAAGTTAAAGTTACAGCTGTACTTTTATTCAACATGGACATGATTAACTATGTTTCAGGCACAATTTTTTCCTCAGTCAAAGCCTGAATAGGAGCTGAGGACTGTGGTCAGAACTCTGATTGACAAATTTTGAGAGATATTGCCTTGTATTTAAAAAGAAAAAAATATAGGACACAAGATAGGCACTCCTTTGTCCTTGATTTGTGACAACAATGTCTCCAAAAACATAAATAAACACAATTTTCTTTTTCTAGTTTTACAACATATACTCAGTGTGTCAATACTTCACATCTGGAAACTTGACAGTGTTTATGCCCTGCTCTCTGGACTCATGATTTATACATAATAACATTTAGGGGGAAAAAAAACAGTATAGAAGTGTGCATCTTTAGTGTGTCACACACTGCTGAACAAGAACAAAGCTTAAGCTGGGATCATCCTGTCATTGATCCCCAGTTCATTTTACTACCATTTAGACACTGGTTTCTTTATCCTGTGACCTTTGCCCTGATTGTATAACACTCTAAAAAACCAGCCTGAACAATATTACTGACCTACATCTACATTGAAAGGGTTAAAAGAAAACTCATTTGCTGAAGATGAAGTGACCCACTGACATCAAACCTTGAACTTATGCCATCCAGAAGATGCCCACTGTAAGCTCTGGAGACAAAGTAGGTCTTTGTAATTTAAAGATAAACCTGCTCCACTGCCTAACATGCATACATGTCCTACAGATCTTCATCATTTGTGTTCAGAGCTTTAGCAATGAAGGTTATTGCTATCCTAATGTTTGCAAATGTATGGCAAAATGACAAACACCTTATCTATCTGGTTAGTTTATCTAAATAATCTAAATAAATAATTCTTCAGTAAAATTATGTCAACTTAAAAAAAAGCTACATTCATGAGTCAATGGTGTTGGAAATGACCACCAGCCACAAGCCTAATGCAGGAAAAATATGTAAGTGGCTACTAGATTTGCTTCACTCACCAGCCAAAAAAAAACAATGACAATCTTCTGAGTAGCTCCTATATATTTGGATCTACCAACCACAGTGGCAAGTGGACCAAAAAAGTCAATTTCCAACCCTCAAGTTATCTCAAAACTATTCCCCTCCGCACTTATTTTTCCAGTTATTCTGTCAATAACTTGATAATCACTAGCCTACCAAATGTCAAAAAATATGAAACTAGAATTACTGCCTCGCGACTGTACGCCTCCTCAAACCCGTCAAGTTGCCCTTACAGTTAACATCTATGTCTATGAAAAAAGTGAATGCTTCACACAAATCTTCCCACAGCAGATCTAGACAATTAGCACAGTTTCAATGTGAGCACCCAAGATCAGTGTCACCAGTTCAGACCTAATATCTCCCCTTCTGTTCCCAAGTTATGATATAATGGCCAAAAAAGTGTTTTGTAGATTATGGTGAATGTTTTTGTCCAAACAACAGTTAAAAAAAAAAAAAAAGAATAGAAAGAAAATCAATAATATTAACTTTACACTGATATAAAACAGAAAAAAATGCAAATTCTCATATCTGATCAGCTGAAACTTATATTTTGGCATTTTAAAGGCAAATAGTTTTGCCTTTAAAATGACTGCTAGCCAATTTACAGACTAATTTTGTCAACTGTAGACTGCATATTGTCCATTGTCCATTGTCTGTAACATTAGATGTTACAGGGTACTAAAGAAAATGGAAAATAAGAAAAAGACAAAAGCAAAAAATATCAGATAATGCCAATAAAAAAAGGCATTCAAAAATGAGCAGTTACTGGCTTCAGTCAGACTTTGAGGGAATTTGCAAAATCTTGGAGCAACAACAACAAAAACCTTAGTTTTCAGCTTTAATGATAAAACAGCTAAAATTCATGCTGTGAGGATCTTATAAGCTATGCAGTCTGTATCAGTGATAAGCTAATTCTTCATTGTTTTGTAAACTTTACACAGTTCTTACAACTTTGATACACATTTTTGAAAGAGGGACATTAATCAAGTAAATACCGTACAGTTCAAGAAAACCATCAAACATATTTTAAAAACCTGAAAGTTGTGATTCTTCTCTTCTTGTGTCTTTTAAAAAGCATCATATTCACATCTGAACTTATGCTAAACGTGAGACATACACTGTATGTGTATGTCACCATAATGCCGAGTTAATAATCTCACTCTGAACCTCACTGGGGACAAAGTGCACACAAAGACCGTCCTTTCTATTGGAAAGTGGGAAATTATAGCGCACGTTGTCGCCAGCCAGACAAGCATGAATACACATGGGCAGGGCCACGAGCAAACCTTTATTTATATTGGACCAGAGATTACACGGTGCAAACTGCTCTCTGTCATTTAGTGGCTGCACAAATACACATGGTGGTTTGGAGGGGACTGATAGAGTCTTGCCTCAACACAAACTTCATTTAAAAAGGAGCTTCTTTTTATGTTTGAAGAACTGGTACAGAATATATACAGAATATAACCTGTAAGAGGAAACAGGCATGTGATTTCCACATTTTGTTATACATTTTTCCTCAATGCTCGTGTGTACAATGACAATTTTTAGATTTTTTTGGTGCCACCACCAGCTCTACAGCTTACTCTGTCTGACAATAAGCCCCAAAAAATTCCCTACCCTTTGGTGGCCAGTTTTTGCCCTCTGAGGATGAAATTTAGCATAAAGCTCGCAGCTACTGCACTTGTTTTCTGGTGTGTAACATGAAAGACAATAGAGGGAATGGGATGAAGCAGGTTGCCACATGCAAGGTTCCCACACCTTTTTATTTTTCAAATTTCAAAACTTTTCCATGACTTTTCAAGGACACATAACATTTTTTTTTCATGAAGGGAGAGATGGAGTCATAAAATAAGTATAAGTATGTGATGGTTAATAAAACATCACACATCAACACATATTAGAACTACATTACGTTGACAGCTACAGAAAATAAACGATAACAACAACTCTAAGAATTTTTTTTAACATTCAACAAACTGCATGACTTTTCTGGTCCTGGAAAGTGTGACTGTGATATTCCATGACTTTTTCAGATTTTCCATTACAGTGGCAACCTTGCACATTTTGCTGTTTTTGTCAATTTTAGACAATGTGGTCCAAAGCGACAAAAAAATCGAGAACAAAACAGTTTTAAAAGACTTTCATCTTCAAACTGAGCAGGTCATGTCACAATGCTGCAAGTAAACCCACATTTCAAAACACTTACTCAAGACACTCTCTTCACCAACTAAGAGAAAATTTTATGTTTATGTCATCATGATTTTGAAAAATTAAGCACTGCTCTTTAAAATATATTCTGCTGAGTGCACTCAATATACAAAATGTCAGTCTTCTAGATGTGAAAAATGAACATATCTGAAATCTAAATAAATATCACAGGATAAATTGTCCTGTCTGCCACCCCGCCTCCTCCCCATCCTTTCTCCCATCATCACTGCTGCCCCGAGCTCGTCTCAACAGCCAGCTGTCCAAACAAATGTTACGTAGCCGGCGCTTATGTAATGAAGCATGGCAAGTGCTTAGCGCATCCTCTAAGCTTTCCTGTTGCATGCCATCATCAGTTCAAGCATCTCAAAGAGTACAGCTAAACATCCTCATCTGTCCCTTCTGGCTAGAGAGTAGCCATGGCTCAAATAATCAATGTTATTGATCCGCGGTGAATGAATGGGTAATAAAGACAAGTCATTGCCCTGCACTTGTGAACAATCTGCAAGATCAGCTGCAGTGTGTGTGAGAGACAGAACAACAGAAATACAAAGCTTGGAAGGAACACTGACATAATCTCTGAGTGCGTGTTTATAACTTCAGGGATCAACACTCTCTGCTAGCATGACCGGGATCAAAAGTGCACCACAACAGCATTCACAGCTAAAGACAATTCTCTCAGAGTGCAACAAACACAACAAATGCAATACATGCCAGCTGCCTTGTGTGAATCTGTGTGCTTCCTACAATCCAGAAAACTGTACTGTGCAGTACTTTAATACAATACAATATGTAGAGGGATATGCTGACTTGGCAAAAAAATGTGCACGTAGCTTTAAGAACACATCGAGTTGTAAGCATTTGACCGTTTCTGTATTTTTGAGTGTCCCTGCTGCCAGCACACACACGCACAGTTAAAGAAGCTGTCTTACCGTCTCATTCTCATCTGGGTACATACTGTCCTGTGGCTGAGTTGCCGCTGCAGAGGAACAAGTCTCGTAGCCGGCGGTGCTGACGAGGACACTGATGATGCAGAGAAACACAGCAGCCTCTGCCTATTCACAAAATCTCTCCCGGACTGACATGTCACTGTGGCACACCAGATAATGTCACTCTGAGGCCCGGTGCACGAACACTCACACACACACACTCACTCTTATTCACTCACACGTCCTTACATAAACACAGAGAGAGAGAGAGAGAGAGAGAGAGAGAGAGAGTGCGTACTAAGCTCAGTGATGCTCGCTCTCCCTGAGCTGCCACAACACACTGCTTGACCTGTCCCACCATAATGCCACAACACACAACACCCCAGCTGAAATAGCATACACACACTGACACACACTGACACACACACACACCAACACAGATATCCAATTGAAGCTCCCAGAGGGATTAAGAAAAGCTCCATAAAGTGAGGAACATTGTGCCCCCCCCACACACACATCTTCTTTGTCTCTAATCAAACAAGTCATACAGGGAAGAGTTACGCTTTACACTGGATGATCCTTTATAATCACTATCAACATGTTTGTTATACTACAGGCTGGTTTTTTTGTTTGTTTTTTTAACCCTTTATGCTCATCATGAGTCTGAATTCATTGACATTATAATGTGGCAAAAAAACACAACTATCTACAAGTAAAGCCTTCAGTTCTGGATCTTCCTAATCTAATAAAAGTCTATTTCCGGTTTGGTGTGAATGCTGAAAATCTTCACATCTTTCTTTCTTCAATTCTCTCACAGTCTGGCTCATATGTAAATCAGTTTAGATGGTGTCACACGACTGGAAAACAACACCTCTGGGTTCTCCAGGTATTACACAGCTATGATTCAGTGACAATCTGATAAACTGGACTGACATCAGAACACTGGACACTGGACTTATTAAGTGGATTGGATACCAGTCATAATATGCACAGTTAATCTGTCATTATTAGGGCTGCTTTTTGTGTAAAACATTACAATTCCAGTGCCGATACAAGTTTCCTTAAAGTGATACCAATACCAAAAGATACTTCATTCGATACCTATTACGTGAATAGAGTAGCATGTTGTGCAGCGAATCCACATACTGAACTGACAACTGCATTAAATACACCTTGCTCGACTTTACCACACCATGGACTGTATGGGTTGCAGTGCCTGCTGCAGGAGTGTGAGCTCAGGGCCAGGGACAGTTGTGAGAGTTTGTCTGGCCACACACACAGTAACAGGGCTAACTGTTAGCATCACACATCTAACATTATCTCATGTATTAATGACTGACTAGAGCAATTCAATGTTAGTTTGAGCTTTTGGTGTTGGATGTAAGTCACTGCTGCTGTGTTAGCTCATGCTAACTGGGCAGATGTTAAACTGACTGTTTGACAAAAAGGATCAAATGCAAGTATCATTTGACTGGAAATGTTTCGATATTACTGTACTGGGTCATTTCGATTAATACCTTTAAGGTATCAAGTGCTGATACCCAGGCTTAATCAATATGAAAGTCTGTGTTTCTGCTATGAGTTACATTTATTCAGACACAGTGGACCACAGAGATTTATGCCCTGTTTCCTTACATGAAAATTACTGAACTGTTGAGTTGCTCAAACAGGGAGCAAGACTTGAGTTTTAAATCTTGCAAATGAATAACTAAAATAGTGATTATAACAACAAAGCACACTGACAACCACTCCTGGAAACATTCCACAGAGTATAGTATTGGGCACTATGACACATGCTGTAGGACCACAGAAATGTATCCACTGTACCTCTTCCCTTAATTTTAGCATTGTAGGTAGTGATGTGAATCAATGAGCATGATGAAGATGAAGATACTAAGCCTACTAAATATGATGAAGGAAGCACCATGATTATACAGGTACTTAATTTCGATGGATTAGCTCAAAACAGACATTCAAATTTGAACCATTTAATTGTATCTATAGAGGGTTTCTCAAAAGAATATCAAGAAATATTTTATCAGTCTGCCCAAGCTTAGCTCAAAATGTGTATCATTTCGCAGTATTGTCCTTCATGGACCAACTCTTTCTTTAAAATCACAGTGCATGAATCGCAGACCAGGGCTGGAAGAGAAGCAGGTGAATTTTAAACAAAGGCAGATGAAAAAAAGAAAGGAGTGAGTGAGAAAGAAAGAGTTGGAAAGTGAGGGTGTCAAACTTGGCCTTTCCCCCTGCTCTGTTACACAACAGCCAAACACACTGCAAAGCAGAGGGTCAGCTGCCAGACCGCCTGAAGCTCTGTGTGCATGTGTGTGCGTGACCCAGGTTGAGAACAGTACAGAGCAGTACTAAAAACCCCTATGGGCTGCTTCATAACACTGGCAATGAACACACAGAAATGACACTAACACAGTCTGCAGTATTCCGCTGAGCCTTTCCATCTTATTCCCAAATGAACGGCTGTTTGCTGATGGTGATTTTCCTGAAAGGAGACATCTGTGATGTAATTTTCAGGCTCACATTCCCGAAAAACAACAGAACCCACAAGAGAAACGGTGCAATAACTGCATATTTTGTCTTCATTAATCATTACTGATGCATTTCACAACAGGACTAAAGCACAATTTATTATTTGGAAATGATACCCCCATGTCTGTGTTTTGTCAGGTGCATTTACACGGGACAAGTAAATTCTGTATTTTAATGAAATTCACTGACATTAATCGCCTGTATGATGTCAACACTCTGCGAGTAAAAGTAAATGCATGGGAAAAGCATCATAGGTGTAACTTGGTCCACTTTAATGACCACCATAAAGGTCAGACAACATAACTCTGACAGCACTGCTTCTCTCTCTTTTGATGGGATTTAGTTTCCTCTTTCTGCAATGAGTCCTCCTGCTGTGCAGCAAGATGATAATGAGCCTCCTAAAATTGGCACCCAAAATGCTGTCAAAACTTTCATTCATAATTACCAACAAAGCCTCCATAACTCTAGACCGGGCAAGATGTAGAAAAGAAGGAAGGAAAGAGAACTAAAAACCTTGCAAAATAAATAAATATATCTGACCCCAAATCACGAGATGCCGATTCTCACAGGACCAGTATTATTAAATAACGTGTGTTTGGCAAAATATGGTAGATCATTTCAGGGTTTCCACACATTTTTATGGACAAAATCTTAAAACCTTTCAATGATTTTTCTTTTTTGTCTTCTTGTCCTACTTGCCTGGTGTTTTTCAAACATATCAGATTCAAACTCTATTTCGACAAAATTTCAGATGGCTGGCATTCATAAAGAGAGAGAAGGAACAGAAAAATGGAGAAATGGGACATCTAGAGATCTCAAAGTATTACTGGTCCCTTGCAAATAAGGTTTATGGCAACAAACATTAGAGCTGAGCTGATTAATTGAACAGAAAAACAATTGAAAACAATTCTGATAATCAGCCACAATTTATATGTTTCAGCTTCTGTTTTTCTTTGTTATATAGGACACTAAATTTACATTTTCTGGACTGTTTTTCACTAAAAATAGGATGATTGACGATGCCATTGTGATGGGAAATCATAATTGGCATTTTCATGAATCAAACACAATTTTTTTTATGAAATATTCTCCAAAGATTAATAATAAGAGACAATAACCAGAAGCTTCAGCCACTTCTAAACAGCATATCATTGTGCTCTCAGTAAAAGTCATCTGGTTATCTCAACAACAGTGACCCAGATGTGAGAGCAGTGGCTTTGTGACAGAAGGTCACTAGTTGTAATCCACAAACAATCTGGCAGGAAACATGGCGTAGTAAGATAAGATGCAAAAGAAAGACCCTAAAAAAACCCTAACCCTAACCCTATAAACGTACGGTTGAGGTTATCAAAAACACAATATAACCTCAATGGGATATATGTCGGGGCGAGAGCTAAAGTAAGAAAAGTTTGCAGAAAAGTGTATACTTGTTAAAAATTTCAATGTTACTCTCTTGTCAACACTCGGCGTCAGGGTGCCCCTGAGTAAGGTATTTCATTGTGTTTTTGTTAAGTAGTCGACAAGGAAGGAAAAAGAAGAGGTGAACGTAAAAGCTGCATCAATGGAAAACCAGGGTACAGCTTAAGAAAAAAAAACCCTGTAATAAATTAATGCTCTATTCAAATTCTTTCCAAATCGGAGCCAATTGTTTATTGTGTTTCCATCTGGGGGTCCTCAGCATGAAAACATTTGGGACCCCCCGAAAGAGAGGACGATTTAGCAACTAAATAACCCTGCAGTGAGTTCAGTTCATGCCAGCATGTGATATAATAAGCCTTTTTTAATAAGGCACAGAAAGAGAATTAACAGTAGTGCAGATGGTCTGGCTCCCATTAACAGATCCCTCAGACTGTGTGTGTGAGTCTGTGAAAGCTCATGTGTGTGTCTTGCATAACTGAACCAAAATGCATGTGCATGTATGTGTGTGTGTGTGTGTGTGTGTGTGTGTGTGTGGAGAATGAATGAATGACTGATTTAATAGATTACTTATTTCATGTGCTACAGATGTACATCAACGTGCATGGATGGGTGTGTTCAATGGCCTGATGTGCAAAAAAGGCGTGACGGTGTGAAGACATCCACTTGCCAACTTCCTGCCAAACACTAAGTAATCAAAGAAATGAGGAAGTGCTTCCTCCAATCAACCATCCTGCGGAGAGTGATTAGAGGATTTTAGTTGATTACAGTTGTCATAAGGAATGATGGGAGTCTGCAGGGTGTAGTGGGTGTTATTGACTGCAACAATCAAAGGTGTGTGTGTGTGTGGGGGGGGGGTTAACTTGTAGTGCTTGCAGCATAACAGTCCCATGTTAATAACGAGAGGAATGGGGATAATCTCTAACAGTAATATGGACAGTGAAGGGACCAAAACATACTAAATATCAAATTCAGTCAAAAAAGTGTTGCATTGTTGTGAATTTATACAATAAGTCTGTATATGAGGTAAATGAGGTAAATGAGCTATTAGCTAAAATATAAAACAATTACTGAAAGGATACTGAAAAGAAAAATGTTTTACATTTATCTGAGCTCAACTTTCTGTTGTCAATGCCTTTTTGGATAGACCACTAAAGCACCATTTGATCCTTGTTGAACAATAATTAATTTTGCAGATGTAGTGCATTTTCCTTTTTGTTTTTTTCACACACATGTAACACTAGTGTTCTAGTTTTCTGTATAACCATAACATGCCACATACCTTAAATCAACCAAACAAATGGAGTTACTTACCAAAACAGCAAGTTTTCTGTATGATCTATGCACCTACATCAATGAATGATTTAAATTCCTGTCCATTTATTGTCCTGAAAAGTTAAATTCACTCTGCTTTATCACCTAGGGAGCAAATGTTTTGTCATCTTATAAAACCCAAATTATATTGCCAAGTTTTGTTCAATGCATAAACATTAAACAATAACTGACTGCTGTAAAAGTCTGTCTGTATGACAAATCAGAAATGATGAAAGATTTCATTCTGTAACACACCACACTATTCCCCACCTGGAGAGCAAATTTCTCCAGCTGTCATTTTTTAATATTATCTTTCTAAACCTGGGACTGCATTGTAGAGGTTTGGATATTTTCAAATTAAGCAAGTAAAAAAAGATCCTTTTTTGAGTAATAGTTTCCAAAACTAATTATCTGAGGTTCTTCTATACAGAGCTTTCAGCACATAGCATGCTCAGTGTCTCTCACAAGTGCTGTTGTATTATTGCGATCCTGGAGGAAGAGGAGTGAGGAAAAGCAGGATGGATGAGGTGGAGCAGTGAAGCAGCAAATTAAAACACACTGAGACCTTGACAGCTATTATATTCAGTGGCTAGAGGGAAACATCTGCTTCGGTGGATACAATGTCCAGTCCACCGCTGCCAGGGGCTTTAAGACGCACCGCATGCAGGAACGTATCAAGTGATATCTTAGTTGGTAGCTTCAACATTTCCCAACTAAGGATCAATGGCTGTTGGGCTTACAAGAAACTCAGTACTAATGTTGTCACAGCGTTGTGCTGGGGTTTTTTTTCAAACATGCCTGCGCCATTTGTTTTATTACTTTATTGTTGCACTGCAGCACGTCTTCTCTAAAATATATGCCCTGCTTTGGATGCAGTGGTTTGTACCAAACTGAGGTAGGTGGTTGGGATAACAGTATGGGAAAATATTATTTTTGTGTTGAGGTTAACTGTAAAAAAACCCTATCCTGAAATTACTGCAAATGCAAGTTTAGACCAACTTCTAGGCTCTACTAAAACCTAACATAAGCTGAACTACCAGCAGAGACTACAACTCAGCACTTCCTGTAGCTACTTTGCAATAAATGCTAATATTGATTCTGTTTATTGGAAGGGTTTCTCTGTGAAGAAGCAACACAAAGTGTTGAGCTTGCATTAACAGCAGTACTCTGTGATCCCTGTAATGCTTAAAGAGACCTAACTTTGATTTAAAGAAGTTGTTTTCTGCTGGAAAGATGGCCTTTTCATAAAACAGGGCCCTCTATGCAATAAGGACGCAAACACAATATGATACAAAACGATACGATACAAAACGATACAATACAAAACGATACAATACAAAACGATACGATACGATACGATACGATACGATACGATACGATACGATACGATACGATACGATACGATACGATACGATACGATAAGATACACTTTATTGTCCCCACAGGAGAAATTTGTCTTGGACTCAGTGCTGCACAGATAGCCTCCACACTCACCACAAGAACAATTTTTACACCATGACATTAAAAACACAACAGCCTGGACAAAAACAACACCAGATATGCAACTGCACATAGTCACTGTTCCAATACAAATTGTGCACACATTGCACACAACACCTATTGCACTCACCCAGTAAAACACTTCTGAAACTGGTGCTACATGACCAAAAACACAGAAAAATGACTGTGACATTTGCTTTTGAGCAATGGCAGAAAACCTACAACTACCAGTATGCACTGCTCCACACTGGAACCAATGAACACTGCTGGTGGGTGAGGTAATGCAAGCCAGGAATTTACTTTGCCTCCATGAACAAATCCAATGAAGATGCCAGTTCCTCTAAAATTCACTGATTTTTCTTTCTTGAAATTTTAGGGTTTTAAATTCTGATGTGACCAGGCTTTTTGATGGAGTGAAAATAGAATAACTCAATACAAGCCAATTTTCTTAATAAGTCCCTCAGATATCATCAAAATTCAGTCAGCCATGTCTGAGATTATGAATAATTGCCCATTTTGGGACAATGATAATATTTTGGCCACTAAAAAAGAAATGCACAACATCCCCAAACCTAATTAAATGGCAAGTTAGCGATCTGAGATAATGACAAATGGATGATTTGATCACCCCCCCACAGAAAAAGTGCCAAGGAATGACACCTAGAGGACGTTAGAGCAGTGGCTGTTGAAAGATGACTAGCTACAAGAGAGGGGACTAAGTGGGGCCCGGTGTCAGGTCCAGTGTAGCTGATAAGCACCGCAAAGAGCTGGCTCTCCAGACACACTCATTACTGCCTATAAGTAAGGAGCTTATCAGAAGGAGCTGGACAAGCTGTCAATATGGAAAAAAGGCCAGGCAGCTACAAAACTTACAGCTCTACTTTCTGCATTTACACTGCTGCTTTGGTTTTATGTCAAGTCATCTTTCTCCTGCTTTAAAAGTTACTCTTTTATTTCCTATGCACTTTTAAAAAATTACACCGCAATAAAGGAAAGACATGAGAAAATATGAGAGAAGCAGAGATAGGAGAGGGGTGGTGCATATTTTAGGAAGTCCTGACTCCCAGCTGAGCTGTTGTCACCAGCAGCATGCTGCCAAGACAGAGAAAAGACAAACAAGCAACTCACTGAAACCAGGACAGATTCATTTTGCCACTTCTGACTTACATGAGCTTTCTATGACCATATATCCACCTGATCATACATAAATCAATCATTTGAGGAATAAGATGGCGTTAACAATTCAGAAATTAACATGTGCTGTTAGGAAAATACTGGACAAGGAGGAGTTAAAGAAAACCACATCATATAATTTCTTCCTATAGACACCTCAAACTGCATCATAACAGTTACAAGAGGCCCACTTAAATATCAAAACCATAATCTGACTTTGAAAAATAACTATTTTACTCCTGTGTCAGCAGAAAATATATAAACAAAACTTTTACAACATCAAGAAATATTATAATTATAATAAGCTATAAATTAAATCAACATAGCATTCGGCATACAGCACGAATGCTACGATTCTTACTACAGATAACACTGTCATGACTGATATAGAGCAGTGCACTTTTTTAACAAGAAAATTAAAATAAATACTTTCTGTTTCTATGGTATAAAGGTGCTTCGCTCATCAACTTGGAAAGTATTTGTCGGGAAAAAGATACAAAAAAATATTTACACTTGCAGATCAAATTACTCACAGAGTGAGAAAATCACATTGTTTACTTTCAGACAAAGCTGGACTGGTTGTCTCGATTACCCAAACATGCTGGACTACTTTGACCTTTTCTCCTGCCATTTAAATGGCACACATAGAGGTTAAGGAAGGAAGTCCATTGTGGAGCAGAGAATATGGACTTTCAAACTGTATATGCTCACTTTTTGATAACCTTTAACAACACATCATACGGAGTCAGTGGTTACATCATTATGTGAGACATGGCTGTGAAATCAGTACTTCTGAAAGTTGACAGAGTGTTGGTGCCACAAAAACTTGCTGAAATTCATTAACAAATTCATTAACAACTTACAGGCATGTGTCAAGAGTCATTCACTGGATCTGAGGCTACATCCTGCACTCACATTCTGGGAGACGTTTGACAGAATGTAGTATTTCTCATTATTGAATACTCTGACCAAAAGTTCTTGGGTCACCCCAGACTATGTGAATTTCTTAAAAAAGTGTATTAGTTTGTATAATTATTGCTAAAACTGCATAAGAATGTGCATTCTGCGCCGTTTGAAATTGAAAGGATGGTGCTACAGAAAAGTGTGATGTTCCATTTTTAAGGAAGGCTCTGGGTTTCAATGTAATCTCTTATATTATGTCAATATTGCAGTTATAAACCTTAAACAACAACTACCTTATCTCATATGTATGCCTCTGCCAACCAGTAAAGTTGCAGTCTACATCCATGTCTGTCCATACTTGCATGTAGCCACGACAAAAGACAATGCTTTAAATATGGATGTTGCTGCAAAGAAGCTATAAATACTAAAACATGGATTCTTTAGACTTTTGGGTGAAATTTTGTCATATTAGTGTGTGAATTCTTGAGTTTTGGCCAAAAACATGTATGTGAGGTCACAGTAACCTTTAACCACGAAATTCTAATCGGTTAATCATTGACTTCAGGTGGACATTTGCGCCAGACTTGAGGAAAATGCCCTCAAGACACTTCTGAGATACTGCGTTGATGGGAAAGGGATGGGCGGACAGATGAACATAAAACATAAAACATAATGTTTTTGGCCATGCCTCTTGATGGCGTGACGGCATAAAAACAAAAGGAAGGTTAAAAGTGTAAAAAGCTGCACACCGGCTCTTTGAACATGGACTACAGCCGGCAGAGTTTACTTGGCCCACTGAAATAGACTCACAAACACCTGAATGTTCTTGTTTGCCATGATACTGCAGCAACATTGATATTAACAACATTGGTATTCAGGTCAAAGTTCCACAAACTGAAAAAAGCACTATTCTATACATGTAACTTGAACTCAATTTAATACTACAATCTCCTCCTTTCTACGGTCAAAAAAGGAGGTCTACACCCAGTGGCAGCACCACACAGACCCGGTTTCTATTTTCTCAGTGGCTTTTGTTCCGCAGTAGACTGAGCTAATGATTTCAGGAACAAACACCCCCTCTGACCAGGCTCACAAGTAATCAGCCGCCTCATCTCACTGGCGCTTTCTGACTGAAGCTGCATTTGTCTGCACCTCAGTAGCTTCAGGCCTGCAGTGACAGATTACTCCCATTTCACAAACTGTTCTGATTTAGGTCAAGAGGTTGGATCAGCTAAAAGCTAAACACGTCAAAAGAAAAACATAAGTAGAGCCAAATGCCCAAAACCGGTTGTGACATTTTCAGTGTCATATACCAACACAGAATGTTTGACTTGAATTGTCTCTTGCACTGTTGAATAAAGAAAATACACACATCTGCCATAGCTACAACAGCAACAGGCAGAAAGTAACAATCACCATCAGTTCAGGTTTTTTAACACTTTAAGACAACATTTGTTAAACTGAAAATGATCCACCTAGCATCGATGGGGATGAAGTACGGTGCAATAGTATAACAGCTAACATGTCTGAAATCAGTCAATGGATGTAGACAGCACCACTGCATGCAAGAAAACTGACTTTCATGATGCCTTTGAGGTGGTGTTTGTTGTGTTTTGTTATTTAAAAAGCCGTTGACTGTTAAATAAACTAACCTAACACCAAACCTAGATCGAGCACAGATTTTAAACTGTGACTCAGAGCGAAAAGTAATGCCATGATTCACATGTACAAAAACATTCAACAGCATGAAACAATTCTTTAAATTTGTATGACTTTACCTGAAGGTGTTCAGTGGAGCTGCTGCTCAGTTCGTCTCCTGACTCTGAGTCGTTGGTGCGTCTCTCTTCACCAGCAGAGTCACAGTGCTGAGTGCTGTCCACGTCCAGCGGGGCTCGGACCAGATCTGGAGATCGAGCTCGGGTGCGGGGTAGAGTGTTGGATCCTCCTTTTTGACCAGGATGTGGGGCTCCACCTTGGACAAGGATGTCAGCCAGAGCACGCTCGTGGTCAGTGGGAGTGCTGGGGGGGTGATAGTTGTTACTGTCCCTGCGCTGACTGGGGGGGCTGAAGTGCCCAGAGGAGGCAGTGTGTGCGGAGGGCGAGCGCCGGTAGCTGGATTCGTGCCTGTGAAGGTTCTCAGAGGACCTGTCTTGGAGTCCCAGCTCTAGACTGGTTGGCTTTACCCAGATTGCACCCCCACCTTGTGGAGTAGTGTTACCAGTGGGAGCAGGAGGATGTGGGAGAACTTTAGGAGGTGGCATGAGGGCTTTGCGGACCTCGCGGACATACTGAGCGGGTACGTAGAAAGCTTTGGTCCCTTCCTCCTTCCTCACCTGCCACCAGTCCTCGTTGGTTTTCTTGACCAGCATGTAGCATTCCCCCTGGCGGATGGTGATGAGGCGGTCCTTGGCCTTATATTCATAGTCATACTCCACCTCGATGTAGACCTCGCCGGGGGCAATAGGCAGTTCTGCCATGACGCCTGTGACTGTCCACCAGGCAGCTCACCGCAAGAAGAAGACGTTTACTAGCATGGCTTCCTGAGCAGAGCTGGAGGAAGAACAACAAGGGTATAAAGTAAGCATCCAATAAATTTCCGTGAAAATACAATTCATGTCAATATTTTATTTGTCAATATTTATTCCCAGGCATGATTGGATCAATCGCTGGGCTTTATGTGTTTCTTGGGCATAACAGATATTTACCATATAACATTAAGGCTCTGAGGAGATTTGTTACATGTCATTCAGCTCCAAAATTATAATTTAAAAAATACATCTTTACTTTTCTGTTTGTTTCCTCTAAAAGTGCCCTCTCCTTGTCCGCATCTGTTTCTATATCATACAGAGAGAGAGAATCCGGTTTTCGAAACTATTTTATATTGCTGGTTTTTCAAATGGTAAATAATAAAATAAAATGGCAAACTACCAGAACAGTGAAAGTGTTTTAATGTATTTTAGTGTATTCTATCGTACAAGGATTTTGACAGGCTGAACATTATGTCTACTTTGACAATACTACTTTGTCTACTTAGGTTTGACTCTGAAATAAATTATTTAGGGAATACAAATCTTAACACTGAGAAAATCCTTCAGCAAAAAGAAAGTTGTTTGTTCTACACTTCTAGCACCAACAACAGCAGTTTGTTAAGAATAAGAAAAAAAAACTGGGTAGTAAGCCTCAGCAGCAATATTTACCATCAGCTAAAAAATAATGTCCCTTTAGGACACTGAAACTTAATTAACTAAAAAATACAAGGAAAAAGGAGCAACAACAACAAAAAAAATGTTTGAGCTTAGATGACTCCTTAAAGAAGTAATTTAAGAAAGTAAAAACAATCCACAAACTAAAAATAAAAAAACTATCTGACATGCTATCACCTAAAGTCTTGTTAATGTATTCATAAATCTTCATAAGTCTTCTTACACAGCATATAGTACAACAAAGAGACAAACAACCGTGACTTTTAAACTCTTTCTTACTCCACTACCCTAATCAGCACAAATGAATAAAACACAAATTGAACAGCTTTAATCCTCTTCCAAGCCTTTAGAGCAAAACGTAAGGAGAGGAGACAGTAATATGACTCACATGGTCTTCTTCCACCTCTATCTGCTTTTCTGTCTAACTCTGTCTGTGTCTCTGTTTCTGTTCCTCTGTCTGATCACAACAGCTCATCAAGAAGCAGCCGAGGCATGTTGCTGCTGAGCGGAGAGATTAGTCGAATCACACACATAGTTTCCTGCTGAAGTCACATGTGTACACACACACACACGCACGCACACGCACACGCACACGGACACGGACACGCACACACACACACACACACGCTCGCTCTCTCTCTTACAACATGAGGTGAGGCTCCAGCACACCTTGAGCAACGTGAGCTTTGAAGCTTTTAAGTTTTACAAGTTATTGAAAAAATGCTCATAACTCATCTGACAGTGACAACAAGAAGCATGAAATAGAGCCGAACCTTAGTTAAAAAATGTCTTGTCTGTGGTAAAGGGGCTAGTTCAGTTCAGGGGGCTAGTTTGCCCCCTGAATAATAGTCTGAGAAAAACAAAGACAAAATAGAGGCCAAAGCTAAGAAAATGTTTAATTGAATTATTTGTTAACTTTTCTGCCCTTGTGACATGATAAGATCTTGTACCTACTGCCCTCTGTGTGCCTCTGTGCATGGGCTATTTTGTTTGGAAGAGACTGTTCCATATTGCTACTAGTGTTAGTTGGAAAATAAATTCTTCACTGACATCTAAGGCCTTACTAGAATCTTATATTGTGTTTTAAATTTAGCGCTTCTCCTGCTGCAGTGTTTGAAGTGCATTACAACACTGATTTCTAGACGTAATTACAACAGTTTCCTTGAATGCTAGTAATCTCTAAAATGAAATTTCCTGCGCATAATCTACAATTTTAAAATATCTTTAGGAGAGAATCTGATTCAAATGCCTTTCAGGGAAATTCTGGTACGTTTGTAGCTGGACCCTATTTTCTCATGTTTCTGAGTCTGGTGTTGACAAATACAGACAACAATTTTTATACTTTATACGAAACAGGCTGTAATCCCTAATACGTGTAAATGTGCACTGTCAACTAACATCCACTAAAGTGTTTGTTTTGCCACTAACAGGCTCAGATTATTATTATAAATGCTTGACAACATAATGGAAAAGACCTTTTAGAGATCTGCAGTCACTTTCTGTGTGTAATTGGGTCTTGGAGAAGTCTCTTTTGGAAATATTTTTCCAAATAGTCAAAATCAGCTTAAGATTTAGCTATGACACTGAAAATATTTTAAATCACAGTAAGCTACACTTTCTATTGTACAAAACAACACACTCTTCCCATCACTCCTTGCTACAACTTTCACTACATTTCCACTGTTGTTTTACCTGAAACAGGTCACCTCTCACGTGATTTCAGAATGAGACTTGGTCACAACAAGAGAACACACCAGCAAAGTTTAAGGAAAAACATTAATTTCTCTCCTTTCCATAATGTTGTCACACACTTTCCAATCTGAGCCTGTCAGTGACCAAAACTAGCCCTTTTTAGTGGATGTAAAGTGACAGTGCACAGCTGCCAGGAGGGATTACATTGCTGCCTTTCTTGCCGCAGTGGCTGCGGCGGTCTCTCTCGGTACTAGACAAATTTCAAAACTGCGGTCTCCGTTAATCACTTGGACACAAAAATGGGGAAAAAAGGTCCAGGAAAAAATAAAATTTCCCTTTAAATGCAAATTATAAACATCCAAGAACTACTTGCAATAAATATAGACATTTGCTGGGTAAAGTCATAGATACACATTCCCTTCGAGTTTGCAGTCTTTCAAAAGTTAATTCTCAACCAATTCAGACCAATAAGACAACAGTGTGAAAGTGTCAGATCGACAATGGTAAATATCACAATGTCTTTATCATTTTTAGATTTACTTAATGCGATCATATGAATGTAATCTGCATAATATTTCATATTTTAATGGTGATCAAGTTCACATTCAAAGGCAGGACCCAACACAGCACTCTTTGTTGTAATAAAATAAACATCCAAACATCCAAAACAAACAACAACAAAAAACATGGCTAAAATCACTTTTACTCCCAATTGAGTAAAGCCCAGACAGTGGTTTCAAAGATAGTGGATGTAATCTGATGCAGATGAAGTGGCAGGATATTACAGCGTCAGGAGCTGTTTCAACAGGATATTACAATGACAATAATTACAATCGGTCATCAGTGAATCACATCCTGGCAGAACTTTGCCTTAAAAAAAAAAAAAAAAAGGATTTTAATGGACAATCCAGACTAGAAATCTCTCTTTTTGCTTTTATATTCATTGTGCACACAGAGACAAAGAGTCAGCAGCACTGGGCACCAAACCAACCACACAACAAATAACTTTTAACGCCAAGTGGGTGTCGCAGTTGTGGCAGCCAGACAGACACAATCCCGATGGATCTATTTGTGGAGCATATTTTTAGAGAATTATTTTTGCCATCCTATTTGTAACCAGTGTTAAAGTCTAATTAATCCATATATCACTGGAAATATCCACAGTCTGGAAAGCGACACAAGCTACGCCCTTTTATAGCCACTCGATTAACGGGCATTTTAAAGCCAGTAAACGTGGGTTAGGCTGCTATTATCCAATATTACTATGTGGCATTTATCTTGACTTTTACCAGTTGCATATAAAGATCTGTGATGAGGCCAGCAGCTGATGGATTATTCCCGATACAGTGACCACAGGGATAATATCATCATGGATTACCACGCTGGTTTAGGCTAATAGGCACTGAGGGAAATCTCGACAAATCTATGGGCTATCCAGAACGTCCATTAGCCAAATGAGACAAAACACTGGCCCTGATGCTGATTCACAGCTCACAGTAACAACACACAGAGACTGGGTTATTATGAGCATATCGTGGCAGGAGATGGCAGCCTTTTTCATTAACCTGTGATGTGCAAATTGAGCTGGCAGGAAGAAGACTGCAGTTTTTCTTTCTATATAATCATTGTGTTGAAGACTTGTGTATCAAGGCTGAGGAGCTTTGTTAGCTTTTTTCTGAAAAATAAGCCTTATTTATATATCACTTGTGAATAAGAAAAATCAGGTATCAAACAAAATGATCAGGATCAGCACAGCCGTACTTATTCATGTGGTCCATGTGACGTCACAACGCCTTAGTGCCACCACTTTTGTGACCAGTCATAACTGCACACACGACAACGACAAGTAAGAAGAAGATGGCAAAGGTACGACAATGCGGAAATCAAGAAAGGAAACAAGTAAAGTTCATACAATATGAGTGGAATATGATGTGCTGTTGGCTGTTAAAAAAAAGTTGTTCGTGAAAAGCCAGACTACAATTTTAGCAACTAGAATGCAATAACTTATTTTTAGCAAATAAATGTGGTGAACTTTTTGTCTTGTCTAGATGGCTGTTTACAGTCATGACGGTCAAGGTATGTCTGCTGTCGGTCACAAATATGGCGCCGGGCAATTCAGAGGTTTCATCCTCAGTATACATGAATAAGATTTTCAATCAGCCTTCACGAACATCATCCACAGTAGCAGGTGTGAGATTTTATCTTCGCACATTGCTGCAATAAATGCGCTATTACACAATCTGTTACTGTGCTGCACTTCTTATAAGAAGTCTGTCGTTTGCCCAGTCAGTTTGATCAATCGTGCCACATCCTGGTCTTCTCCATTTCTCGGAATAATAACTTAAAGCAAACAGTAGGCTTGACTTTCTACCTGCTCAACAGTCATTATGTCATTATTTTGAGACATAGACGCATCAGCTGGCTGATACATTAAAGTGGCTGGGAAATTTTGAGACTTAAGTCACTGTGGCAGCAGACAGACAAAGTTAATTTCCTGGCTGCTTTGCACAACATTTCCCCTGGTTATTTTCTTTTCACTAGTTCACTCCTTGACAATATCCTGCCAAAGTTTAATCACAAACCAGTCTGACAGCTGTTGATTCAAATAGTCGCTCAGACTGGAAAATACACATCTCACACAAAATATTTAATCTAACAATAGAATAAGAGATTTACAGTTCATAGTTTGAGACTTTTTTTGTATTGTCATGTCTAAATCAAATCGGACTTAAGACTGTAAAAACTTAGGAAATTAACTTTTTTCCACCTGTCACTGCGGCTGATGGACTCAAAAAATCTACCAGCCACTCAACAGCTTACTGTTGTTTTTCTTTTTTGAGGGGGTGGGGGGTTTGATGTTGTAGCATTTGACTGGTGGCTGGTGCTAGTTTCCAACCCTGGTTGTAAGCAGAATATTACTAAAGCAATATTGAAGCAATTAAAACTAAATAGACAGTTTTTTGGTTTGTCAGTCTACAGAAAATTAATTAGCAGCTATGTTGATTATTGATTCATTTTTGAAGTAGTTTCTTCAAATCGTTCAGCCTCTCAAATGTGAGGACTTGGTGCTTTTTTGTTGGATGTGATTATAAGCAGAATTACTTTGGGTTTTCAACTGCTGGTCCGACAAAAAATGCCAGTTGCAGTTGGTACTGTGGCCATTAGGAAAATTGTAATGGGCATTTCTCACTATTTTCCAACCATTTTTAGACCAAATGTTTGATAGATTAAATGAGAAGATAAGCGGCAGATTAAACAATAATTAAAACAGGCATTAGTTTCAGCATTAACATTTCTAAACCAATGAAGCATCACATATTTTCACATCTTCAGTTTTTCTATCCTTCTCACAAAAAAATGTCTAAAATATCCAAGCACTAATATCAATTTAATCAAATGAATGATGCTCTGAAAATGTTACTTCACTAATGAGTTAAACCGGGCAAGCCCACAAACAACACACATCGTGAGTAAGACTTTTTGGTTAATCTTATTCTTCATATTGAAAGGTATTTAGAAGGTTAAGTCCCTGGTGGCTGTTGTCTCTTTCACTTATCCCTGTCTAGATTAGGCTCCAGCATCAGCGCTGCTGTTTAGTGGACAGCGCAAATCTTCTCAGAGTCCAATCAGCAAAATCAGGGGAAGCACCTTAATTTGATGTGATGGTAATAAGATTTACAATGTGCTGTGGGCTGGATGGGTGGGTCCGAAGAATAAGACCATCCAGAGCTACAAGACAACAATGGCAGGGCCTCGGCTTAAGAGTATAAAGTGATGGGAAGGTACAAGAAGAAATGTGTGGGACTGTTTGAACTAATATGTGGTGGAAAATGTGCCGTTGTCAGCACATGTAGGAAACACACCCTCCCATTTTCTCCCACCTCAGCAAAACAGAAAGTGATACCTTGAAGAGAGATTTTCAACGTCAACGCATGAATTCCTTCCACTGAAACATGGCAGTGAGGCAGCAAAGTCACAACTCTGCATCGGCTTCCACATGACACCAGTTAGCAGGGATCAGAAAGCTTCTGTCCAGAGCCGACCAGCCAGTGATTACTCCGAGCGAGTTATTTTCATCAGAGGGAGCACATTTTTCTCCTATTGAGGAGTTATTTAAAGAGAAGGGAAATGAGGTTATCAGGCTCACTGAGCCCATTTTAAGGGTTCATATGGTGTTGTTACAGGAAAGCCAATATGTCAACTTTTCAGAAACAAAGCTTGGATTCAACTCAACATTATTCACAAACATCAACTGATTCCATTTGAACTTATTTCTACCAATGTGTCATCACTTAGAAAACTGTTGACAAGTTTCGTGCAACCATCACAAAAGAAAAAGATGAGTCGCCTTTAAGTTTTGTAGTTGTAGTAGTAGTAGTAGTAGTAGTAGTAGTATTTTATTCAGTCATCATACATAGTACAATAAACACAAACAGTATTGTCAGTATAAACAAAAACAACAGTCTGTGTATGATACAGATTGTATATTTATTTTTTTTAAGCAGCAGAAACACCATTCACCTCAAGTATATTAATTAAAATATACTTGAGGTGAATGGTGTTTCTGCTGCTTAAAAACCTCTGGGACATTTTAAAGATTGAGATTGGGATGTAGAGCAAAACGTATTAGCATGGCTCATACGAGACAGAATATGTTTCCTTCTGTGATTAGGGGGGGTATTGATTTTTATAACTGGAATCTGAAATCACAGTTTGCAACATCTGGAACTAGCAGAGCCTGTCAAGTACTGCACTGTGACCTTCGCACGTAGTCACACCAAATATAGGTCCACATTCCCCTAAACAGCCTGGATTCAGCACAGGCTGTCCCAGTTAGGCACCTCTCACCGCGACTTTCCTCGAAACTCAACTCCCCTAGGTACCCTGCAACTGTCATCATAACCACAATCTGTCACACTTCAGTAAATCACATCCAGCTGCGGCTCACTAAACATGGGCATCTTGAGAGAGGACAGGCAAAAAAACCCACAAATAAAGGACGTGTTGAGAGGCAGGAAGGTCGCCCATTGTAGGAATGAGAGCAGGCTGTGGGGTTCAACAATTGGCGGAGTGACACAAATCCTATCCAAAATGACATCAGGATAAAGTAAATCATACTACTCACACTTACTGGTGAATAAACCACAAGGTTGCATTCACAACCATGTGAGAATTAACTAAGAGGGGATTTATGGTGTTCAGTCTGTTGAGAATTTATCCAGTCCAACTTTTATGATCAAATTTAGAGTCACAGAAACAGTTAGTATATTGATTTTGCTTTGGACCACTCAACTAATTTTTCCGTCTATGTCACAAAAACACAAAAAACGTTCTTCACAGTTTGCCGGAACACAAGGTGATGACTTTAAGTAGCTTAGTTTGTCCAACTAAAAGTCCAAAACTAATTTAGATTACAAGTGCAGCAAATCCTCAAATTACTAAGAAAATGTGTAATTTTTTTCTTAATAAATGACTTAAATTATAACATTTCTGTCAATTGATAAACCATTTTCATAAGAAGGCAAGTTAAAGTTTTCGTAAAAGACTGCACTTTACTTGACCGGGGTTGACTGTAGTGGGTCATCTTCTGTTTGTTTTTTGTTTATATTACACATTTTCCCTTGAGTTTGCTGAATGAATGGTAGAAAGTGCATAACCCTTCCACCATAAATAAACCCAGTTACAGAATTTGAGGTTCTGAGGGTATTTAAAATTAATACATTTCTGACCATTTAAAGGTGAATGTCTCTCCCCTATCAAAATAAAAAAAACATAACTCTCTCCCTTGTGCTTAAAAATAATTTGGAGTGCCTCCCCCATTTGCACCATCCCTCCTCTCTCATAAATAAAGAACAGTCCCTTATCACAAAGAAATGTATTCTGTTCAATTTGGGTTTTATAACCTATACTACCTTTGTCATAGTGGTTATTATTAAAGATATTGCTCGGCTAATCGATAAATCAGCGCACACATCGATCAACACTGTACTAACCAACTCTACTGTGATTTATACTCTAATGTCAGGCCACAAAGATCAGTCTTATCTTTAACTGAGAGCTTTAAACCTCTAACACTGAAGCACGTTATTTCTTGCATACATTGCCAATACACGTTTTCAAATTCAAAAGGTAAACTTACCTGTCACCTGCTTTGTGCTGCACCCTGACAGGTTGATGTTACTACTGACAGCTAATGAAGTCGACACAACCAAAAATATAACATTTCTGTCTCAATGAGCTAGCTACTTGTCAGCGACGTTGTGATACAAAACAAATTCTCCAGAGAATATCCTTGTAACACCTCTGTCAGGCGTTAACATTGATTTGCTAATGGTTTGATAATACTAATTTGGCTAGTATTCCTACAGGAGTTACAGTTCCTGCCATTTTTTTACAGCATTCCTCTCTAAACTTTACTAGCTACGTAAACACTTTTAAGCACTTTCGGTAATATTGTTTAAGTCTTACCTTTGAACCATATTCACGTTTTGAGGTCTTAACATGAATTTACAGCTCTTTTCTCTGCGTCTGTCTTGCTTTACAGGAGCTAATCTGTCGCTAACGTTAGCTAGCTAATTAGCGAAACATTCCTCGGTGTCCTAAACACTGCCGCAGTCAAACATCCGCACCTTCACCTACCTTCTCACTGCGGTGGGACACTCCGTGGGTGACTGGGAAACACAGTCCAATGTTCCCAAGCGAGGTTAAAATCCTGTAAACTTTCCTGTCGACCGACCACCGCGTCAAACAGTTTCACTAGTTGTCAGGTTTGTCAGATAGCAGCGTTCCCGTCTCTCCTGTTCTTCCCTGGCCGGTGTAATCCACAGCAGTGCTCGCTCCCGTGGACTCACGCCTGCCCTGACAACTTTGGCAACTACCTTTACGCAAAGATCGTCTAGGCAGTAAGATGTGCCTCTCTGATTTTTTTTTAAACGGGACAAAATCTGACTGTTTTTCTGGTTGGCAAGTACCAAAGGTAGGCGTACACTATGTTACCATAGTGACAATTTTGGTACAGGGACATTAATCACACTCAATATTTCAAGCAACAAAAAAAACTGATAGAATAACCGTTAATTTATACATATACAATAACCGACATACAACGTCACTCTATTGGTTATGTTTTATTAGCATGTCGATTCACTCATTAAAAGCGTCTCCATGTTCAATGAAGAAATACATTCAGAGTGAGAGCTCCTGTCTAATTTTGTGCTTTAAGCCCTCAAGGGTTACGGGACGCAAAGGGGGAATTAGCGCCACCCCACGGTTATACACTGGAACTTCAGCTACATTGCAAGACAATTCATTTAACTATTTAAATTTTTAGTTAACTAAATAAATATGATAACTTTTCAAATGTTTGCTTTATTATTTTAACAACTGATGTGATGTACTTTGTGTTCTAAATGTAAATTCCATTACTGAAATATTGCCATGGTTGTATTTGTCACATAAACAACTCTTTCGTAATCATATCCAGCTATACAATAAATATCAAGTATTAATAAGCAGAATGAGGAGTTGAAATCATGCTTTTATTTTATGTATTTATTTATTGTATGGGAGTGTCATCCTGAGAGACCTATCCTATGTTACCTATACCTGCTATGGGTGTCAAGCAAGGATTTTGGGGGGAAAAAATCACAAAAGGATAAATCCATATTACATCGCAGCCCAAGGCTGGATTTAAGACCCAGATGCACCATATCCACTCACATACCCAGCCATTGTAAATTGTCTTGTTTTTTTAACTGAGTGCATACATTTTGGTAATGGATGGCGCCACCTTCCCTTCACCTTCACACAGCACTACACACCTTTGCCAATGGTTAACTAACTTAGCTTAGCAGAAATCCTGCATACAGCTGGTCTGTCTCTGTTCAATAACAAAATTATCCTACCAGCACATCCGAAGCTCACTAATTAACACTTTGTATTTCCTTTGTTTATCCTGTACAGAAAACTGAAATGTTAAAATGACAATTCGCAGTTTTAGGGGAGGATTACTTCTTGGCCCAGAGCAGTTGTCAGGCAGAGAGCAGAGATTCAGTCTGCTGCACAAACTGTTTTTGTTCTTTTTATTTAAATGTTGGTTTTACCTGGGGGAAACATTTTATAATTTTGAGCAGCTAGCAGACATTTGTGGAATCTGTAAAAACCCTTGGGTATATAAACCATCTTCTGGGTAGCAGGAAAAGAACAAAAGTTCAGCGTTTTCCTCTCAGTTGTTTGTAGGGATCACTTTGTGTGATCAAATCACTGTAAGATTTGAAGTGGTTAGGAGTGATACTGCTTAAATCAACACATTATCATCAAATGGCCATTGAATTTTAATAACATTAAAATAATAGTCTATAATAATAGTCTGTAATCATAATAACAATAACAATAACAATAATAATAATAATAATAATAATAATAATAATATTTTGGTCTGTAAGTATTAAATCATGCTTGGACCTGGATGACTTGACCATTTAAACACTGTTTTATAGTTCCAGTTCTTTCCAGATGTAGATGGGGTAGAGTTTGGGGTTTCATGCAGGGCAGTTGTGCTTTTCAACACCAAGCTAGGGGGGCACCTCTTTATGTAGATAGCTTTCTACACAGGCAAGGCAAATTTATTTATATGGCACATACCCAAAGTGCTTAACAGATTAGCCAAGTCAAAGTTCATTGTAGCCTAATCACAAAACATGCCCCAAAAGGCTGTACAAATAGTAAATTCACTTTGATCTATACAGACTGATATCACAGTTAGCCTCAGAGGGCTTTTCAAATACAACATCCCTCTGTCCTTGGACCATTACAGTTTATAAAGAAGGGCGGGTGTTAGAAACCTCAGGAAGAGCAAGTGAGGAAGGACCCCTCTCCAAGGATGGACAGATGGGCATGTTAAAACAGACAAACTGCCCCAAAACTGTTGCCAAGTTATTAGCACATTATTGCCTAAAACATTTCCAAATTTTTGAATGGGGGCAAGATTAGATAATGTGAAGATGCTTGGAGCTGGGTTATAACACACAAATACTCTATACAAATGACACACGTATTTACTATGGCCATGTCTGCAACTTAGTAGGAAATGTGTGCTTGATTTGTTTCCTTGTTTATCATCTGTTTATGAAAACACACTAGTTCTGTCTGCGTAGTTCCTACTTGGTGCTTGTCTATTTACTGTACTATTATTCTGCCAGCGTGAGGTGAATGGAAACAATGCAAAGTGACCTTGATGTAATAACCAATACTGCGTGTCAGGCCACAGAAAGTGTATTTCAAAAGACAAGCCACGGGCTGTTTGAAATAGGTCCGTGGGCCACGACTGGCTCCCAGGCCAGACTTTAGATATGCTTGACCTAAAATATGATTGTAAGTTGTAGCATTACAACTTCATTTAATTGGAACTATGAGGCCTCACGTTATCCACACAAAAAAGAGCATCCAGTTCCCATTCAAATGTAGACAGAAATATCGTCAGCTTTCTTTAAGATTAACAGTCGCAGATGTTAGAAAAACAATTTGTAAGCTCTAAACCACAGCATTAAATTCGCAGTTCGCAAAACAATTAGGACGTTTGAAACAAGCACAACAAAAAAGGAAAGAGCGATGCGAGTGTTTTGTCATAATTATTTAATCACACATACATTTACATCATGCAATCAATCCAAAACTGTGATCTCATGTACTTCCCATCTCCGTCCATATCAGAGCCCTGCTATTTGTGCCCCAGTTCTCCAGGAATGATCCAGTACCTTGTCCACTGATGGATCCTCAAAACTGCCCTTTAAAAATTGACCGACTATTACACAGTAATAAAAAAAAGTGGCTACACTTTTTAACTTAGAATTAATGCAAAATTTAATTTAGGTAAACACCTCAGATATTCTTTGCTGTTCTTTTTTTTTAAACTATTTTCCCCATTTTATATCCAGTTTTGGTGGAAGGTCAATGGATAAACATTTTGAGGTCCATGCTGCAAAGTCTTACCTAATGTAGAAGATTACACAGAGGGAATAAACCGTCTCGATAGACACCGAACACTGTCCTGTCATAGATATGTGGGAGCTCCTCCTCCCTGCAGCTTGAAGGAAGTAATTATTACTCCTTAAATTATTTGCTGTCAACAAACATTTCCATTTACAGGGCTTTGGAAACTTTCCTCCTGTCAAAAACAGCCACATATGGAGTGTTTTTCTGAGTGCAGGTATTGTGAAGAAGTGCTATTAAACCCAACTTTACTGGTACAAGATGACAAGTTTTAGAATGACATCTTGGTGAGAAAGCAGAAATCCTACGCCGCGTCTTCAAGCTAGATTTGCTCCGTTAGTCTCAGCCAAAAATGGATGTGGCAGTACAAAGTTTCTTTTTGTTATATTCTGATTTTAATATCTACTATTGCACTGGATAGTAAAGCATCACCGTCTTATCATCAGGGAGTTTACGGTCCAGTATAGTAGTAGATACTCTTTTCTCTTAGAATATAGTGCAGAAAGGAAATTATTATTCAGCTTTTTATAAATGCCAATGAAAGAAGCCCTCATTGAGACACCGAGAAACAACGGTTAGCAGAACAGAATCTAACAAGGACAAGAGGTTAGACTTCTGACATCCACATGGCAGGATTACTGCTGCAAGCACACCCTGATCCCACCTGCCAGTCGACTGATATACAGTGTATTTTACAGTATATTGCACTTGCACAAGATGTTAGTGTTCTCACGCTGGGGGTTACAATCACAACAAGCTCTTTGCTGATGCAGTGGGGCATCATAGGGTACAAAAAAAAAGCTGTGGTGGGGATTAAAAATACAACAAAGACAATAAAACACAAAATAAATCCTACACCCCTGACTAGATTTAGTTAAATAAAGCCCTCCTACAGATGATGACAGAAGATTGTTGTGCAATTTTTAGACCCTGCTCTCCTGACTGGCTGATCAGCGGCAAAGGGTCTGACCCATCGACTGACACCCCCCCACCCACCCACCTGTCGCTCCCCTTTCAAATCTACATGATCTATGGAACAATGAAAGAGATACAGTACATAAAAACCAAGCAAAACACATTGCTTTTCTGCAAATTTACAACCAAAAGGGGGCAAATACAGACACAGGTCCTAAATCTATAAAAAATAAAACAACAAAAAACAGGTGTGGGAGGGAAGACAAAAAAAAGGCGAGGCACCCTTGAAAAGAAATCATGATACGGCAGGGATCAAACAGTTACAACTAAAAAAAAACAAAAGTTCCTGGAGATGAGTGACAGCGACCCAGCTAGGACAGGACAAGCATTGTGTGTGCTATCTCAGTCTATATGCCTGCAGACTATGTGCTCCAATGTGCAGAGAGAGATATAAATAGCGCTCATTAACACAGCATTATTAACCACTGAGAGAAGTAAAAACAGTACATTTAGCTACTTAGCATACGCTAAAAGGTGGAAGTTTGTTGTGTTAACCGGATCATTCTCTTCCTTCCTTCCTTCTACATTCTTTGCATCCTTCTCATGAAGTCACCAATAACGAGTATAGGTTTTATTTTAACTTAATGATAAAAACAATTGGCCTCCACAGGTATTTAGTTAAATACATCTACAGTACACTGTCGCACGTCGTGGCTTTTTTTGTTTTTTTGTTTTAATCCTTCTTTTAGCCGTTTCCCCTGCTGTTTCCATACAGCTCTCTCACTCTCCAGGGAAGCGTGTGCAGTAGTGCCAATTTTACATCTGTACAAGACCGGACAGAACAGTAGTGCTCGACGCCATCTAGTCAATTCAAAACCGTACAGTTTTTTTTGTAGTTTTATTTTTTTCCTTAAAGTATCATGTAAAATCTATTCAGAGAAAAGTGTGGTTAACAACCAATAATAGTAATGATGAAATGTACAGAGGTTAGCCTATAGGGTCAAGCTATTTCTCGTGGTAGGGTCTCCTTTTTTTGTCTTAGGTTGTGTTTTCATCTTTTTCAGATCTTGCTACCCTTACATTCAGCATGGCACAGTGCAGAACTACTCGCACGACGACGGATGACGACAGACTGTGCAAAACAAAAACGAAACCGAAGCTACACGTTTTGAGGTGTTCACTGGTTTCGCTCGCCGAGGCTGCGCTCAAGACTGCGTTTGGTTCGGTGGATAAGAATATTATCTTGCCTTTTGTAAATTAAATTTGTTGCCTTTTTATTTCTTTTTTTATTATTATTATTATTATATCCAGTACGAGAAAAAGAGATAAGTCATGATGAGAATTGGGGGAGGGGAGTAGGGGAGTGGGTGGAGGTGTGGGGGGTTTGGAGCTGTACAGGCCAGGAATATTTATATATATATATTTATAATCAGAAACTCCTTCGTGGCTCCAAAGCAGCGACGAGGAGCCTGTTCGCTGTAATGGAATGACAGGTTGTCGGGGTGGGTTTTTTTTGGGGGGGGGGGCGATATTGGCTTCTTCAGTGGTGTCGTCTTTCGATCCCGCTGCTCTTCAGCTGCAGATAAACACAAAGACAGGATGCCATCAGCGGATGTCACACACTGTGTCATTTCAGGGCCTTCAGGTTAAACAAAAAGGATCTCACTCTCTAACAATAATCTGAGTCTGTCAGTGGCAAATGAAGTGATCACGCTCAATACTAGACTCATTTCAAAATTGTTGTACCCTTTAGTCTCTCAGACACAAAAAATGGAAAAATGGGGTCCAAGTTGAAAAATATCAAACTTATCCTTTAACCATGCGGTTTATGGTGGAGATGCAGACAGAAACTTTTGAGAGAAATACAGCGGTGGGTGGAAGGATGTCATTTAACAAAGACCCTCATCCATTATCGAACTGGGGATATTAATGAGGAGAAGTCATCGATACTTCCATACACAAACCCAGATCATTACATTTCTAGATGCAGTATTTTGGTTCTTAACTGTCATTTTATTGTTTGTTTCTTCAGTTCCAGTATCCTATAAATGACACATCACCTCGTTAGCTCCCTAAAGAGAAAGAGTGGCGTTTCCCTTACTTCTTGTCTGGTTTGCCACCGCTGCCTCCTCCCCTGATAGACACCGTCTGGCTGTTCTGGTAGAAGCCTCCTCCACTGCGGTTGATGTTGGGGTGGGTGGGAGACGCCACCGGCTGCTGTCCGGGCCGGATAGGTTTGGCTAGGGAGGGGAGAAAGAGTAGATTGAGGATTGGCTGTTTCAGATTAAAAGACGTTTGCGATGTTAGGAAGATTGGGATTTCATTTCAGACAAAACACAAATCACATGGAAATCTATTAATTAGGGCCGGGACTCGATTAAAAAAATTAATCTAATTAATCAGAGGCTTTGTAATTAATTAATCGAAATTAATCGCATTTTAATCGCATATGTCTACGCTACCATCCGCCCGCTTTTTAAAACAAAATTTCCCATCCATGGGGCCAACCAAAGCGGTCTCATCTGCTTCTTCGTTCATTGTTGTTGTCTGTAGCATGGATGGTCTGAAGTCATGAACGGTAGATGGTGCGCTAGTATAATCGGTCCCGCGGAAACTCATCAAGTGAGAAAGGTTCCGCGGTGCAAAAATTGGTGTGATTAAAATGCGTTAATTTTTTTAACGCATTAATTTTTGTGTAATTAATTAATTGTGATTAACGCGTTAAAGTCCCGGCCCTACTATTAATGTAATGATAGATCCTGTGTTTTCTGCCGTGAACAAAAGAAGTTCTCATCCATCCCTACTTACCGATCTGGGCTGAATGTCCCCTCCTGGCCATGTTCTTGGCCCTGACGGCCTCCTTGATGCGATCCACCTCCTGCTGGTAGCGCTTGCGGTCGCGGGCGGCGTTCTCCTTGGCCTCCTTCAGAGCAGACTCAAGGGCCTTGACCCGCTCAGCTGTAGCACGAAGACGTTTTTCCAGTTTTGGAAGCTCACAGCGCAGGTCTGCATTATCGCGTACCAGCTGTGGGTCAAATTGCATCACGTTAAATCATTTCTTTCATCTAGCTTTCAAACGTGTGGGAGAGCATGACTGAGCAAAGATTATCATAACAAGGAGAAGACGATGTTTTGAAATAAAGACCGAAAAAGATGAATACAAAGCCAGAATAAAAGAAGAACGGGACAACAGCAAAGAAAGATCAGTCAGAGAGGAGTAATGTAAGAAAATCCTACCTGTTTGTGAACCTTGGTGAGCTGCTCAAGATTGTTCTCAAGAAAGGAGATTTTCTGTTTCTGTGCTGCGCTGCCCCCTGTGTCATCCGAGTCCATCTCCGCGCTCTGCGCAAGAAATAATACACAAGCGTTAAAACTTTATGCGGGAGGATTAAGAGTCATATCATGAAATCTTTTACTCTGCGCCACTTGCATAGCTACAGTGCAAGCTGAAGTACTTTCATTTTTTTTAATCGATTATGTACTTCTTTCCTAAACAATCTTGCCTCATTGCAACTGAAGAGATTTTCATGTCTACCCAAAAATCAACAACCATAGAGGTTCACCTTTTTCACTCTGGTAGCCAAATCCTGGACAAAGAGCTTCCTCAAATTGTGCAGGGTCTGCAGCTCCTTGGCCTTGGATGAAAAAAGACAAGCAATCAATATCAAATAAGATTATTTGAAAAGACTGAATAAATTAGTGTTATATCCAAGAATCAAACACAGCAGAAACAAACAAACACAACTTTAAGAAACTGCAAGAGCAAATATGAACATACTGTATGTCCTTGCGTTTTCACAACCTCAATAACGGGTCTCGTGTTGAATTCAAAATTTGTATGCATGCACAATCATACGGAATTTACTGTACACACTAATAATATTTTCATCTGATATCTGCCTTTTGGCATTTACAACTTACAACAAAGTTTCAATACAAGAAGTCGACTTAAAGATACTATCAAGTCTACTTGTACACAGATGTAACTTCACTATCGGATGTGACAAAGACCCACAATAAGTGTTTTCTATCATCAGTTGATTTAGATGAACTCACCACTGTCTCCTCCAGACCCTTCAGGTCCTGTCTGGCCTGCTCCCTTCGGTCCTGCATCACCCTGAACAACAACAATAACAACAATAGTTGAAATTGTAAGAAATACACATTCCACAATGCTGGTGATAAATGACAGCACTATTATTGTATCTGTCCAATAAACTGAGCCATCTTAAGTCTACAGAGTGAAAACAGTGCACAGTTGTGTGTTAAACATACGTAAGCTCGTGCAGCTTGCGGCTCTTCTCCTGGTCGGTGGATTTGAGTTTCTCGTGCTCCACTCTGAGCCTCTCCTGCTCCAGCATGATCTTCTGGTTCAGACTGGGAGAAATAACATAGCACTGAATGACTGAATCTGGTGAGATTTTAAAGAGTAACAAAATGAAATAAAATACCTCTTACATGGCAACTTTTGTTCGCTACTGTAAATATCAAGACGTGACTAAGACAAGATAAATTTAAGTCTTACTCCTGCAGCTCAGTGATGAGTTTCTCCTTGTTGTCAAGCTCATCTCTCAGGCTGCTGATCTGCTTCTGATGAGCTTCACGGTGGGAGTGGATCTGCTTCTCCACCGCTTCCTAAACACACAAAATCACACAAAAACTTTTGTATGTATTTGCCAGAATAATTTGTAAAAGCTCAAAATACTGGTAAGTTGATGAAAATTTTTAAAAAAAGACTGACATTTTACATGTTGGGATTCTTAAGACAATATTGTTGGTGCTTGATCGATGCTAAGATTTTACATTTAGAATGCAAATACACAATTAAAAAAAAAAAAAAAAAAGCTGTCAAATGGCTTTTAATAAGGACACTCCCCAAAAACATTGTGTAGAGTGCTCTTGAGTCTGTTGTTAAATGGGGATGAGGAACATACCTTGACTTCATTGGCAGTCTGGATCTCATTCTCTTTCTCCATTGCATGGACTTTCTCTGTAAAACATCAACACAAGATTCACTGTCATGAGATGGCAGAAGTGATGTTAGTCTTTACTCAAACCTAATATGAATAAAATATTTTATATTTTATCTGTACTTCAAACTGATTCCAATATCTCTTGTTGATTTTGGTTGTAAATAAAATCCTGGTTCTGATTCTTTTCAAATCACTAAAGCAGCTGATTTAGACATTCACAGACTCGGCCAGCCTGCTTTTGTCACGCTGCTGCAGTCTTACACACACTTTTTTAGCACTTGCTCTGATCTGCCATATTGTAAACACCATTTAATCCAGTCAGTTCATACTTCAGTATCATGAACCAACAACTAGAACTAAAAAGCATGTTTCCTAACCAATGACTAGTTAAAAAACAGACTGCTTCAAATCGTATTTAAGTGGACTTGAAGTGAGTGCTTGTGTCACATCTCTTGCTCTGTCCTTGAACAGTGCCGTACCCTGAGCGCTGAGCTTGACAAGTTCCTCATTGAGAGAGTCCACGTTCTCCTCCAGCTGCCTCTTCTTCTGCTCCACGTTTTGGAGGTACTCAGTCAGAGACTTGATTTTAGCCTCATGCTGGAGAAAGATGAAACAATACAAATTTTTTTTATAAATATGATCTTAATGAGGATTCCGAACTGAAATTATTCTTTTTTTTTTATGAACACACAAAGGGATCACATGGGTTTGTGTTTCAGGTTACAACACTGTGGTTAGTTCCTACATACCTGGGATATACGCAGCTGGCAGGCAGCCAGCTCCTTCTCGTTCTCATCCATCTTCTTGTTGCTTTCTGATTGGGTGCCCTCCAGCTGCTTGCAGCGTTTCGCCATCGTCTTCACTTCTGACTTCATCTTACTGATGTAGAGGCGGGCCACTGTGAACTCCTCATCTATCAGGCCGCTGCCCTCATGTTGCTGAAGGGCAAGAAGAGGAAAGTTGAAGGGGCACAACTACACAGAGGAAACGATGGGATGAGGAGATAGAGGTACTAGATATGCATCATGCAGGGCTGCCCCTTGAAAGTCAGAGGTCAGAATAATTAGTCGGAGACTGCTTAGTCAACTGAGACTGCTTCATGTCAAGCAGTTATGTTTTTTTTGCAAGTCAGTGTGCTATGCATTGTATTTCTGGGGAAGTTTTGGTCTCCAGGTTTTGCGTCAGAGTGAGTGCTCTTTACTTTCATGCAACTCTTTGGTACAGGTAGCTGCAGACACACAGGCAGCGCCATGGAGGAGAAGAGAGGAGGACCTTCTGCTAAGAGGTGGTAAAGTTACAGTTCACAGCTAGTTAAAACGACTCAGTCTCTGGCCTTTGTTTGATGTAGTGTCGTCAAAAAAATGTTGCACATTTCTGATCTTGCGTCAGCGCTGTTATCTTGTTTATTATATTACGTGAATGTTGCTGTCATGCCATCCGAACATCTTCCTGAACCTGTTCAAACTTTAAAACTTGATCATCGAATATTCATATTGAACAGCCAAATCTGATTCGACAGGCACAATTCTGAGATGGGTACAGCTATAGTATCCTGGTTAGTCACTTGGCAATTCCCCCGTCTTGCTCTAGCTTCCTAGAGGTTGGTGTTGCTATAGTAACCAAACATAAGGTATCTCAGTACCTTGATGTCATTGCTTCCTACGGCAATGCCAATCTCAGCTAGGTCTTTGAGCAGCGAAGACATCATCTCGGTCACTCTCTTCTTCTGGTGGTTGGACATCTCCTTCAGCTTCTGGAGCTCAGAGTCCAGAGACGACAGGATGGACTGAAGATAGAGAGAGCTTTATTTAAGTGTGTTCTTCTAATGTTTTCAATATAGAATAACAAGCAACAAAAAATAATTTCCCTAATCCTCAGTTGGCAAGATTCTCATTTTATGTCCCACTATTTTGTGATTAGTGCAAAGGATGCTCGCTCCTATGCAAATCTAAGATGTCGTACATCTTGAGACTGATAAAATATAGTCAACTACCAAGTCTCCAGCTCACCGATTTCTGGCTAAGCTCCTCACTAATGGCCTCAAACTCCTTGGTCTTATCCTCCACCTCCTGGCTCTTCTGATCGTAGTTGACGGCCAGCTCCTCCAGAGCCTGCAGCACCTCCTTCACCTCATCCTTGGAGGCCTCGTTCTCTGCCTGAAGGCGGTTCAGCTCTGCCTGGAGGTTCTCATGATCGCGGCGTGAGGAAGCTAAAAGCTGCAAGTGTGGGAGAGAGGTGTTATTATGGTAATTTTTTTTTAAATGCATTAGGGCTGCAGGAATGATTCAGTGTTTGTTACAATATGGATGAGTAGGCAACTTCAATGCTGATCCATTATCAAACACACATGCTTTCCTCCTTGCAGACTTTTTTGTATTTTAAAATTGACAGATGCATGCAGTCGCTCTGAAAATTACCTTTAGAAACATTGTGAAACAAGGACTTTAGTACAGTCTTTGTTTATAATAGTAATGTTTGACATATGAAGTGTGCAAAACTCACTTAATAGCAACACGAGTCTGCTGCTAAAAGTTCTTAAAAATAAAACTACCACATCAAGTTATTAAAGTAAATCCTATTGTCAATGAAGATAATTCCACTTGAGACAAAAGGACTGGAGTAAGAAAGATATAAATGCAACTTTACAGCTGTGATGGCTTCATGCGTTACCTTAACCTCATGCCTCTGAAACTACAAAGATCAGGGGTTTGCGCCATACCTGCGCCTTCCCTCTGCTTTCCCTCCATCTGTTGGACCTCCAGTACTCACCTCATCCTGCTCCAGCATCTGCTGCTTCAGCTTCTCAGCCAGCTGGCTCTGCTGGTTGATTTCCTCATCCTGAAAAGTGAAGAGACACAACTCAGCGTTAGCATTCACACCAGGCTCATCTGGTTTTACTGGAGACGGTAGAGAGGAATGAAAAAACCTTTGGATAAAATAAAGAACGACCATTTTTCTGTTTACTTTTCCTTGAGAGACTATCTGAATTTGACCAAAATAAATTAGCATTTTTCAGTTCAACAGACCTTTTCATTACCAGCTGCAGCATTAACAAGCACTTCAACAGGATATACAAAGCGTTTAGGGTTGTGCAGGGTTGCGTCTTACTTGTCCTTACTCGTCCTACTTGCTGTGCCTTTTCTGTGCCATCTTTCAATGATGCGGAGGCAAGTTGCACCTGATGTTGCTAAGCAGCCACAACCAGCACCGCATCATATCCTTCTTACCAGAAACCTGGTGTTCGGAGCTCATATTCTTCCCAATGTTTTTTGAGGGCAAATTAGGCCTTAAATATTGTCAGTGGGACAGATGTAAAGCTCTGGGTAGCCCAACACTTACGCGATCAATTCCTCCTCAATATTTACTGAAGACTGATATTTATGCCTCAGCACCGCTATAGCTTTTATGCATGCGACCACAGTGACAGTCGATTTAAGGGCACAAAAAACGCAGCATGTTTATGGGCTCTTTCTTGTTTATACTGTCCAGGTCTAAAAGGGCTATAGCGACTGATGAACCCCTTCTACATATTATTGTACAAGTATAAATTTGGTTTGCCTTATTCAAAAAATTGATGGGACATTTAAGCAATAATTACCAGGTGTCATTTTTAGCATGCATATATCCTGCATGAAGATATTGTTTTTAAAATCAAACCAAATGTGATAGTTTCTAATAGAAATCCAAAGATTTCAAAACAACATCCACCAAATAAAAAAACTGAAATTCTTAAACAGGTCTTGTTGTTCAGGCTGTAGCATCAAAGAATTATGTCTGACCAGCCAGTGGAACAACTAACATCAGGTCATGTCAATGGGTCATAATTAACATTAGAAAAAAATGTACAGAATAGTGTCCATATCTGGTAGCCTACAATCCAAAGACGTGCAAGTACACGTTAGCATCAAGCAGTTGCTTTGCTTTTCCATTAACTCATTTTAAGATAAAACTAGATGAAAACCATCAAGCTTGATGTCTCAATCTTGTTTTTAACTCTTAAGTTACCTAAGGCATGTCATTATGTCATTCTTTGATTTGATTAATTTCCCTCCAGATAACCTTTAGCTTATGATGAAATTGATTCTGACATATTCTTGCTTTAATGCGTAAAACCTCTGATTATAATGTGTAAGTCTAAAAACCAACATTCTTACCCCTTTGTTACAAACATCCTATTCTGTCACTCACCTTATCATCTAGCTGTTTGTAAAGTTTGGCCAGCTCAGCCTCACACTTGTCCTTCTCCACATCGGTGAGGCGAACACCTGGCACGTTGGGCGTGGATGCCTGCTTTTCGTTAAGTATGTTGTCTAGGGCTTGCACCTCAGCGTTGGCCTTCTCCTTGTCAAACTGCTCCTCCACTGGCACACTTTCACCTGAGGTGGGACACAAACACACACACAATTTAAGTATGCATGCGTACAGAGCTGCATCTTTACAATGAAACAAATACGAGCCATTTACACTTATACAGCTGGCAGTCTGTGACAACAAAAATTTCATCACTCTTCGTTGTTAATGCATCACACCAATACAAAAAGAGATGCTGATGTTTCCTATGGGAGGATCGAAGAATAGTTAAAAATAATTTCAGTATGTTTAATTTTACTCAGGAACATGTGGATGGACTTAAACAAAACAATGGAATGGGACACAGTCTACTTCCTCACCATTCCTCCAGCGGTTGAGCTCATTCTCCAACCAGGTGATGGTGTTTCTCAGGGTCTTATTCCTCTCCTTCTCCCTCTCATATTTCTGCTTCCACTGCTCTGCTGTCAGCTCAACATTCACAGTGACAGTGTTCTTGATGGTCTTTGCTCTGGATGTAAAAAAAAAACAAAGGTTATATTGTATGAAAGAACATTTTATGTACCATTATTCCTTCAGACAGGTACTTAAATGTAACAGCAACCAAGCTTGTTCAATCACTGGACCAACTCTGACAATAATTATGAGTACATGCAGAGCTTTCCAAGCTTTTCCAAACCAATACATGGACATCTTTTTTAAAAGATCACTTTTTGCCTTTATTATATAGGACAGCTTAAGCATAAAAAGGGGGAGAGAGAGGGGATGACCTGCAGCAAAGGGGCTGCATGTCGGAGTCAAACCCGTGGCCGCTGCAGCAAGGACACAGCCTAAGTACATGAGGTGCCCACTCTACTATGTGAGCTACCAGGTGCCCCAATATATGGACTTCTAAAACTCTATAACAAAAGTGTTTGAGAAATTTTTCATTTTTTAATGGGATATTTGTATTAAAAGCTGAAGAAATGACAGTGAGGCTTGTTTCATCCTACTGGCCTACCAACCTTTGTCCGAACATGAGGGTAGATTTGGTTTCGGCCTCGTTATAGGAGGAAGGCGAGCAGCAGATGACAATGGTGGTTCGGCAATTACCGCCCAGCGAGTCCTGCAGGATACGGGTCATCTTGCTGTCTCGGTAAGGGATGTAGGCCTGGTATACGCAAAAATATATACAGGAACATCTTGTAAGCAGAAAGCAAATTACCTTCTGTGGGGAAAAAAAAAACTTTGGATCATGAATGCCCTTCATTCTATAATAAATAGTTCAACTAAATAACTGACAAAGTGCCTTTTAACTGAGACGTATCATCATGATACATCTATATGTGATTGGCTGACCACCTTGATTAGGGATTATTTGACAATAATACCTTTTATAATAGATCCCAGAGTTAGACAGAGGAAGTAATATTTTATAGTATATAGTATTCTATAGTATTATTTATGTTTGGATATTACACTTGAACATGCTGCTCCTGCTGTCCTAAAAACAAAAAAAGGCTTGTGATTTCATCAGCACTGAGCCAACATGATGTGATGTCTTCAGAAACTGTTTTCATGACTTAAGTCAAACTAGATGGCATTTAATTGCTAACTTGACATATTATCAGTACTGAAGCTGCAGCCGTCAGCTATAATTCTTTGGACACCGCGATGCTCAGTCAGGAGCGAGACGTCTCTGCACAATAGCTCATTTGTTTTAGGCCAAATGCATCAGAGGCTGTCCGCCCCAGGTTGTTTACAGAGCAAAGGGGGCCTAGAACAAACCAATTGTCGATTACAGCTAAAAGTGTGAAATCACTATGAAGCAACTGAAGCAAAACATTGCTTGGAGGAAAGTTATTATCTGCTCAAGTTATTGCTGCAGCACAAAGGACCTGTAGATGGCTGAAAAGGAACTTTCATAGTAAGATAAGGGAAATAGATGTTTGTTTTCATGATGCACACCTAGCTCTGGGCTGTGCAGCTGGTAAACAGACTTTCCAAATGTCTGCTACATTAACAATAATGTCTGTCATTTCAAAATGCTATAAAAACATTTGGGGGGGATTATCACCTGAGGTTATAACAGATCAAATACTTGTACTGAATAATAAACATAATAGACGCAAAAATTTGAGCACCATATGTTCAAAAGTAAACATTAAAGCTTAACAGAAGAGATTAACTGTGCCGCGATAAAAAATAAAAAATACATTAGTAAACACATTTATTTCAGATAATTCATTCCTACTTACAGTGCAAATTAAAAGACCAAAACCCACAGAACACCGCAACATATTCAACAAATGGATCCTGATAACTGCAGCAACACATTTAATGGCAGATTTAGGAAAACATCACCACCAGAGAGTTGAAATAGTTACTGACCGTTCCTTCAGCCAGAGCAGAGATGACGTTTCCCAAGGACGACAGAGACTTGTTGATGTTCTTGGCTTCATCTAGCACAGCTCCTTCTGCTCCTGTTTTACTGACCTGAAAATCACACATGCAATAACCTCAACAACGTGTCGTGCAGCTCCATGTTAAATTGGATAAAGAGGAGACTTTGATCCGAACCTAACCCAAGAAGACGACAGAGTGAAATGAGTCAAACAAAAATGTTAATTACAAAATAATGAATACTCCAGAATAAAAGAAATCTACCAATATGTATAACAGACGGTTCTCATCACCTTTTCACTGCCAGCCAGATCCACCAGGTAAAGTTTGCCGCTGAGCTTCTGCTCTGTCTGAGTGTTTTCCTGTTTGACATTTATCAGGAAGATACTGTGACTCCTGGAGCTGTGCTCGTTCATGTCTGAAAGAGAAATTACAAATGTGTGGTCAAAATGTATCAGCTTCGAAAACTGCAAAAGCTAGTTAATGGATTTGATGGTTGTAAAATGAGAGGACGGGATCTTACTTGTGACTGCTACATGTCTGTTTGATTTGCCTTCATCAATTGTATCCATGACCTCCTCCGGGCTGCATACGAATCTCTCAGTGCAGCCCTTTAATGAAAAGCAGAAATATGAGGTTTGATATTTGGCCTGTAAACAAGTTTTACCAGATATTTGACATGTGACAGGATGTTAGGTCTCACCTTGACGTATGGTACTCTGTTTTTGTCTTCATGCACTGACAAATTGGTCTTCGACACTGGAGATGAGAGGAAAAAAAAGGTGTCAGTGAAAATGGCTTTGCTCTAGAAACATATGGTGTATTGTGTGTAGACTACTTTAATTTTACCACCTTAACATTTGAAAAGTTATCTGTTTCCATGTTAAATTCTGTTTATATCCTTGTGTGCCCTTAATATATTAAAAGAAGGCTTTGCTTTCAATTTCACTGCTCGTGGATTTTTTCTAATCATCACATTTTAAATTTTCTTTAATTTGAAAGGATCCTTTCTGTAAGTGACTTAAAAAAATGTTCACCCACTGGCCAATTTACAGCATACAAGCCATCAATTCCACTCAGCAGGTTTATATATCTGGAAATACATGAGCTGCAACTGTTAGCCAATAAGAGCAAGTAATGCGGGGGTGGTCTTCAAATACATTTAATAAAGGTCATTTTTGTTTTACTAAGTTAAGTGCAAACAAATATAATCATCAAGTCATAGTGGTTTTGACAACATCATCACAACAATAGTGGGCAATATAAGAACTTAAAAGTATAACACAATATAATGTGATAGGAGCAACTAAAAGATATTTTCATTTTCAAGTTTCTGCAGCTGATTCTGACACTATTAATGTGATGATCGGGTCAAACACATCTCTCAGAGTGTTCCTCTTAATAGACTTAGGTGAGAATATCATGTGTTTTATGTGGTGTTGCTGTATATGTAGAATGTACACACTTACAACTGGCAATTGACAACAAAGCCAGTGTGTGTACAGCTAACATCCCCTTCATATTCCTAACACAGATGCTCACTTATTTTCTTGATGTTTCACAAGCTTTTAGCAGCTCCTTGTGTCACATCTGTTACCACTGTGTGGTACAACTAGAGAGACGAGAGGTACGGTTTTCACGCAAGCATCACGGCCACTTACCATCCAAAAGGTCCCGGATCTTGTCTAAGTAAATTTCAAAATATGAAACCTGTAAACAAAGAAAGGACCTCATTATTCGGCAAACTAGCTGAGAGATCAGAGCAGACAATCAAATTACACACAAGGGTCTGTCTTGTTTTCTGTAGAAGATAAAACAGCAGCACAGGTTTGAAAAAAACAAAAGACAAAGACGCCATTATTTCTGAATCCTTTCAGACAAGGGACAATCTAAGAGAAAAAAATCCATAAAGGTGTTTTGATAATGGTTTCTAGTGTTCTTATATTCTTTCCTTTAATAATTCAGTTTTTTCTCCACACTTGCCTTGCAGGGACTTTTGTAGTTACACGTTGGTTATTATTCAGACAGGGAGCTTAAGTCTAATATTTTAAAGTCAACACAAGTTAGATAGTGAGGTATAATCTCAACAGCAAAAAATATTCTTAATTTAATTGAGTAAATGTCTCACCGCTTTTTAAAAAATATTTCATTATTTTTCTTATTGTCAGCGCAAACATTTACTATTTGTTGTAATGCAAACATAGAGGTTGACAACTATAGTCGTGAGTCAGCCAGGTAACATGATGCAGCAGCACCAAGTGACATGTCACACATCACTTGTATTGACTCCAGCAAAAAAGCTTCATAATATCAAAATGCAAAAGGGGAAGTATTTAGCTTGTTGCTAGCTAATAAACAATATAAAATGGTGTTAGTTAGCCATAAACATCAGATTTTAAACGCATGATCTGAAACTGGAATTTGGCGATTTTGGAGGGCAGTGTTTCTCTAACCACTGCAGCACTGTGCTCCTCAACTGGTGAGACAGCTTAACAGTTCGCCCCTTCTAACTACTTACTTTGATATGAAACTCCAGGTTTTCATCCATGGAATAGATGTAGTTGAAGATATCTTGAACTATCCTGGGGATGATGCCCATTGAATCTGTGTCATGGAGATTCCCCTGCAAATAGAGTCAATAATTCTAATGAAACAATATGGAGTAAAGATTTCTACTGAAAACAAGATGCACTTTTTTGGAAAATAGCACCAGTTTTAAGGAGTGATCATTACCTCCATGGTGTGTGTTTTGCCAGATGACGTCTGCCCATATGCAAAAATCGTTCCATTGTATCCCTCCAGAACATCTACAAGACACAACACAGAAGGATTTGGTATTTAAGTCAAGACTTTAAAGTCTCAGTTTATGTCACTTTTTTGTTTTGTTTAGTACATGCTTCTAAATAATAAACAAATTTACATGTTTAAACAACTTTAGGAAAACAAACCTTTTACAATCTTCTGGGCGCAGGCGTTGTACACTTGTTCCTGTGTTGTATTTGACTGAAACACTCTGTCGAACATGTACGGTTTACCCTGGAATGAGGAGGAGAGAAGGAATGAGTCCATCTATATCAACGCAAACCCTCAGCTTACATAACCTCGTTCCAAGTAATAATCTGAAGCTTTTGAAAACTGCAAAACTGTATTTTTACTCCTTCATGCTCATATAAATAAATAAATAAATAAAAATATTAATCCTGCACTGTTATAGAAAAAATCTGTCCAAATGAAAATGCAAAAACACTGTGTCCTTGTGCATCAGTCTGTTTCCCTTCTCTAAAGTCAGTTTGCAGGTGTGTGAATGCAGTACAACTGGAACTCGTCATAAGTTTTTTACAGCAGTTTGTGGAGTTTAGAGTCGCGGGGTGGTCACTTTCACTGTGCCTGGTGTTTTGCTGTTCTGTCTGTGCCCAGAGTACATTCTGCGCTGTGAGAATTCAGAGCAATGACTAACCAAACTGTATGTATATTCCAACAGCACACCTAATGAACGTGCCCACTCCACATTAATGTGTGGGAAAGCCTGTATGGACATGACCTCAGTTATTTTGCTGACCTTGATGTGGCCCATTGCATTTACATGCCTGTTTGTTTACATAAGAATGTCATCAGCATTTTAGCAACATGATGCCAAAATAGCAGGTATTTTTGGGCTACTCTTTTGAAGGTACTATAATGTTACAACTGTAAGTTACTTAAAAATAAATTATACAAAAAAAAAAACACCACACGTGTGTGTGTGTGTGAAATTTAATATGGTATATACAATTTTCCATTCCATTTTCCATTTGCAATGTCTGAATATTCTTACGAATTAAAAGTTAGTTGCTTTTTAAAAGGGCACACTTGTATCATGCTATTATACTATCTTATTTAAAAATGACAATAATATTATAATTTCTAGGACAATATAATGTCCAACAAAAGTAGGTATGGTGACCTTGGCTTGTGCACAAGATGTTACCTCATTTGTGACGCCTCAAAAAGGAGATAACAATACACACTCTAATGTCTCAAGCGTCCCGTTTTCCCTTTTTAGACTTCAACACTATTGAAGAGTTTCTAAAAATTTTCACCCTGGATGGCGTGGTACAAAAGGTCACTTTTCAGTGACCCTAAACACAGTTTGCATTGGGACGAAAGGCTAAAGCACACAAAAAAAGCTACGTTTTCCAAATATAACTATATATATATGTGTGCACTAGGCCTGTGACATGTTTTGAACAGATCTGTTGGTGCTACTTCCTTTCACCAACTGGCAAACACAACACACACAGTTTGACATTAGTTCTACACCAACATAGGTGTTTCCAGAGAAAAATCCTTTGGCAGAGAGGACAAAATGCATTCTAAATGGCAGTACCGCTACTTTGTTTGGAATCAAAATAGCATGATCAGTGATTGCTGTCATGGCTGAGATGGTCATTATGAAGAGATTTAGACTATAGAAACTCTTATCTTTAGAAAAAGTTATATGCATGCAGTGCTTTTCACTTCTAATTGTATTTAGATTATCAAAATCACGTAAATTTCACTGAATATCAAATATTTTTGCATACATGTTTGCCTTTATCTTATAGTGACAATGCAGGATTTTACACGAGATGAGGGTAATAGGAGGGATGCTAAAAAACAACCAAACCAAGAGTGTTACATGACATGGTCAGTCTTGCCACCAGGATGCCCCCAAGCTGTAACAAATGATGCTCTCAACCTAATCCACTCTTCGCTGACAGCATTCTAGTTAACCTCTGAAAGTTAGCTGTCCTGATGCAACTTCTCCCATCCCACTTGAAACTCCTTTCCAACAATCTCAGCTCAGCATTTATAATGAACTAAACTTGAGCTTTTACTTTTACCACTGGATGAAGAGCCAGTCGACTTCAAACAGGCACAAGTGTAGCTGATTGTGATATCCTATGGGCTGGTCAAAACTTCAAAGCACAATTCCTGTGAGATAGCAATCAATAGCTGGATTTAAGAAGGCAACCGCAGGGTAATAAAACTGATGCTACAAGCAATTCTGAGGTTCAACTAAGATGACGCGCTGTCTTTAGGGGTTTGAAGTCCCAGTTGACTCATCTTGTCTCCAGCCTGATGGATGGGGTTCTAGCAGTGGTGTATTAAATAATTTTAGCAAAACACGACTCAACTACCATGTGATACCCCAGGTTGGTGGTGGGAAACTGGTTATTGATTCATCCTTAACACCTGTAAAAGCAGGAGAAGTAAAATGTTGACAAGCAGCTTGTGTCACCATGAGGATTGGTGACGGATTAAGGCTTCCATGCTTCTGACCTGTGGTACATGTAAACACATTCATAACTCAATGTAAAATACAAATGTGTCACCACCTGGCATTTCAAGGCACCTTTACCAGGACAAGAGCTATACAGCTGAGATGTCCTCAACTTGCACTCAGGCTCATAATCCTCCCTGACAGACGGTCACAACTAAAGCACAGCTCGGTACAACACAGAGCTGCAGCATCTTAAGATGTTGATAATTCAGTCCAGCTAGCCACATCCTGGCAATTAACCCTGTACAGAACAAGAGTGCTGAGGCACTATCAGGCCTGCCAGGCGCTGTCAGCAAACAATGGCGCAGCCTGAGTTTAAAGTCCTCATTGTTAATGCTGCTACTGGCCTCATTACCTACACTTCTGTCAAATGGTATTACTTCCTACAAATGTAATTACAGTGATATGCATTGTTAAAGTATTAATAAGTGCCCCGTCACATTCCCGCTTCCTGATGGCTTTGTTATGATACTTGCCAATGCTGAGCTATTCAGGAGTAACAGTAACATTCAGTCCAAGGTTATTCTGCAGCATCCACAATTCTTGTTGTATGACGCATGAAATCTAATTAGATTCATGCTTCTAGGTAAAATAGGTCAGTATTCCATGTTTTATCAATTTGAATTTGTTGACAACCTTGCTTCATGTATTGCCTCTGTTATTTACTTGTTTACATGTGTTGGGAGCACTTTTACTTATCTCTCTAATCCTTTTCTTTCCTGTTATCCCTCACGCAACTCCACCTATACAGTAAGTGTAGCTGAGTGGTGTTTTGCAGGGTGTCCCAGGCTACTACATGCAAATGGGAAATGTAACAGCAAAGCATGTGGGAATGGTCTGATCTTTTATGTGCAAAACTGACACGGAAGTAATGAATGCATGAATAATTCACCTGCTGCACACTCACACTACACTGGCAAAGCGAGCTAACTACGACACCCATACCACCTCATCTGGAAACTTTGTCTCCCTCCCTTTCCGGTAAAAGACTGGCAGGACTTTAAAGTGAGCCACAGCTGAGTAAGTGCATACTGCAGGAATATGCTCTAGGAGAACAAAACCTCTGGGGTGGGGAATATCTTCATATCTGCGAGCATTGAAGCAGCATCACCAAGGCTTGTTAAGGTGAAGCTTTTTGTTAGACATCTTTACAACGTGCAGTGTGGTCAGTTTCACCAGCGGCTGAGCAATGGTATCAAGGCTTCAGCCCTAAGACAGGGTCCACGCCCTAGATTGTTTCAAAACGGATACAAATATGATCTAAGTGAGTCAGTCACCCCAGATAAGAGCATCTGCAAAACAAAGTACATCACTATAATAATTACCCTCCCCACTCAGAGAGATTGCCCAGCGCCCAGCCAACTGCCTGCTCTGATTGGTCGAACAGCTGGTTACCAGGAGAGGAAAAAACAGAGGGATTACCCAGGAGGCCTGTGCTGCTGCTTACGGGTACTGTTAAGTGTTGTACTTCTCATTGCAAATACACCAGCAGAGGATACCAGGCTGTGCCGTGCAACATTTGCGTCCTTCACAATGTGCACTGGTATGTTGGCACTATGACTGGCACTCTGAACTGGGCTGGGCCACATCATGCCTCAGGGGCACAGACACTACGCTTGCTGTTAGTTAAAGGCCTGGAGTCAGTGTCTGCAAAACTATTCAAGAAGTCACCACAGCTACAAGCCTTCTCTGTTCAGCATGACAAAAAATGTTGTATTCTGAATTCACCACCTAAATTAGTAGTTTACCTCCAAAGAGGATGTGATTCATATCCACTCAGCCGAAACTTCACGAATGCAATTCAAGATCAGTTTCTACTGCCTTGTAAACTGTTTTAAAGCATAGGTTAGCAAAGACACAAAGTCCACAAAGAGAATGATAATATGGTGGCATGGAAACCTAATGTTTAACTATGACTTCTGTTCAAATGATACACCATGGGCATTTGCATGCTTAGCATGTGCAAACTTGAAATGTCAGCCTGGCTTTTATGTTGTTGTTATGCTTCCTAATTACTTTGGTTGCAAGGCATGAAAAAAGACAAACCTTTTTCCTTTTGTGCAAGATATACAGATATAGTGCAGAGACATGCAATGGCATGAGCACAGGCTGTGTAAACTGTGTTTTTTAGACATTCTATATATAGGCGGATGATGACAAAACATCAAGTGCACATCATTTGCAAAGTGACTATACTGAATCTTTGTTGATTCAGTAAAGCAGAGGTAACATGGCACTGCATTAGTAAAGGCATTTCCTTATTTTGTCATAGTGGAAGTTGTACCCATGTCATTGACCATATCAAGTGCTAGATCGGTATCACAAGAGGGTTAATTAAACTTAAAACAAACTTTGGTTTCACCCCAAAATGAATGTCCACATTAAAAGAAAACAGATTTCTGCTAAATGTTTTAATATGTACTTAAACCTGTTGGATTATTAACGGTAAAATGTCCAGATACTGGGGACCAACAGTCTACCATTGATTAGCCTGCATATTTGACATTTCCACTGCAGCTGCTTTAACGTTACCATTGTCCCATGCCCTAATTGAATCACATTTTAGTTCTATGCTATATTAAATTACATGTTATTGATCTACAAACAGTGTTGGTTATCTAGCCAGCTGGTCAGCTAGCTATTGTTAGCTTTAATTAAGCAACAGCATTAAAACTAGCTAGCTAGCCAAGGCCGGCTAATCTGTCAACTACCAGCTGGCCTAGCCTGCTAGCCAACAGTGTTAGCCACTACTAAATCAAAGCTGGCTTACGCTTTATGCTGACGCAAACTGTTCATAATTAATACCTTTGTCGTTACAAATGCACGGCTACTAATTAAAAATGTCACGATAACAGTGCAGTGAATAGCTTGCGGGATTTGCAGGCTGACTCTGGCGACATTTTAACCTGTGCCAGCCAGTGTGTTTGTGGCTTTGTTGAATGACAGCTCGCTAGCCATGACAGGGCAACTGCGAATAGTGACAAATAACGCCAACACACACTAGGCTGACTTTGTGAGATGGTAAATTGAGCGGCACTGATGACTGTCTACGAACCAGAGACCCAATAATTTAACTGTTTTGGTGGCGCCAGAAGTTGACTTTAGCTGAGGGCCAGCGGAACAACGCAACGGTGAACAGGTCAGCCCTTGCTAACGTTAGCTAACAAGCTAGGGTGCTAACTACCGTAGCTAAAAGACAATCAAAAATGGCGTACTGCTGACTGTGCCCGAGGGCTCTGTCAAATAAGTAGCTAAAGCCCTTGAACACGAAATAACTCACCCCGATGATAACGTTTTCTTCCCCTTGAAACTTGGGAATGTATTTGTCGCCTCTGGTCACCTCGGAGCTGTTCAGGGGCCTAAAACGGCACATCACTTTGATGGTGCACTCCGCCGGGTCGGCCATCTTCCACGGTTTACGAATGGAAATTCACCGATGAAATTAAAGTATATCCTGGATCCCTTTGGGACGGCCGCAGGGGGGCGAAAAGGGAGGCCGAGCCCCTCTGTCCCAATCTCAGATTCTGGAACGGGCGATAGTCTGTTGGATATTTAACAAAAATCCTTGTTTTCCTCTCAATCACTTCCCCCTCCTGTTAGGAAGCCATGACACCGGTGGATCAGCGGCTGGCCGCCTCGCCCCTCCTGCTGCTGTGGATGTGGATCACAATGACGTCACCCCGGCGCTCCCCTCCACAACACAAACTGCCTCTGAATGAAAAATGTAGGATTTTTTAAAAAATCACATTTAAGAAAAAATATTTATCTATTTATTTAATTATTCATTGATTTCATAATTATTTTATTCATTTTTACCTACTAAATACCACATCCACAAATTGAAATTCAAATTTGCAAGAGCATATTGATTTTTTTTCTTCTTTCAAATTGAAATAAACCAATCTTTCCTGTATTCAATTTATACGGACACTACTAAATCTCGGAAGAACTCTGAAATTATGAGGACTGCTATAATAAGAAACCTTTGTGACCTTCAAGACTAATGTTGATCACGTTTGACTGAAGTTGATGCTTGGATTTAATGTATTAAGCCTTGTTATCCTTGGTTATTTTTCCTCCTATCTATACCCCTTGGCTTGGTGTTATTGTACTGTACTGTATATGTCTTTATGTATTGTATGTGAATTGTATTTGATTCTGCCTTTGATACATTTATTTTAAAGAAAACGTCTTCTGAATCAGTATTACAGATCTCTGAATGTGAAATATCTGAAAGATTTTGGACAGACTTGGAATCTAACTTCTTTGAAACCTCCAACTCAGTCTAATTCTTTACCCTCAGGGATCTTATCTGTTATGATGATAATCCAGACAATAGAGCTCTTGAATATCTAATGAATTTTGTTATTCTAAATGCTACATTTTTTCATTCACACACAGACATTCACCTTAGTCTTCTCCTAAGCAATTGTTCATCCTGGAACTGTAAGCTCTCCTTAAATCACTCAGTTTATTAAATAACAAAAAAGTTTCAAGCTTTTGAAAAAATTATGCATCTTTATTCTCTGAATCCACTGACTGAATGTACCTTTTATCTGTATGCTTGTACCCCTGTTCACCCTCATTTTATATGTTTTGTTTTACTCTTGTTTCTTTGTTGTCTTATTTTTCACCATCTTTTTTTTTTAACCATTTGTATTCTGCATTTATATCTGCATCTTTCAGATATATCATTTTTTCACCTGTGCTGTGCTTTTTTACCTGACAGTTACTCTTTGCTTTGCAGATAGAGATTTTACATGCAAATGCGATCAGCTTATAAAGAAATGATTCACATCTATAAATTTGACTAACCAACAATAGCTTTAAGCAGTTAAATATTATCCATGCCAGTCAGCTACAATAAAATGCTGCTTTACACCAGAAATAATCCAATAATCCAACGTTTAAAGGCAGTGCTTTTACCTGCAATGGAGTATTTCTAAACTGTAATATTGATACCAAATGGAAATGGACACTTTTCTCACTTGTGTAGGCCTATATACTGAACTAACACTGGTGCTATTGTTATGCCCAAAAGAGGACACTGTAGCCTGTGACTCAGCTGTCTTGGAGAGACCGTGTCGCAGCTGTGAGACCTCCTCCTAAATAAAAATGCATCATGTCTGACCTCACTCAACAGATGCCATAATGGAGCAAAAAAGCCACGGCAAACCACCAGTGGCTGAACACATTTACTGGCCACTCCCTGAAACAGTGAGGGATATCCTTTTTCATGTTGGAGTGCTTAGCTAATACAAATACCAGTTTTACTGGGAGTGAAAGGGTGTGGTGCTTCTGTGTAAGCTAACAGGGTAGTCTGGTTGTCCTTGAGCAACAAGTCCCCAAAGACCACATTGTCTACTCTATCTATGGAACTGGAAGAATACATGGGAGGGTTTTTTTCAGTAATATGAGCTGTTTTGTTCCTTTCTTTGCACATTCTGATTCTTGGCTTCAGAAGAAGTAAGAAGGCTGAGGTGTTAATTTATAATACTGATTTATATATTTATAGGAGACCCTCCACCCCACCCCGACCGTGTACCAAAGGGCTCAGCGTTCAACTAAGCCTATTAGTTGACAGCTGTATCTTGGTTATTAAAGTCCTGTAGCGTGGAGATTTACTTTCATTGTTAATTCGTTTTGCTGCGGGCATAGATGTGTTTGGGGAATAACATTACATTAATCTAAATTGTCTGTAATGCTTCATTAGTTCTTACAAATTAGGAAATATCCATTTTATTTCCACAATGCTCTGTGCATAAAAAATAAAGAAAGAAAATAAAACAGCACTCTATATGTTAAATCTATAGTCTATCAAGGTTGTTTTTTTTTTATTAACAAAAGCCCTCAGAGAAGGTATGGGTGAAGTTAAAGAATAATACCGCAAAGAGGCCAAGATGTAAGACAAAAAGATTTGTCAGAACAAATCAAATAAAATCAGACAGGTAAAAAAATACTGTAAACAGAGGAAAAGAATATCGCTTTCTATGACTATAATGCTGTTTCGGACCAGATTCATTTGAAATAGTCTGTTCTGCATTACTTCACAACAATAATGTAACATAATACTGTAAAGAATGAATGCTGTCTAATTTAATGTTTAACGTGATGAACTACAAAACAAAGATTTCAAGAGTCTGCTAATTGGTTTTTGCACTGCATGTAAATGAGTGGATGCCTGGGACAGTATAAAAATGCATGCAAATCTCTAAAACACAGTATAGTTTGCAAAATGACTTGCGGTGATGCAAAGCGTGGCCAGTATGATTTCGTATTTAAATAGGCTGAAACATAGAAAAACACAGGTATGATTCTTCACGAGTTCTGCCCTAATAATAGAAACAAAGGCACAATGTTCTGTGGACCACAAGCTCTAGATTCATTCATTAAACTCAAATGAATTGTGTTAAATGCAACTCAAAGGAATTTGAGCTTTTAATAAATAATTACATGTTATTTGTTATCAAATGTTATTATGTTGTTAGATTATAACAAATGTGTGTATTGATATTAAACTTAGTTCTGGTTGAGTCACTAGAGAAACCTGCTGACACAGAGCAACAACTTAAAGGGAAGCTATGCAGGAATGATGCAGAAAAACTATGAACCATGCAGGAAAACTGAAATAAGGTAGCAGTCGTTCAGGGCTACCTCAAAAATAATAACAGGAATTGATAAATAAAAAAAAAGTTGACATAACACGTACTATAGAAGTTTTAATATTACCGTTACATGGGTGATATAGAGCCAGTGCTGCAATCCCTAAGTATTGGAGTCTGGAGTGGAAAGGGAGAAGAAATTAGCACAGATTGTTAAGTTGACCACTGATATGGCTACAAGTGTTATTTTCAATAAAAACATATTTTAAAATCTGTCAGCCATCACATCAATTTTGTCCTCGTAAGGTATATTAGCAAATTTTGACCTTTCTGGCCTCACTGACTGTCAAAGGAGCTACATGTGTCTCTGTGTTTGTTTTAAAGGATAATGTTGTGTCACACAGGCACACTGAAGCAAGTTGTGGGATTCAGCCTTCGACCCCCAGCTCTCTGAAAACATAGATGGTAAACACAGCCGGCCCAGACAACCATCTGGATGCACAGACTAAATACTGTTTGTGTATGAAACGACACCTGCCCAGGGTGAGGACTAAGGATATCTCTGATGCGTACCGCCTATACAAATACAAGTGACTGAACTTCTTTTCTTGATCTCCTGGCTGACCAGCTTGCAGGTCCATTTGCACACATTTGACTAAATGTTGCAATAAATACGCCAAACTCTCAAAGACAAGCTCACTATTCTGATTTCATTGTTTAGTATATTCAATTGTGAGGAAAGTCATTAGACTAGCTGGTTAACAAAACAAAGAAATCCTGTAATATAAAGGTCAGCATCAACAATGGAGAATATGTCAAGCATGGACACGTCACAGTTACTGAAGTTAAACAAACGCAGTGATATGTGTAAAAATAGCCCTGGAGTGCCAAACCTTATGTGATGGTCATGTAAAAAGCTACCATATAAAAAATGAAGAAATGTGGCCATAACACTGATCACTTACCTGCAGGGCTTGTCTGTCTTCTTGGGACTGGCAGCAGCTGCTTCGCCTGCATCTCTGGGTGAGGCTGGTAATGCAGTGATGACAGAAAAGCAGGGCCGAGCTGGATGCTGGTGACCTCCTCAAGTCATTGAGGTGCAGTGGACGAGGAGGACATCTGGTGCTGCTCTAGCCAGACCGGTCAGAGAAAGTTCTTCACCCTGATCTGGGGCTCTGTTTTGAGCAGTTTGGAGTTCTTTTTATATCTTTCTTAGATGTTGATGACAAATTAGTTGGACAGTATAAAGGTGTGACACAACTACAGCTTGAATCACTTCATTCAGGCTTTTACTGGGAACAGCAATGCTCTTATCCATATGATATTATCAGTGTGTTCAGTACATGGAAATTTAGCATTCCAACACAATGCTGAGTAATTTAGTGTGTTTTAATTGTTCAACTGGCTTCCGCCATTGTGGAATTTATTCAGTTATTTATCTATTTGCTCCAAAAGAGCAAAAATTTAAATAAAATGCTACCTGTTGCATGATCAAATCAAAACAATAAAAAGTAAACTTTAGCATATCCCCTTATCTGAAAATGTGGTAAACTCATAGAAAACATGACAGTTGTGTGCTTTACTTAGAGAATCATCATTTTTATTGTGTACAGCAGACTTGCAAGAAAATAAGATAACACAGGCAGAGCAAAAAATATACGACACACCTCACATTTTTAGTGGGTCATAAGTAATGATTAAGAGGGATTACTTTTGTAGAGTCTATACATTATGGTAGACTAAATAACTTTTATGTTTTTGGTTGGGCAAAAAAAAAAAAAAAAAAAACCTAAACTATTTTAAGGCAACAGTTTGGCACTTGCGAAGTCCTCATAGGCATTTTTCTGTTTAACAAATGAAACAATTGATTAGAGAAATGAATCAGCAGATTAATTCAGTATAGTTGCACCTTAATCAACTACCAGTAAAATGATGCTGACATATTAACACATGGGTAACACATTTAAGGATATAAATATCAGCCCATTCGAACAGTTGGTTGATTATTATCTGATTTATTGTTTGGTCAAAAAAAGTAATCAAATAGTTTCAATGCTAAACATCTTGAGATAATGCATTTGTGTTTGTCAACCGAAATGTTTAAAACCCTAAGATACCCTGATTACTACACATGACAAAAAAACCTGAATCAAAATATCAAACCTTCACATTAAAGAAGCAGTAATTGGGGAATTGGTTTGGCAAAAACATGCTGACTGACAGCAAACAAACATTGAAAACCCAAAACAGACAAAAAAAAACATAGAAACAATATCATGCCATATATTCACTAAAATGAATTTAGTTATAACACAGCAACAAATATTACACCACAAATAGATCTAACATTACTGACAGTTGCTTGAAAGATTAACTCTTAGTGCAGCAGCGCTCCCAGACTTATAATGTCGGAGCCTCTCCAGGCAAATTCGCATCTGATTGGGTCTGTCTTTGAATTCAACAGCATTCAGTCTGGAACTGCACACAGGAAACCTGGACAGTCTTTAGAGACCTGTCTTGTCTTTTTATCAAATCGATCTGCCTCTGCCGTGAAGTTGTAACATGTATGGTCCTGTACACTTTACAAAAAACACAGTGGAATCTTTACTATATATCAAACTGATGGCTTATATCTGACAACAGAACAGTGATGAGGAAAAAAACATGTTTATTTTTAAAATGCTTTAGTGTTTACGTGGTAGTCAGATGACATCTCACAAGTTCGAAATGTGTTATAACTAAAATGTCTAACTGTAATGTAAAAATGAAGTACAGGGAAAATCTAAACTTTTACCAGGCGCCGACTGCTTCTTTTAGCATAATTGAGGACATGATCAAATGCGACCAAATGTATTCATTAATCTGAATTTTCCGTTCACACTAAGTGGTCACTACAGGCGTCGCCAGCTCAACAGCGGTTCCCTCCTCTCCCATTTTTTTGCTCTGCCAGGCTGGATCTTCAGCAGGACGGCAAAGGAAAGAAAAACGCTGGAAAACAACAAGAAACAAAGTAAGTTAACACACTACTTTGACAATTATAGCCCTCACAGACTTTTTGATCCCCAGAGCTAAAAGTTTAGGACAGCCATCCCTCTTGGACCACACCAAAGGATTTGGATGAATATCATGCATAACTAAATACACCATTAAGTATGATTGCATCAGCTCCAGTCCTATCCAACACAGTGTAAATGCAATCTTCTTTTTACACAAATTGAAAAGTAAACCTGTGGTCTCTGAGACATCAAGAGATGCAGAAATGTCCTCTTTGAACACTGACCTGTCTGAAGGTCCCTGCTGTAAAACACATCTGTCTAGCTGCCCACAGTGGCACCATGAGAACAGAAGAGAGGGTCATGGTCAATCCCAGTGCGTAAGCCCAGTCAGGGTAACTGTACCAGTCGTTAAACTTGAGGTGTTTGTAATCGACCAGGTACAGGATGAAGGAAATCTGTGAAGGTTTGGAGAGTTATGTTTTCTTTTGGGTTTTTTTTATGGGGTGTGGGGATCAGAATAAAGAGTTTAGCTTAAAATGATATTAGTAAGCCTCCAGAGCCCCTTTCAAATAGCCTTAATTATTCCACACAACTATGTCATGGATTATTGCTGAACTGGAGAAAAAAAGAGACTACCAAATAGGATTTATTCTACAGACTGATTTGTACATCAGTGGCAGCTGTGATTTTTAGCCCTGCGAGCTGCATGAAAATGTTGGTTGGCCAGTCCATCACTTTGGTTCAGACTGAAATATCTCAACTAGTATTGGATACATTCATAGTACATTTTGAATAAGCATTCATGGTCCAGAGAAGATGAATCCCAGAAAACTTTAGCGATCCCCTGAGTTTTTGCTGACATCTTTTGGTTTCTGGTGAAATGTCTTCACAGCTATTGAATGCACCAGACACCTGCAAAACTATTGAATGCAATTGAATGCAAATTTTGTCCTCCTCAGATGACTTATAATATCTTTGGCACCATCACCATGTTATATTTTAAATCATCCAATACTTCGATTTAGGACCAGACACCTGCAAAACTGATGGCATCATTGTCATTATCAGCTTTAATTCCTGTTGAGTGCTAACACCTGAAAACTACTTTGTACATTCTTGTTACTAGAGCAACTACATTTTGTTTCAGACTTTTTTGACTCACCAGTGACAGCGAAGGAATGATCCATTTCCAGCACAGTTTGAAGAAAACAGACGGTCTCTGTCCTGTCATGTCCTCAATGATGTTAAAAACACGATCAGCACCTGATCAAAATTCATAGTCTGTGATCAGGGTGGGATGTTTAAATGAAAAACATGACCTCATGACTGATTATTGAATAAAGATATCTGAGTCACAAATATATATAAATAGTTAGATCAAATACTTAAAAATAATAAGAATATAAATTATTTTTGCATACCAAAACTCCAGGCCAGAGCCAGACACTCAGATAAAGCCATGAAATAGTGACAAGCTCTGGTTGTGCCATAATAATCAATGAGCTGGAATATATAAATCCCTCCCTGCAATAGGAAGAGACGAGATTTTAATATGAGGAATATTTTAAAAAGTGTAACAGTAGATGTTTTAGCGTACATTCTGTGAAATATTTCATTTACCTCAGTGACCAACATCAGATTTACGAGGAAAAAAGATGAACAGATGAAAAGGACGAGCATCTCGTGTCTCCAAGGTTTACGAAACAGCTCCGGAAACAAGTCGCTTATTGAGGTGATAAAACACTCGACTGTCACAAACTGCGGATGAAATACAATGAGCAAAAATTTAATTCTTGTACCCTCAAGGCATTGCCAAATTTTACAAGAAAACATCTTACATGTGTGTCAACAGTCAGCATAAGAAGCATCAGGAAGAAGCAGACAGTCCAGAACTGTGGCAAAGGCATCATAGCTGTTGCCTGAGGGTAAGCAATGAAGGCCAAACCTGGACCTGCGAAGTGTATGACGAGAGACTTGATACTATTATTCTATATACCTATTTATGTTACAATAATGTCTTCAACTTTGAATGATTTACTAAAAATTGACATTTTTGAATAGACTGGACCTGATTCAACCACACTGTCGACAGAAACACCCTGTTTGTGAGCCATGAATCCAAGCACAGAGAAGACGACAAATCCAGCAACAAAACTGGTCCCACTGTTCAGCAGACAGAGCCAAAAGCAGTCCCTGCAGGTCACAGAGACAGTCTTGTCAAAAGGAGGAAACTGGCATTGCTATGTTGCAAATTGAAATGGTAATGTGAAGTTATTTACTGAACTTTTAGTACAATACATTTTTTTTTTGGTTTCCTTTGGCTGTGACATTTGAACTCTTTAAGTCAATGGTTATCACATGCTACACACTATTAAAGTATTCATTTGTAAGTGATTGTGTTTTGCAGCTGATACTTACTTATAACAGTTGTTATTGTAGCGATTGTAGCTGCCCAGAACAGTCAGAGTCCCCATAGTCAAGCTATAGGAGAAGCATATTTGAGATCCTGCCTCTATCCAGACCTGTAATGTCATAAATGTAATGGTGTAATTTGCAGCTTTTTGTAGTTTCTATATTAGAAGATTTTGTGGGGCGAAAAATGGAGCATTTTAAAAGGTGATTGCATGTGTTTCAGCACAGCAAATATGAGGAAAATAAAGTGTTTCTTGGACATCAAAGCATGTAAATATGTTCTAGTAAAAACACAAAATATGTAATAATAAGTAAGAATCTGAAAATGAGCAGAATAAGTCCCCTTTAAGATGATTAAATGATGGGTGAAAACTGTTTAACAGCCAACAAATCAGCGGGAACAGCTTAAAAATATTTCCTGTCACTCCTGTTTTTATTATTTTTTTAAATTGCATTTGGAGAAAGACATTCTAAAAAAGCAGATGTTATGCTGTACGCTTTACATGCAAACATAAACAAAATACCTCAAGGTTTGCCAGGCGGTTTAGGTCTGGATACAGATAGTAGTAGATACCTTCCCAAGCTCCAGGCAGAGTTAAGCCCCTGATGAGCAGTATGGGGAGCATCACATAGGGGAAAGTGGCTGTGACGTATGCTACCTTTAAAAAACAAAACCTCATGAATGAATTGTAATAACCAGAAGTAGCAGTTTACTAATGAAAATAGAAAACTAGACATTAGGATACCTAAAATTGTTGTATTGACGATGTCTATGTACTATATGTTTAAAATTTTAATCAAAAAAAATTTCCTCCTCGGGGTGTCGGGTGGATCAGTGGATAAAGCAGGTGCACCATAAATGTGCGCAATGTCCTTGCTGCAGCGGCTGCGGGTTCGACTCCAGCTCGCGGCCCTTTGCTGCATGTCATCCCCTCTCTCTCCCGCCTTCAATGCTATCAGTCTTCTGTCCTGTCTAATAAAGGCAAAAATGCCAAAAAATAATCTAAAAAAAAAAAAAAATAATATTTACTCCAACCTTTCCAGAAGATTTGACACCTTTCCAGACACTGAAGTAGCAGAAGACCCAGGAGGTCAGAAGACACAAGGCCAGATCCCACCTCACACTGCCCAGCTCTTCAATGCCTACAGACATGCCCAGCACACGTCGTCTGAGGAGAAGGGACATTCAAGAGGTGATGATTTCTAAATATTTGGCATGATGTTACAAAGTGATGTCAAGTCATATCACTCAGTTTACTAAATGACAGTTAATCCTTGGTGAAAAATGTTAATACTGCTTCTCATGTATGTGAAGGTAGCCAGTGGGTCTACTGTAGTTCAGCAGGCTGCTAGCCTGTGAGTGAGCAAAAGGTCTTTAATGCACACATGATATCCTACTAATATGCACCCCATGAATGACATTATGTTAGGTTAAGGCAAGTGAAGTAACTGTGGTTAGGTTTCGGAAAAGAAACATAGTTATACACAAATTACTAGCTCATGACAGCATGGGATATGTGCAGATTTTGGTGCATTACTTTTCATAGGAAAACGTGCAAACAGTACATGAGAAAAGCCTGATTAATGACGGCACGTTTCAGACATTTTACCAGGATACCATAAGGGAATTGTCCTGATTGTATGGAAAAAGTGTTGCAGGTTTACACTTGGGTGTCATTATTGGTCATTAAAAGCAAACTAATTCAAACTCACTCCCAGAACTCTGTAGCAGCAGAGGTGGTGTTCGTCAACATAGTCTGATTTGTCCAATTTTTTGAAGGAGAATCCAAAATCTGAAGATCCATGCAGTTAGCTGGTTTAGCAAACACACGAAAAATGTTTAGTGTGTATATTGTTTAATAAATATATAGGAAATTTTTTGCAAGCTTTAACCGTTTAAATGTACCTGTATTCCAGGCGTTCTCACAGCTGACCCAGGGAAGCTGGGATCTGAATGAGAACACCAGGTAGAAGAGAGCCCAGACTTGGATTATAATGTAGCTGAAGTCATAAAGTTTACTTATCAAATTTCCATATCCAATCCCTATAAAACAAATAAAAAAACAGTTTACCTTGTGCAGTTATGCATTTTTAATCTCTGGAGATGGTTTGAATATTTCTTTGAGCCACATTTTCAGAGCTGGTTGAGTTATATTTGGACAAAAAAATATTTAATTTCTCAAGTTTAGTTTCTCAAGTCTTGTGTACAAATGCAACTTTTTTTTAAATGTTAGCTTCCCCTTTTTTTCTTGCAAAAATCAACTCACCTTGTGCAAGGGGACACAGTTTCCTCCAGCAGGTGATGAATCCTTCCTGGGAGTACTGACCGACTGAGGTTTCCAATAGGAACAGAGGTATCCCACACATCACAGCTAACAGACCATACGGCACCAGAAAGGCACCTTATAGATATTACAAAGGATATATTTTAATCACCAATCATCAATATGAACATTTTTAGTGCACTGTAAGTTGTTTGTAATGCTCACCTCCACCATTCTTGTAGCAGAGGTAAGGAAATCTCCACATGTTGCCCAGACCGACCACATTTCCTGCAACAACCAGGAGATATTCGGTTTTACTGGCCCACTGTCCTCTGTCTCCAGCCCTCTGCTGATTTTCTATTTTTCTTCTTTGTCTGTTCATCTCAACATCAATGTCTATGTTTGATGTGTGTTTCAAACTGATCTTTATTTCTTTTATCATGTATTTTTCCTAATTTGACTATTTCCTGACATCAGCCCATGAATCATTTCTTAAAATGAAAAACAGTTCCAGTAAAAACAGGCTTACCTTGCTGTTTTGCAAGAGCCAGAGGGATCTATTCAAAGAGTCACCATATCCTACCATCTGAAAGCATTAATTGAAATATATATGCAAACCGATCTTTGATGCTTTAAATACGTTTTTTCATAATTTGATGACATATTGGTCTAAAGCCAGCAATGATTTAAACAACACAAACTTTTTAAGTAAACCGAGTCAGTTGGACCTGAATGAAGAGTTTTGTGTATTTTGTATCATGACGAAAAGGATTTAGGATATCTGTAAGTTTTGCAAGTTCTGTTTTGTTAATATGCTTAAGAATACACAAGTGTGATTAATAGCATCCAGTCAACAGAATACAGATATACAGCACAATTTAACACCTAAAGTGTTGTTTTGTTTATTAGAGGTCCAGACATGTGCATAATATACAAGTTTGATGGAATGTTTAATTTATTTTGCAAGTTTGCTGAAGCTTGATTGAGTATTGATGTTTGTGTTAAATGGCATGACATGGAATCCTGTTGAAATCTCAAGTAAAGTCAAAGAGAGAGATTTAGTCTGAATATACAATGAAAATAATCTTGCGAACAAATTATTTTTGTGCTTACTTTATCAATGAAATGCTATCAGTTTCCTAAATACTACATATTAAACACAACTTTTTAATTAAGTCACACTGATGTGGTTTGCTTAAGTTGCGACAACAACCTAGCAATTTTAAGTTGACTTGACAAAATGAAGTAAAAAAAACAAAATTTTAAGTAAACCTTACAAATAGATATAAAGTACACATAACGTAAGAATAGTTCAATTTACTCAATCATTTAATAATCATTAATAATCATTTTCCTAGATCTTTTTAAGTAAGATCAACTTTTCAGATTTTACAGTGTACCTATTTACAATAACCCTGTTAAACTCAGGTTTACTCGAAACTGTTATTTCAGAATTGACAATGCATTCATAAGTGGCTAAAATTATCTATCATCAAAACTGATGTTTTGATTTAGAAAAAAAAAATAAAAACTCAGCACTATTTTGAGCAGTGCCATTTAAGTGTCTCCCATAGTGTATATACTATATATACAGTGATAGCTGAAATGTAGTTAATTTGAAAGCTTAAAATCTATCTGAAACCATAAAATCTCATTACCAAATGTTTCATATAAAATTCCTAAAAAGTAAAATGAAAGTTGATCATTTAGGATTGTCGTCTTGTCTACCTCCACACTGACAAAGAAGCAGCTGGTCGCCCAATGCTCTAACATTAAGGAAGTAACTACTATCACAGCTAGAACTACAAAGACTCCAACAGAGGAGGAACACTTTTTAACACCATGGACATACTGAGTTAACCCCAGTAGTAGCAGGACTAAACAACCTGATGATATCACACCACCAGCCATTACATCTACATCCACATCATGGCGGAGCAAGATTGTGGACAGACTAAATACACTCAATCCCCAGATAAGGCTACTCCGGCTCACTCACAAAGACCCATCAGAAGAGATGCTTGCATTTGTTAACACAGGTGACTCCATAACTGACACCAACATGAAGGCGCCAAAATAATTTTTTGAGTCCACCTTAGCCTCTGACTGAACTCAGAACTCACCAGAAATTCTGTTTAGTTGTTATTACCCTCTAGTCTGTCTCTCTTTTAGAGAAACCTGTTCTCCGCAGGTTGCCAAGGAATGAATGGCCCTGTGACTCCTGCGTCGCCACATGCAAACTTAGACCTCAGGGGGCCTGTCTCTGAATTCTTCTGCATTCACTCTGAAATTGCTCACAGGGAACCTGGACAATCTTTAGAGACCTGATTTGTCTTCCTGTCACTTCAGTCCGCCTCTGCTGTAAAGCTATTAAATATTTGGTCCAGTACACTTAAGAACAACACGGGGGATTTTGTACTCTAAAGTCTGAAGATGAACCCAGAAAGACGGAAACCAGAAAACCAGAAGAGGACTGGAGACAGAGGACAGTGGGCCAGTAAAACTGAATATCTTTTGGTTGTTGCAGGAAATGTGGTTGGCCTGGGCAATGTATGGAGATTCCCTTACCTCTGCTACAAGAATGGTGGAGGTGAATCACACAAAAAGCCACTGGATTCATTTATTTTTCTTAATGAAAGTCAGAGCTTATGATTGAATTGGTCATTTCCATGAGCAGTCTGTGTATTTACCACAGGTGCCTTTCTGGTGCCGTATGGTCTGTTAGCAGTGGTGTGTGGAATACCTCTATTCCTACTGGAGACTGCAATTGGTCAGCACACCCAGGAAGGATTCATCACCTGCTGGAGGAAACTCTGTCCGCTGGCACAAGGTGAGTTAAAGTGAAATCTAAAATTAATGCAAGAAAAAGCCTGCATCATATATTCCTGTCAAGACACTTATTCTTTTATTCCCAAAACTATTTTGGCCCCTCTGACATGCTAAATTACCTACACTGGTTTGAACATTTTACACCATGACTTTTTTTTAAATATATTTCAGGCATTGGATATGGATTTTTCATGATGAAACTTTACGACTTTTGCTACATCATAATCCAAGTCTGGGCTCTTTTTTACCTGGTGTTCTCATTCAGATCCCAGCTTCCCTGGGCTACTTGTGAGAACGCCTGGAATACAGGTAAGATAAGATGAGCATTTACTCACAATCGGTTTTGGGTTGGGACAGTGGTAAAACTATTAATCATCAATAGAGTTCTCACAACTGCATGTAAAGATTTTTGTAACGTGATTTTTGCTTGCCTGAAAACGCATCCTCTTTTAGATTAAATTTGTATTGAGTGTGTTGTAGATGGCTGCCTATCAAGCAACCATTGCTGTAGTAGGCAATTATTTTACATGGCAGTCATCCCTCATTCATTTACCATTATGAAATCTCACTTTGTCCCCAAACCCAGCTAACTGCCTTGGTCTTGAGACTCGCAGTTCATCGAATGTGACTGCAAATCAGACCAACACTACCTCTGCTGCAATTGAGTTCTGGGAGTAAGTCTTTTCTTCAAAAAAGCCATTATGAAATCTAACTGTCACTAATATGCATGGATTTTGCCCTGTGTTGCATCAGTAGAAATGTTACAAAATATTTCTTGGTCAAAAATGTCATTATTATAAATGTACCCATTTGATTTGACAACATTTTGATGTGTAATGATTCTGCACTCTTACTGTTTGCAGATTATCCTGCATTTTCTATATTATAGATATTTTTTATTTTAAGCTTTAGGTCATTATTTAATATCTAGATATTATAACTACAATAAATACAGATAAGGAACATACATGCATGCTATTGCCAGCTAGCTGTTTTGCTTATATTTTGGGATTTATGCTATTTGGACAGACAGAACACAAAGAAAAAGTTCCTGTCCAGAATTGGATGCATCATATTCAGAGAATTTTGATGCAAGATTAGAAAATTGCACGCCTTCAATGATGTTTTCTCATTTTACTGACAAGTAACAAAAAAAAGTAAAAAAGTAAAAAAATCAGAGTAAAATGATTGAATTGCTGGTTAACATTAGCCAAATTTTCCCTCCCCTCAGACGGCGGATGCTGGGCATGTCTGGAGGTATTGAGGAGCTGGGCAGTGTGAGATGGGAGCTGGCTTTGTGTTTACTGGCCAGCTGGGTGTGCTGCTACTTTAGTATTTGGAAAAGTGTTAAATCTTCTGGAAAGGTCTGTGGACATATTTAATTTGCTTTGATTTTCACAAAAAGAACAAGGAAGTTTTCACTGAGAAATCTATGCTATATAAGTCACAAAGTATTTCAAGGTCTTCATTGATGTAAGCACTATTAAAATCATATTTAAATATATAATATTTCCTTTTTCTTTTAGGTAGCGTATTTTACAGCTACATTCCCCTATGTGATGCTCCTGGTCCTCCTCATCAGGGGCGTGACTCTACCTGGAGCTTGGGAAGGGATATACTTTTACCTGTATCCAGATTTGAAACACCTCGCAAACCTTGAGGTATTCAATATTAACTTCAGAATAAATCGGGAATCACTAGAGAGGAGCATAATTAGATGCAGTTATGTGTTCAGTTTGGACCATTAGTAAAGGTTTGGTAGAGAGGATGCACAATGGTAAGGGAAGTGTGTATGAAACAAGAATCTGCCATCATTTGAGCTAAATGCTAAAATGCTTGCAATAACAATGGTAACATGCTGATGTTAAACAGGAACGTGTACCATGTTTACATCTTAGTTTTACTAATTAGCAATGAACACAAAGTACTGTGCAGCTGAGGCTGAAGCATATGATATTAGTTTTGCAGGTATTTGCCCATAAATCAAAGTATAGGACAAATAATATTTTGACCTGCAGATGCGCTGGATGATAATTCAGGATCATCAAAGTAATTACAGTTTAACCTTAGGTGGACATGAATATGTGTATTAAATTTCATGTCAGTCCATGCAATTATTTTCACAGCATTTCAAGTAAAAACACAAATGTGAACATGATGGTAGTGCTAAAGGAAAAGTCATGGGCTCACCAGTCTTTAGGATTCATCTTCTGGGGACCACAAACATCTGTAGACACTTTCCTGGTAATTTCAGAAATATAGACTGACTGACTGACGGGCATCACCATTCTAAAACACAATTTTGAATTTCTAATTTTCTTGACATTACAGGTCTGGATAGAGGCAGGATCTCAAATATTCTTTTCCTATAGCTTGACGATAGGGTCTCTGACTGTTTTGGGCAGCTATAATCAGTACCACAACAACTGTTACAAGTAAGTTAAAGTTAGATGTCAAATAACTTTCTCCAATTTTAAGATTAGAAAATGGTTTTAGCATCATATGATAAAAGCCATGGTAAACTATTAAAATGTCAAAACGAAAATAACAAGAGCTCCTTGTCTGTCTTTCTGTGACATGCAGGGACTGCTTTTGGCTCTGTCTGCTGAACAGTGGGACCAGTTTTGTTGCTGGATTTGTCGTCTTCTCTGTACTTGGATTCATGGCTCACAAACAGGGTGTTACTGTCGACACTGTAGCCGAGTCAGGTCTTTAAAAAAGTCAATCTTTGAAATCCAAATATGAAGGCAAATGTGTATATATAGCACAACAGTTTCGAATCTCTTCTTGTTTATGTCCAATTTGCAGGTCCAGGTTTGGCCTTCATTGCTTACCCTCAAGCAACAGCTATGATGCCTTTGCCACAGTTCTGGTCTGTGTGCTTTTTTCTGATGCTTATTCTGTTGAGTGTCGACACACACGTAAGATTGTTGCACTAACTATTAATTTATGGTAACTGAAGGCACACTTAAAAGTACACATGTAAATCACACGATTTGTTCCTTTCATTTAACCCCCAGTTTGTGAATGTAGAGACTTTTATTACCTCTGTGAGTGACTTGTTTCCGAAGCTGTTTCGTGCACCAGTGAAACACGAGATCTTTGTCCTCATCGTCTGTGCGTCCTTCTTCCTCATACATCTGATCCTGGTCACTGAGGTGAACAAAATGTTGACATAAAAGCACATCTATGAAGCATATTTAAACATAAAAACACACTGTTTAAAATGTGTTGTATTTAAAATGATATCCATTTTTGTCCCTTTTAGGGAGGAATTTACATTTTCCAGCTTATTGATTATTATGGCTGTACCAGGGCCTGTCAGGATTTTATGGCTGTATGTCAGTGCCTGGCTATAGGATGGATTTTTGGTAAGTAAAAATCACTTACTAAGAACATTCATTAATGATACCATTTGATTTTGTGATTTTACTATTTATGTCAAACGCTGACTGCAGCTTTTGCCTTTCTATTTTTTTTTGGTCAACAAGATATTAATTTAGATTAACAAGCAATACGGGCACACAAACAACTGGAAAAGAGTACATTTTGCCCTTATTCCGAAAAAGACAGTATTCTTACTAAAATGATTTATGAAAAAGATCTGCTCCAATTAACGTGCAGTAACATGCTGCTTGTCATTTTGCTTCTTTGCATCAAAATAGGGTTGTTTTTTTTCAAAGTTTCCCATTGGTCGTGGACTAGTTTGACCATATGAACGCAGCCTCACTGTCATTCCTTTAACCACCTTCTTGAAAGGTTTTGCTGCGATATTTGTGTGTACCAAAAAAGTCAAACAATAAATTTGACTTTTCATATTCAAGTCTTGCATGATGTTTAAAAGTAGTGTACAAATGCACTGTGTACATGCCCAAATAATAATATTAAAACCAGAATAACAAGAATAACATCTGCGTACCCCCTGTCTTAATCGAAAAAATGCTAAATTTGGAATAAAAGCCTAATTCAGAATATCTAAATGGAACATGCTGTTTACTGACATCAGATTTAAAATATAGTCATATTCGGAGTAATAGCAGAATATGAATGTGATTTGAAACGTAGCTATTGTGATTACTAATATTGTTACCCAAAGGGAGCATGTATGAAGAAAATAGAATAGGGCCCAGAATGCTTCCTTGAGGAACCCCATAATGAGCTACAAGTGTTTACTGTCTTTGGTAAGGTGGTTGCAAAGCTATGGGTGACCAATTTTTGTTTTAATAAAGATATTTAAATAAAAATATAGTTGGTTAAAAAAATAGATTCCAGAATTTTGCCAAGAAAGGGAAAATCAGATTGTTTTCTTGAGGCACTAAAAGCCGAATTTGAACAATGTTTTCATCAATGTCTGTCTTTTCAAGTATTTCCTACCAAACAAAACAATAGATTTGTTTACATTATCTGAATCTGAGACAATATTATAATTTGTTGAATACTTGTCCTTTGGTTTTAATTATACTCATCTTTATCTGTATTTTGCAGTATAATTTAGATACCTTAACTTAATGTGAAATGAAGTATATTAAAAGTCTGAACTTCCATCAGGTGCTGACCGCTTTTTTAACGTCATTAAGGACATGACAGGACAGAAGCCGAATATTTTCTTTAAATTCTGCTGGAAATACATTGTTCCAGTGCTGTCATTGGTGAGTCAGAAAAGTTTTAAAACGTTATGTTTGGCCCTCCTAACTTGTTGACAATGATTTGAATTTATCTTCCACTGTCTTCACAGTACAGCTGAATTTGATTTATTTGCATGTTATGCTTACATCCATCTACTAATACCATCAGTTAAAAAACTGCATCTAATTTCCAGTGAAATCTTTTCCAATGAAAATAGCTAAGTACCAGTGCCAAAAGTAGCAAGATGACATCATACACTCAACTGCACATTGGTGGTGTGATGGTTCTTTTTGGATAATGGAAGCATTTTACAACTTCACTGTATTAGATTCAACAAAACATTCCCCAATAAAACATTTGAATGTTTTAAGAACTCTCTCGCACCTCTAATCTAGTGAGCAAGAGTGTCAGCATTACCACAGAAACTTACTACAGCTAAACTCCAACAGTGCGGAGAGCAGCGTCTTCTCTCCTCCTGCCTGAGAAGCTGTGGACTGATTACTCTTAGCAGCATGCATGGGAATCAACTACAATAAAATGTTTTTAAACATATTAGTCATTAATCACACACTCAATTTATTTATTTAGTTAATTGTAATATGTGTATGTTTCTTCAAGTTAAGCATAAAGTTATTTTATTAAACATTCCTATCCCCATTTCCCTATTCACCTTCCTGGGTCCCTCATTGAAACTCTTATGGCTGTGGATCCTATCCAGAGATGATCCACCTCCATAATTTTCAACTCAATTAATTCCATTAACTCTAATCTGACAACCCATCTGAAGCAGATTTGAGAGCATAAAAGATGCATCACTACCTGAAAACCAGTGGGACCATATTCAAGATTTAGTCCACTCTTCTTGTATGTTAAGGTTTATTACAGTGTAAAGCTCTTTCCAAGGTACAATATGCCAATGTCGCATTGACCTAAAATTAACACAGGCACCAGTGATATTTGTAACAGGGGCAAACAGTCATCCACTTATCATATTCATGTTTCGGTCCTGTTGAAATTTAACGCATTTCTGGCATCAAATATTTAACCTTAACCATGATCTTCTCATGGCCCTATTTGGAGTCCCACCACCTGCAGCTGCACACTTACCATAGATAGAACGCTGTGTTCTGGCCTTTACAGCTCAGCGTGTTTAAGTGGAAGCACTCTGTTCCCTCCTCATACAATGCTTGGCTTAAGAAGATGCCAAATACCAAACTTGAAAAGATTATATTCCAACTTACAGACCCAGTAAATCCTTTGACAAGATCTTGAAGCCCTTCACTGAGTATCTGAATAGGGCTACTATTTAGATGACTACTAAGTGCCATGCTGCACCCCCAGCCCCCTTCCTCACTAATCTCTCATGAATGTTACATTTTGATTTATTATTGTTATTATTATTATTATTATTATTATTGATCATCATCCTCATTATTATTATTATTATTATTAATAATAATAATAATTAAATCATTAATTATTTTTCTTTTCAACCCTTTTCTGTAGCAGCTGGGAAGTAAGGGTGGGAGGGTTTAATAGGAATGGTTTCATTCGTGCAATTGTTGATCTTTATATTCCTTGCAGGTACAATCTGAGAACATGTCATTCTGACATTTTATAACATAAATATACTTTTGCAAAATTAATTTACAAAAACAAAAATAAAAGAACAGCATCCTATGTTGAGACCACAAAGTGTTTTAAAATTTTACTGCATTTAAAGGGGTAAACTATCTGTCTCCAATAAAGTACATTTACACAACTCCTTCACTGAATTAATTAATTAATTATGTCCTCACTTAGTTTCTCAGTGAGCGACACATTTTTGTACTCATTTATGTCGCTGAACTATGATTGTAATTCTCACCTTCACAGAGTTCCTTCATCCTGTACCTGGTTGATTACAAACACCTCGAGATCAATGGCTGGTACGTGTACCCTGACTGGGCGTACACACTGGGATGGACCATGACGCTCTCCTCTGTTCTCATGGTGCCGCTGTGGGCGGCTGGACAGATGTTTTTGACAGCAGGAACCTTCAGACAGGTCAGTGTTCAAAGGAGAGTTTTAGATTGAGTTAAGCAAGGACAATACACAGCAGCTTAACAAAAAATAAAACCAACATTATCATAAAAACCTCAACAAAGATCATATAACCTCTGTGTAGTGACAGTGGGAATAGGACTATAACCTCCACTTTAATCGCTATCTCCTGCCTCCAGATGTGACTGTGCTATGTGTGGTTTATCTGTATTCATCACTTAATCAGTGAGTCCCAAACACAACAGTTCAGCTAACGTCACTTACAATAATTACAGTTGTGTGTGAACTAAGGTTCTCCCGGCTTTGAAGAAATTGGTATTTAAGTTTTTTCAGACTTATTTTACGCCATTCAGAATTAAATCTAAGACAAATTCTACAGCAACCACAATTAAAGGTTAAAAACAACATGAACTGAACTCATTACTTAAGATTAGGGGAATTTCACCCAAATATTTATTATAATAAAAGACGTGACTTTGTGGTGACAAGATGCAGTTAGTAAATTATTATTATTATTATTTAAGTTAATGGTTATTTTGAGCTTTTACAGTGCAACGTCATAAAAACAATTATTAAAAATTCTACTTCTAATGCAGTAGCATTTTTCAGACTTTTAAAAGACTGATTTAAGACATTTTAATACCATTTAAGGCCTTACTTATTGTGTGAACTTACACACATATCTTGGTCTTTCCTGCATTCCAGCGTTTGTCCATCCTTTGTCGTCCTGCTGAATGTGTAGTTCGGAAGATGGAGAGCGAGGAACTGCATGAGGAAAGGGCGACAGTCGAACTGAGGACGTCTACAGTGACAGCTTAATATGACCTGCAAAATCACATTAAAACTGATAAACAATTTTAAAAACCGATATTTTCAGACATTTCTTCAAGCAAAGATGCAAAACATTGAATTTCTGAATTTGAACTGTTTTATAATAATAAATTTAACACCTTGGGGTCTAGGACCAGGGGTGTACTAACAAATTTAGGGCCATCTGCATGATGGCCACTATGTGTCCCTCAGCCCATGTCTCTGTCTCTCCATGCCTCTTTATTTTTACGAATAATTGAGCCAACAACGTTGCCCATGTATGGCACAAGCCCATTAATCTGATTTTAGCCTGAAATGCAATAAAACAGGCTATAATGCCATACAACATTGTAGCTATAATGCTAATTTATGATACTGATTATTTAATTATAGAATGCAAATATGCTCCAAGCTCAATTTCTGGCTGTCCAACAAAGTTTACAAATGGCGTAGCTAATATCAGCATTTGTTAAGATGGCAGTCAGTTGTATTCACCTTTTTTTGAAAAAAGTTTGTCAAAACCTGTTTTCCCGGAGTTTGATTTTGTCCCTGATATCCCTTTTTCTGGAAAAGACATGACCGTGTATGTTGGTGCTCCAGCAGGGTAAGCAGTCACTTACTCGGCTGTAGCTGCATTTAACTAGTGGATAAAAAATAATTTGCGCCTTTGTGGCACTAAATACTTGAAAAATAAAAAAAAAACAAACAAAACCAAACTATTCCGAGCTTGTCTAATGCCCCCCTCCCATCAGGATCCCCAGGATCTGCACTGAAGTTTGAGTATTCAAATATAGGTTGAACCTACAAAATCAATTTGTTATTAACATGGTGGGCTAATTCAAGTTTTGGATTAGATTATACAAACAGGCCCTGTTTTAATTATGCTATTTGGTAGCCCCCCGATAACATGACAAAATTAAAACAAAAAAATCGAACTTTTGTATATATTTTGCACACAAAAAGTGTAAAGTCCACAGCAATGGCTGCAGCTTTCAGGACCGGCGGAAAGTTGAATGTTTTGTTACTGAAAGAGGAAACTGTTGCATTTATGATTTTTATTTTAAATAACCCATGTAAAGTGAGAAGCAGGTGGCCTTTACATTATCTAAACTGGCTCCTGTTTTTAATAGTTTGGACACCACCGTCCTACACAAATCATGTTAACCACATCTTTGTGTCTATTTTAATATTTATTGAGTAATACATGTGTTCACAGCTGGTGATGGTGAGGTGAAAAGTGAAAAGGTTGCTATCCTGTGATCCATGTAGTTGAAGTCCTTGAGAAGTGATTTGATGTGTTTCAGCTGTCAGTTTCACCCAAACCTCGTTACAGTAAGTCTCCAGCAGTCTTCTTTGTTGTTGCTCATTGCCAATAAAGGTGTCTCACACTGTCCCCCATCATTTCTTTTGGAAAAATCCCATAATTGAAGCTTGTTTTGTTCCTTTGTTTGCATTTGCAGATGTTTTCTTCTGACTAATCTTCTTCTCGTCCTGTTTGTTACTTGCTGGTAGTTTTGCAGAGATGAGATCTTTTGGAGCTTGTTTTGTGGCCGCAACATCATCCTCTGTTTCGGAGTACGATTCGCTCTCATAGCCTTTCTCTGTCACTGTGGGGAAAAATATGTACCGCTGTAACTTTGGGCTTCACTTGAGGGTAAATGGCCATAGTATGTGGTGGTGTACGACACAGCATCATATTAAAAGTTCTTTAGAGTATTTTATCAAACAAGGGAATGGAATCAAGAGCTGAAACAAAAACACGATTGTTGTGCAATTAATCATTTTGATAAAAAAGCAATCGTTAAAAGAAAATTTAACAAAAAAAAAAAAAAGCCCAAAATTTAACAAGATCTATTTTCTCAAAATTTTAAAATTTGTGCGTGTTTTTTTTTTAATTCTTTAAATCCTACAAAATAGTAAAGTAAATATCTATGGGTTTTGGATGAAATGTTATGTTAGCTTGGGTTTTGGTAAATTGTTCAATTAATTGTTCATTGTAAGGTTATAACTGATTGCACCCCTAAATGGACTTCATTTACATCTCTCTCTAGAAGGCTTAAAATGTAGAAATTATTCTCTAAGAATATAGCTGTCATTCTACAAGTGTCACTAATCTGACACTTTGTTAAGGTGGTGTAAACTATAAAGACACAAATTCTGCATAAAGTTGTGTTTTTTTGGATAATAAATTACATGTAGAAAATATTTAACAAATGCATTCCAGTCAGAGGATGAGTTTTTAATGTCTGCCTTTCATACCGATGCATCCGTCCTCGTCTAAAAAGGTCCGAGATTTCAGGACTCGTCTCCTCTTTCTCGTCTTCATTTCAGAGTTTCCTTGCTGGAGAAATAAAAACACAAAACAACGTGAAAGTTCCTTTAGCAAATCGGTGTTAAATACATAAAGAATTTTTCATCAAGGCCTTATAAACAAGTACATGGATGTTCTCGTTGACACTCAGCATTAAATTAATGTCTAATCAGCAGGTTTAACCACTTACATGTGAATGTGAAACAGACTCAACCTCCCTCTTAGGACTTGGTGAAGGTTCTTTTGTTTCCATCGGCTGTGGAGAATCTGGAATGACTGAAGACGTGAGCAAGTGTTAGTCTTCAATTATTTCTATTATAAGGACCTTAACATTTGCCTTTTTCATAACTCCTTCTTATCTTATAACATCCTGGCTTTAGAACACACATCAACTGGGACATATTTCTCTGAAATCTTCTTAAATTAGAGCATAAAAGACAGTAAGACTCCTATAAATGTGAAATTATAAAAGAAGGCAGCCTATTAATGTCAATTCCTCTTTAGTTTTCAAAAGAGAAAATTAATTTTAAAAACGTAAGCAGCTCACCATCTTCATCACTGCTGTCTGGCTCGGGCCTCTTAATCCTTCGTCTCTTTTTCTTGTCCATCTTTTCCTCCTCGCTGTCAGAATCCTCAATTCGCTTGGTTTTGCTTCACAAGAGGAATACTTTTATTTAAAATATAGTCTTATTTGATGATTTGAAGTACCAAGTACAGTACATCATCACTTAATTTCAAATGATTTTAAAACTTTTATATTTCCATTGTAAGTCATTGAATTTGAGAAGAAATACAAAATCCTGTATTTGTTTGTGTTTCTATCTTAGGTGTTGAGCACAAATGAATAATTTAGTTGGAGATAATCCATACTCCAAGCCTTTTTCCCAGAAGTGTTATACTGAAACACACACAGACCTTCTTGAGTCTTTCTTAGAGTCTTTTGGCTCCACAGCAGCAGGAGAAGCTTGTTTTCTCTCGGGCGGTGAACTCTGGCATTGGTGCTCTGCTGAGGATGATGATGGAGCTGCTTCCTCCTGCTTCACCGTTTTTTCTGGTTTCTCTGAAAAAACAAGAAGTGTTTCATTGGAGAGGTTCAGAGATTGGATAAATTCAGCACACCTGTAAGTAACTAGTACAACATGTTACTAGCCCACACTATAAAAAAAGAAAAGTTTACCATCACATTGTAAATCATCTATTATGTTTGTCAGTCATGTTGTGTCTGTCCCAAAATTTTCTTATTTGTCTGAATGCAAAAAATATCAACAATTTCAAGCATTTGCTGTCGGGGGGTTAATCCTGGGGTTTATCTAACGGTGAAGAGGGTTCACCTGAAGCTGAGGTAGTTTACTAACAGGTTGTTACCTCAGTTTCATGCTAGAGACTGTTTATGTCTCATTCAGTGACAAGTATTGCACCCAGAAAATAGAAGTAGGTCAATATTTGGGAGAGGAGAAGTACGGTGGAGGAGGATCAGAATCAGAATCAGAATCAGGTTTTATTGCCAAGTACATTTACATATACAAGGAATGTGACTTGGTGTTTTGGTGCAAAACAATTAACATAAAGGAGAGAATAAAAAAAGTCAATTTAAATAGAATAGAACATAAGATAAAAAATAGAGAAGCAATTTAAATATAGAAAATTACAAAATAGAATACAAAGGAAACAAAATGTATGTACAAAAGGTGCTATAGAGGGATTGTACAGTTGTTCAGAAGTATAGTTACAGTGCAAATATCTTAAGTTAATACATGCAATACATGTGCTGTCTCTAAATGACGCTACTGTAATAAGTCTGAAAAATAAGGCACAAAAAAAAACTGTATTGATGTTGAGAAATAGAAAAAAAATCTAAAAGTGGTAACAAAAATATTTGTTGCAGTGAGCTTGAACACAGGATTTTATGCTTCACTGGAGATTACCTGGGAAAGTGTTAATGACATGCGGCCAACACCACAGACGCATATCCAAAAAGTGACATATTATGTCAAAACATGTCAAAGGTGCATTGATCAGATCAGAGGACTGATGTTTCTAGCCACTGCAATTAACCCTTGTGTATTTCAAATCTTTCAAGCATCATTTATCATTATTAGATATTTTTAAATTTTTTTGTGTATGTTTTTAGATTGTCTGTAAGTACTTTTGTTTGAAATTTGCTTGCCTCAAATTGCCTTGAGGGAGCAGTAGCAGTTACCAGACATGGAACGATGGTGGCGATAATATAACTCACTTGCTGCTTGACTCCCAAAGAAGTTCATCATTGGACTGGCTTTTGTGGCTGGTTTGCTTTTAGCGGCATCAACCTAAAACACCAAACACAATAGTGAGAAACTACAGCGATCGCTCTGCTTCTGTACTTCATTTCTTTGTTAAGACCACCAGGCCCTACCACAGGTGCATCCTCCTTCTGCTCTGACTTGACATCTTTGCCACTGTCCTGATTCTTAGGAGCGGTCTTATTTCCAAACATTCCCATGATGCCTTTCTGCGGCTTGGTGGAAGGTTTTGAAGCCAGATTAGCATCTCCATTCATGGCAGTTTTTTTGTGAACAGGCTCTGGTGCGGGAGCTCGCTGGATTTCTCTCGCCTGTTGCAGCTCCAGAGAGGACATGGGGACTGCACTGTCACAGCGGATTGCACTGTACCTGCAGACAAGTAGGAGGACCAGTTCAACACCGACAGACCTACAACTAAACTGTTATCTGTTGCTTTTCTCCTTCTTTTTTCAACCTGTAGATTGATGCTGGACTAATGTACTCACTCTGTCTCACTATCCTGACATTACAGTAGTGATATACTGTATGGAGGAGATATTGGAAGGAGGAAGCAGATTCTTCAGGTCTTATAAACATTTTGACTGGCTTCGTTTGAAAACCGTACTTAAACGAACAATCCACTTAAATCAGGTCTCTGCAGCGTACCTGTAATTTTGAATAAAAGCTTTTCCTGACCCTGATTACTATCCACCTTTAAGAACACAACATACCTGCTGCAGTTTTTCAGATTGTCTTTCACAGCATCATAGTCAACGCTGTAGAGGGGGCCGCTATCTTTCAGTAAAGCTTTCTGGACACTGTAGACGTGGACACTGACTATCAAGCTCATCTTGGATTTAAAATCTGAAGAAAAAAATACAAAAAGACACCCGAGGTTAGATGAAACTGATATCTCCCTAAATAAAAAAAAAATAGTGAAACAAATAATCAATCTTCAAAATACATGCATTTCCAAAAATAAGCATAGTTTTAGTTCATGACCTGGAGGCTAAAATCAACAGCTACAAACAGCTAACAACGCTACTGCGTAAGCACAAGGTCAACACCGGTGAAACATATTTACACACCTTCCAACTGGTCCTCTTTGACAACCGACACCTTGTGACTCTGAAAGGAAGGTCGAAAATTAGAGTATTTGCTTAAGGAAATATGCAAAAACAAGTCTTGTTAATCTTTTTTGTTTTCTCACCGTTTGGCCATTGTCCACAAACTTCCCTGACACAAGATAAGTGGCATGGAGCTGAGCTGAACTTTCCTTCCTCTTGTGATCCAAATAATGATAGAGCATTCTGAAAACAAGACACACATTTGGAGTGTTTTATTCTTTAAAAAGGTTCCCAGAGATTGTGTGAACTATGACCTTAATTATCTTAGTAACAGTTTGACATTATACTGTCCAACAAAATAATTAATATTGAAATACTGATCGCTGTAAAGCCTTCTCTACATTTATAAGGGCTTATATTTCACTTATAACATGCCACTGCATACCATTAAACCCTATAAAAAGGTGTCAGTACACCCTGTTGGGTACTAAACCTTTATATCTTTTTAGAGTTACAGAAAGCTTAGCAGCGAATAGTGAATCAGCACTACCTTGACTTTAATTTCAATATGAATAATTTTAGATTATACTTTGCAATATATTAATATACAGAGACTTAACATTAAGACAGAACTAAACTCTGTGGTTGAACTGAAATGCCTTTGGAAATGGTTACAATTTATCAAATGAGTTTTCATAGAAAGCCATATTCTCAAAATGAGGTATATATACTCAGACATCATTTTGGTAGCCGTACTCTGGACGGCACTGTCAAAAATATGAAAATACTGCCCTAAAAAGACTCATTCAATGTTATTATGGACTTATGATGATGCACTGATTGTGATTTCAATCACCTAGCATAAACAGGAAAACCTGGTGTTTATCAAGCAAAGTCTGACTCTAATAATAAAGCTTTAGTCAAAGAGAGGAGCAACACTCACTGTTTGGCTGTGTTGACATGAACTCCCAGAGTGAGACTCAGCCATTTATATGTCACCTGTTAAACACAAAACAAGACAACATTTGTGTTTCAGTTAGATTAAAACTAGCTTTACACGCAAATAAAGCAGCTGGGAAAAAAGACGTCAGTGTTTTACCATATTCGTCACGTTAGCGTGTCTTGAACAGTTAAGCTAACGTTAGCTAAGCTACAATTCTGGGTGACGTTAGCTTTTAGCTTTCCATCATTAAACTCGACAAGGATAAATATTTATCACCACCCCGACATCATCAACAAAATGGCAAACATTGACTGTTGTTTAACTTGATATATTGAATTACTACACTACGATAAATCCTACATTTCATAAAGACACAGCAGTTGGCGGTTACAAGCAGTTAGAGCAAATCAACTGTAAAATGAAACATTTTTGTTCAATTGAAGCAGAATTTCTAGATCATTGGTGAGCCGAATTAAACAAAAAACCCAAATGAACTTGTAGATGGTTTTAAGACACACCACAATAAATACATATATAGCCCCGACAGAGCAAACCGTAAATAGGCAGTTTAGCAAACGCAGTTCAACGGCTAATCATAAACCGGGGCTAACTCGGTTCTAACGTCTGTAAATTGGCATTATATCTTCTTGAAGAGCACAAATTATGAATAAATAGTATACTCACTATCTTATCTTGGTCGTTGACGTATTCATCAATGTTATCCAAATAAAGCTCGTCCATTTTTTCGGGGTTAACCGTGAATACAGATGTCTTGTTTAACCAATTTGACTGCGCGGGAATACAGTTTATTTACTTCCTGGGAAATATCACATGTGCCTGTCCTTCCTTCCGGCGGGATGACAAGTTGCGCCCTCTACAGGCCAACACGGGCTACACCACACTGATGACAGAGCGGCTGCAGAGATGCTCTACATTTATTTTTTATTGTCAACAAATTAAAACAAATGCTCTCCTTACGTCTGCTTGAGTAATGTTAGATTAAAAACTACATTCCCAAGATATATTAAGAAATCGCAGAGCATTTTTTTAAAGTTGAACTATGTAATTTTTGACCCATTTGTAAGCATATAAGTATGATTTGTTGACAAAAGTGGGATTAGTTGACGGTAGAAACAATTAATTTAATGTTAAAAAATATGGAATCAAGCCAGCCTTTCCCTTAATCATACATACAGTAAAAATCTTGCAAGCATATTATTGAGATACTTTGTTGACTGTGTCCATTTTGGCAGACTTTCCAAAGTACTCTCTTTTACAGCATAATAAAAAGAAATGTATGTTTTTACTCTACTAGGCCATAAGTTAAGATTGTACAGTAAAAATATAATGTTGCTGTTTTCAGGTAGAAATGTAGGCTATCGCCAAAACATCATCTTTTTACTTTAAACACATTGCATTTTATGTAAACCATTTACTCAACTCGTAGATCAATCAACTGATCTGAATAAGAAAAAGTGAAGGTAAAAGAGGTTTTTCCAGGGGAAAATGCTACCTTAATAAATGCTGTCTTTCATAAAGTGCACTTGAGTAAATGTTTCTTTATTACTTCATATCTCTGGGCACTTTGTATTACATTACCTGCATGATAAAGCATGGTCCTCTGTAGTTAATGAGCTGTACTGTATGTTGAAAAAATTGAAAATGAAAAAATTGCCATCATGGCAAAAAATTATATCTTCTGTGGATAAAAAATATGTGTTGTTTAAGTGACTGCTCATTTCTTGATTATATGGAAACACCCATAAAACACTGACAGTTTTCTACCAAGTGCAAGCTACATTTAATCACCCTCAGGTGTGATTAAGTATGTGATGTGTTGACTGTGATATCTCAGCTTTCTTAACCCTTTATCACATACACCTTATTTTTCTCTCTGCCTGCCATGTTGTGAAGCAAACATGTCACCTTTGCCCTAAATGTTTATCATGTGTCATTTAAAAGATGGTGGCTAAAGGTTTGGCACAGGGGAGTAAAGAAACAATGGTAAATAGGAATTGGAACTGATAAGATTTTAATGATACCACTGCCATTATTGATTCTGCTTTTTTGTCGGATTCCTTATCCATTCCCTTATAGATTCCTGATCAATTTTCGGTGTGGAAAAATGTAGGACTATAATCAATGATCCAGCATATTGCTGGTATTTTCACGCTTACTCAAAATAATTAATATATAGACACTACAAGCAGCAGTGTTGTCTTTGTGAAATGCCTTAAACCATTTTTATCTCTCCACTATCTACTTCATCTTGTTTGAAGTTTCCAGCAGTGTAGTTGCATAAGTTATGATATCATTGTTTTGCAATGTGTAACTGTCAGAAAAAAAAACAACAACAAAAAAAAAACCAAAACATGTGGGCATCAGTAAGAGGAAATCATCAGCTCTAAGCCATATGATTGTGATGGATTAGAAAATTTGGAACCAGTTCTTGATGTCCCTTCCTAATGGTGAAATAAAAAGATTGAACAATAAAAGACAGAAAATATGGACAAAATGACAAAATTAAGCATCAGTTTGCAGCAACCGCTGTATCATAGACTTATAGTATTTGATATTTAATGGTATATTTACATATTTGTAAATCTTTTATGTGCCTTTATGTAACACAAGAGGAAAAATATTTTTCTGCTTCCTGTAGTATTTTTTCTGTCAAACACTTTCATGTGGTTGATTTATCAAATATTTGAAGTTCAGAGTTACACTGAGACCATCGATCACAAAGTCCCAATAGTTAGAATTAGATGTGGAACCTTTGCAGTATGTCTTTCCCCATCTCTCTCTCTTTCTCTCTCTGTCTCTCATTTCCTGACATTTTGATATTGTCGGCTCTCTAATAAAGCCATTGAAATGTTGTATGGTACAACACTTGCCAATGGTTAACCACAGGTGTTATGAGAAAAAGAAACTGCCACAACAGAGTGTGTGATCCTTGAAATCCTTCTAGTAGGTTTTTGAGTTGTTGCAGTGCTTTTTAAATGCGAACAGACCCTTTCAAAGAAAAACCTGCTGACGATGCTGGATGAAAGATCATAAAATGGTTAATGAATAATAACCAGCACTTTAAATTAGATTTAAAGAGAAGAACCAACTGATTTGGAAATAGGAATAAGCATTGCCACAGTAGCAGAAGGCAATTACAAATGGAGAAAAAGAGGCTCATCCGCAGGCTGCAGGGAAGAGATCAGCAGCAGTTATTAGTGCATCACAATACAAATCAATATACATTTGGAATTTTAATGAGCTGCTGTGACAGAGATATTTAGGAAGGACAATGTTGATATATTAAACCATGGGTGACCTCATCATAAATTGTAAGTTTTCCAAACAAATCACTGGGCAGCGCCTGGTCAGCTTCCTCCCGACTCCACTGCTTGTCATCATTTGTCTGCATCAGGTAGAGCTCATTATGACTGGAAATGAGACTCATGAAACGGACCATACATTACTTGTTAGAATGAATCTTTTTCAGTTTAGAAATAGGATGATGAAATTGACGAAGCACGTGATTTCCATTCAGAGTTGATGTGCTATTGCACCAATAAAAGCAACACGAGACTGTTGGAAGCAGCATTTGTCGAAGGTCTGTCAACAAGTAAAAGACCAACAAATGATGGAGTGAAGGTCAGAGTCAGGTTCATTATTGGCATCATGATGTACCAACTCAGGTGTGGAAAATAATAATGGTGACAGGGTCTCCAGGGGCTCCCATTAATGCCACCCGTTATTGGAATAACAATACAGCAGTTGTGTTTTTGTAGAACTTTACCTTCCACGCAGGAAGCCGAGGTTTGATTCGAGGAAAATGCAATAACCTTTTCAACCTCAATCATATCAGAGAAGAATAATAACAACTGCCCTTTCAACCACAACATATCATCGATCGCTCAGTGGTGAAGTCCACACCTGCAATGTAGGGGGTCTGAATGTCATTTCTGGCCAAAGCAATAACACAACTTGTGTTAAATTAAAGCAGAATGAAAAGGTCTGTCCTTAGCATTGATAGCTCAATGGTAGATTTTCCACCAGTGCAATATTAATCTGCAAGCAAACAAAAATAAAGCACAAAAGGTTTCAAATGAAGCCTGTACACAGTTTGCTGCTGCAGACACAAGAGGTGCTGTCAATCTTGAGACACGTTTTCTTATTTGTGAGCCCATGCTTGTTAAATAAGCAACAATGTTATGCTTATTAACCCTCCAAAATCTGAAATAAAAGTAACGGTTCATTTATATTTGAGCAGGTGAGAGAGAAACTACGCTGACACTTTGGGGACAAATTCCAATGTTTTTGAATCACGTTCTGCACATATGATGATTAATTCAGGTGTCTCACTGTTTTTGCACTCAGATGATCTTGTATAATATTTAGAGAGAAGCAGCTCTGATTTTTTTGCTCACTGAAAAGCTGCTGAGAGGCTGATCAGCCTGCCAACTTCTAATAGAAATGTCAAACAGAAGGGCAGCGACGTGCAGCAGAGTAGGGAAAAATATTCCCCTTTCTTGACGAGAATCACCGTCTTGACACTAAGTGCAAAACAGAAGTCCTCAGATGGGTCACAGCTGGTTAAGATGAAGAACAACACCAATGTGATATCATTTGTATTTCTTCTCATCTTTCATCGTACAGAGTCAGATTTGTTTGTAGTATGTTGTCTGAGAGATAAAACTGCTCCTAGTATGACCAATACAGAATCACAGCAGCATGGTGCTGCTGTATTGACATGCATCATGTAACTTCCAGCTCCAGCCAAACTGCAGATTGAAAACAGCAACTACACTGAGCTGTGGAGGAGATTCCTGTGTGAAATACTTCATCAGTCATGGTGTTTTGAATTTGAAATAGATCCAAAAATATCCTTTACAGCCATCAGACTGATGTGAAGTACTGTGGCCTGACCATTTATAGTTCCTCTGATGCTTTTCTGGAGAAATGAATATTGAATCAGGGCCTCTCTTAAAAGTCCAGGGTATAAGATTGAGGGGGATTTAGTAGCATTGTGAGGAATACAGATTACAATTCATCCAAATTATCTGTAGAAGTCTCTTCCTCTTCAAAACAAATGGACCCGTTGATTTAAACTGGTAAAAACACCGAATAAAGCAGTTTCATGTTAAAAATCAGTGTTTCTCAGATTCTGTTTGACATGCCGATGAGAGCCTGCTAGCCCAGCACCTGGTCATGTGTGCTCACCTTTTTTTCCAAAAAAGTTTTTCCAATGCTGCTCATCACAGTGGCAGACAGCAAAAATGCCAAAACACAAATGGCCCTATTTAGAACCAGTGTTTGGTTTGTCTGTTCTAGGCTGCGGTAGAAACATGGCGGGACACGGAACCGCTCCCTTTGTAGATATAAATGGCTCATTCTAAGGAAGCAGAAACACAATTCTTAATTTTCAAGTGAATCTACACCAAAGAAAATACACTCACTATATTCTTCTCCAATTCTGCCAATATATCCCTCTTCCTCTGATACGCTGAGCTCCTTTCCTTCTCTCAATGCCGCCATCAGAAATCATGCATGTCTGTTTACTGCATTGCCATGTGCAAGCTTAGCTTAGCTCTGTGATAGCCATGTGGTACTCTCACTACCTGGGGCTCGCGATTACAGAGCCTGGGTCTGTTGAACTGCACTACGCTAATCCTGTTGCCTCTCGGGAGCGTTCCTGCTCCCTTGTTTCCTAGTTTCCCTGGATCCTGGCCGTAACCTTGACTGTGCCTGACCGTGGTGATAGCTGTGCTGATGCTGCGACCCTGCCTTTGGTTGTGCTCGTGCTGTGGCTGTACTGATTCTGTGCCCCCCGCTCGCCCTGATCATGGTCTGGTCCTGGTTGCGCCGATGCTGTGATCTTGCCTTTGGACAACTCCCTTTCACATATGCATGAGACTGTTATCATCTCTATCAACATCATCATAGAGAGCAATTACTAATTTCACACCTACCATTATTGTAATATGACATGCATCTGTTTCTATTATTGCTGTGCCCCCCCCCCCCCTCCCCTCTCTCCCCTCTTTCTTTCTCTTTCCTTTTTGCCATGATTGTATTTCATTTGCTATTTACATCTATTGCTCGTCTGTCCGTCCTGGAAGAGGGATCCCTCACTATCCTCTACCGCTCTTCCTGAGGTTTCTTCCTCTTTTTTTTCCCCGTTACAGGGGTTCTTTTCCCCGTTCAGGGGTTCTTTTTGGGGAGTTTTTCCTTGGGTGATGTGAGGGTCTAAGGGCAGAGGGATGTCGTACACTGTAAAGCCCTCTGAGGCAAACCATGTTTTGTGATAATGGGCTATATAAATAAAACTGACTTGACTTTCACTTGACTTAAATCCTACACACTGGACCTTTAAAGTCTGTCTCACTTGGTTGGAGGAAAAAAAAAACAAGATTTGTGAAGCTGAAAAACATAATGAATATTTAATTTAAACATCTTTTATGTCTTTTATTAGAAAGATCAATGTAGAAACATTTGAAGATTAATTTAGATAAATAGCACATATAAAATATGTCTAGTGAAACTCGAGCTTTAGTAATTAAATAAGTTCAGAGTTAAACACAAGTTGAATTTTTGTTATTTTTGCAATTCAACTGATACTTTTTTTTATAGAATTTGAAAAGAATTTGGATTTGTTCATAGATATGATTTACTGTAAGCAGACTAAGTGAACTGCTGTTGAACCCCATTCTTATGTCAAACCAGAGTGTAATCAGAGCAACCCAAAGGGCCCTCTGGTCAGCTCAAGTGCCTCTCTGGTTTGACCTAATGGGGCAAAAGTAAACCTTGATTGTAACCAAGACCTTGCATGCCACTTCTCAACTTGCTCCAGAGAGACTCTGTGCTCACCACTGCTCCTGGAGAAACAGATATACTGTATTTGGTTCCATCATTGTTCATTTTCCCTTCCTATAAAGAACTTCATATCCAACATTGTATGTTTTGCATTTCTGTTCACAGTTATGAAATCACTCTGATCGAGTGTGCGTGTTTTGGTATCACACGTTAGATATATTCAGACACTGTTGCAGTCACAGCAGGAACAGATCAAGTTTTCACACCATCGATATGAAAGTGTGACTTCCATCATCAGCACATGTAGAAACACAGGTCCTCAACAAACTGTTGATTATCTAATATCTGGACTTTAATCCTGTCAGATACTGTTTCATTGCGTTAATGATTTGCTTAATTAGTCAGAAGTCAAAAGACATATTAGGAGAAGGAAAATAAAAGAGAAAGTGTAAGTATTAACCCCTTGAAACCTGGACCGGCATCAGTTTTCTTTTGCTGTGTTAAGATGCCTTTAACAAACTATTTAACCCTTGAGACCTAAGCAAGTTGATTTGATTTCTCTAGAAAACATGAGGAAAAAGGTAAAAAGCAACTCGGCAAGAAATGTTGTCCTGCAAGTTGCAAGAAATCAGGCTCGTAAAAGGTGACAAGAAAACTACCTGAAAATTTGAAATTTTTTATAACCATATATTTAAACAGAGGGAAAAAACAATTGTTTTAGGATTTATTTTATCAATTTTACAAATTTCCTGGTAATTTTTGGGACATGTCTTGGTAAGTTGCTCATTGCTTTATATACCCATGTTTTTGAAAGAAGTCAAACCAATTTGCTGAGGTTTTAAAGGGTTAAAAAGAGCAGGGAGACAAAAACATATGCAGTGAAACAACAATGGCAAGATAAATTTGAATCTAATTTATAAAAGAGTGCAAAAGTGACTAAAAATGTCTCAGTTTGAATCAATATAAACATAGCGTGTATGCAGTTCTCCAGGCAAGATCAGCATTTAGGTGACTCATGGACTTCAGATTAGCCTTTTATAGATTCAGTCATTAATAGATTAGTCAATAGTGGAAATAATCCTCGGTGACTACCCCAAATTATTGCACCACCCGAATAGCACTTAGAGATCATAGTGTTTAATTTTTGGCATGACTGTTCAGTTCTTGTATTTTTATGATTTGTATCATAAATAGCATACTACAACTTCAGATTATTTTGTCCACCCCTCTGTATGTTGTTACAGTTAACTGAAGCAATGAGAGAATGAGTCAGCATGACGGCCCTCTGATAGCAACATCTAGTAGTTATACTGACAGAAAGCTTCTCCTGTGCTCTCCAGGGCTGGCAACACAATCCATCAATCACACACACACACACACACACACACACACACACACACACACACACACTGAAGCTAAGCAGGTGAAATGTTACACTTCTGTGTATGTTTGAACATGAATGTACTTTGGCGTTTACTTTAGTGTTTAACCTGCCGTTCTAAGATTAAGAGACCTGTCAGAGATTAGATCTCTTCATCAGTGCAGCCAAATGCACAAAAATGATGCAGAAAAACATCAAACAAAAACTTCCAAAGGGTTATTAGAACCCAAATCACACTGAAGCAAAGCTCAAAATCTATTTTTCTATGTAGATGCTCAAAAAAGCAGCAACACTTTTCTTAGAAATGAATTTTATGAGATCTGTGATGTCTGGTCTGGGTTAAACTCTACAAATGGCTTCTTTTATCAGAGATATCATGGCGTAAGAAGGCAAATGCAAACGATTTGGCAGAGGAAAAAAAGTCTGATTTAAGTTCTGCTGTTGAAATGTATTTTATGTTGGAGAGACTGGCAACATTTTGACTTTTCCACCTGCTGTTCTTTGGCCTTCAGTATCAGATTTGACTGCTCTGGTGCTTTAGATCCACATGAAGGATATCTGTCCCTAGAAAAATGCATAAAAATGCATTTTGTGTTGTCTGCAAATACATTTCGAAGGTGTTTGTTCTCCAACAGGTTTTAGGATTCCCTTAACAGAAAATTCTGATTAGTTTCATGATTTAAAACTTCCAAAAGGTGATAGCTCTGCAGGGAGGTTATCTGTTATCTGTTTAAATCCATAGCTGCTGACTTCCTCAGATGTATCACAGCATACAGCTGTTACACCTCCCATCGCAGAAGTCAGGGAGGCAGACATGTGTGAAATAACGTGTAGAGATCAGACAGATCCATGCAGAAACACAGCATACAAGCAACATGCCGTGCGGTCTCCGCTTCAGAAGCTCAGATTCTTTTTCATGTCAGAAACCCTGCTTCAGACCACGGATCAACATCTGATAAGATGTTTTCCTCACAAACACCAGCTGAGACGATTGTCGTCATTTGATGTGACGTTCGATATGAATTTTAATTGTTTTCGCTGCAGGTGGAGAGGTACTGTAACAGTGGGAGCTGTGAAATTTATCATGAAAACATTTTTAATACGTTCTCTCATCATGCTACTGTGGAGTGACAGGATAATGAAATGCAACTGTTAGTCATTTTTAGGAGGAGGCAGCCTTAAAGACATCAGACTTCAGAAACAAACGATCCATAAAGCAGTGATTTGCCCAAATTACAAAAAAAACCCAAAACAAAACATATTTGCTTCAAGGGGAACAAAGCAAATATTTTTAGATTTTTTATTCAGTTTTTTGAGATATTCTGTATAACACACTCAATGCACCATGAACAGTTTTTATGTAGATCATGTTTACAGTAGAAGAAAGTGTGTTTGTTAGTGTGGAGGCTGAAATTTCAGAGACAAATCAACCTCAAAATCCGGTCACATAAATCAAACTAGAAGTACCACATTTTGGTTGTATGTCTCTGCCAACAAGTTGCAGTTTACTGTCCAGATTCATAATTTATGTAGTGAAGACTTTAAAGGGAGCACACAAAATCTATACAATTAGCAGAGTTTCAAGGTGCATACCCAAGATTAGTGTCACCAATTCAGTATCTGACCAAATATGTCCCCTTTTGTTCCTGAGCTATGATGTAATAGCCAAAAAAGTGTTTTTGCATAACACTATGGTGTCACAGTGATAATGTTTTTTTTTTTCCATTAGACATTTTCCCGAGTCCCATTGCATTGCCATGGGTCTCAGGCACATTACAAGCAATCACTGGCAGGAATTATTATCGCATCACCCACATGTGTGTCCTCATGCGCATGCACAAGAACAAGCAAAACATGGACCCCGTCATAAAAACTTTGCTCCACAGCATTACTAGTGGTAAAAATTTCAACAGGGTATCCTGAAGACCTTTGTTTTTCTGATGGGTAGACCCCATCTTCCTTTAAATGTTAGCAGAAAACTCCAGAAACATGGGGGTCTACATTTTTCTATAAAACAAACACGCAATGTTGTTCCCTTTAGGCGTGCAAAACCATTCACTGATTGCTTGGACAAGGATGATGGTAGTTGTGCTTCTATTGGGATCCTGCTTCACTGACCTTTTGCATCAGATGCAATCAATTAAAAAAGAAGTCTCAGTAATTTCAGTAGCAGGAGTAGAGAATTACCTAGCTGTTGTAGTCAGTAATCATTGACGTCAGCACTTTGATCTTTTTAAATCTGAGCCGGTGACCTTATAATCACCAGCCTCGTTTTCCAACCACCCAATGACTTCCACTCTAAATTTTAATCAGAGTTGGACGTCACAGATTCTGTGCACTCAGTCTTTATATGATGAGAAAATTTTTCTGGCAATATTGAAATTACACAGTCGCTTTGCTGTTGCTGTCGGTCCTCCAGAGAGAGGCTCTTGTGGTGGCGCCCCAGGCCCAGTGTCACACGCCTTCAGTGGGGAGGATCATTAGCTCCTTCCCTGAGGAGCCTTTACCCCCTCAGCATCCGCTCCACTTCACCCTCAGCCCTTTGTGGCTCCTGCTGATAAGGCCAACCTAATATCTGCTCAGTCGCTGGCTGCATGGGAAATGATAAACACAGGCAGAGCATCTGTCCACTTCGTCAGGACAATAGGAACTGGAATACAGCCCCGGGGCAATTGTTCTTCTACAATAGAGGATAGTGTATGTACAGCTGAAATCCTAGCCAGGTGCTTGAAACAATGCAGAAGACGGTGAATGGGTGACAGATTGACTTAGTGGTTACAAAATGTCACAGTTTCCACCCCTGCCACAGTCTGTGTCCAGACTGTTTAAATGTCCTTGAAAAAAAACCCAAACTGATGCCATTCATTAAAAAGTCACTCTGAATGACAACAACTGAAATTCAAATATAGCCCAAATATAGCCCACACTTATTGTGCTAATTGTTGCGCTTTGCACAGTATTTTAATAGTAATATCTAATATTGTTTAATAATTGCTTGGTCCTGTACATGATTTCAGCTAATACAATTCATGAAACCTGCAATAAGAGTATGTTTTGGCCACCTGATGGCAGCAAAAACAAGCTTCAAATGCAGCATTGACATATCATCACCTTTAAGATTGATATGTTGAACATGTTTGCAAACAGCCTTTTTACACATCTAGCAGACATATTCAATATTATCATTCACTTCAAGTCATGTTTCTGGCCACCTGAGGAATGGAAGTGAAATAGTTGAGTTATCAGATAAAAAGTTGAACACACATTGGCAAGAGCTGGGTTAACAGCCCCTCTGCAACAAGCTGATTAGCATTTGAGAAACACAGATTTTTAATACCAAACTGCTTTATTCAGTGTTAGTAGTAGTAGTGATAGTAGTAGTAGTAGTAGTAGTAGTAGTAGTAGTAATAATATTAATAATAATAATAATAATAATAATAATAATAATAATAATAATAATAAGATCACATGCCATATCCATGCTAAATTATGTTTACTTTGGAAGGGAAGAACTGCAAAAGGTTTGATAAGCAGTATTTCTTAAAAAAACAAAATCCACATTAGTGTTGTGCAAAGAGAAATTTGATTACCTTGTCAGTTCATATTAGTGTGGACTGAATTTAAAAAAAGAGAAATAACATTTGAAAATCCCTAGACAAGCTTGATTAAATTTTTTATTTGTGGGAAAAGGCTGATTAGGACAATTATTCATTAAGCCCTAAGAGGCTCAATTCTGGCAGATTCTTGCAGATATTCTCCTCATGTTATTACTTCTCGTTCCTCCAACCATGAAGGTTCAGTTTTAAGCTCCACTGAGTCACACAAAATCATTATTAACGTCATTTTGTCAGGAATGTTAATTCTTTTGATTAAGTTGTGTGTCTGTGTGTCTGTCTGTCTCTCTGTAAATTGCCGTATTTGTGTAAAAAGCCCCCAGAGAGATGAAAATGACATTCAACAACAAATATAATCTTAATGATAATGGACAGTAAAGGCACTCATTTCCAGGCTATGTGTGTGTTCCTGTCCACACAGGACACTCCCTTACACACACATAAGCCCTCTGCTCTGCCCTTTGCCATCTGTTCTGCATGGTAATCATACTCTCCTTCATCATTAAAACACGCTCACACACACTAAACGCCGCACAGACTTTCAGGTTGACTCCCACTACCAGATCTGCATGATGATCACGCTCCCCAAACTGAGCTGCAGGTCCACATGCACCCCACTCTTCCAGAAGCCTCATCAAATGAGAGAGGGAGAATCTGAGCCTTAGATCAGTCTGCGAACTCAGCACACAGTGGCTAGAACTGCTTCATACTGCTGGTACAAAGCACTGCAGGAGGCCACACACAGCATTAATCTGCCTTGTGCTCTCTGTTCTGTCTGTGTGAAGCTCTTCTATGGCATCATACGGGATGAAAGGGGAAGATTCTCGCAGTTGTGAATTCACGTGTTCATGCCTCCTGCAAACTCAAGATACTACCTGTACTTATATTATACTTACTTATGTTATATGCTCACCAAATGCCATTGTTTTTGCTAAGAATGTGCAGCTCATGCAAAAGTCATCCCCATTCTGCCCTCTGTCTGTATGTTCTTATTTAACTATGTGTGGGACATTCCTAGACACAGTGCGCAGGTGAGGTCGGGACTATATAAAAGCGACCAGGTGCCAGATTGTAAGGCAGATATTCTCCTCATATCATTACTTCTCCTTCTTTCAAAGTGGTTTCTTTGTATCTGTCTGTGGTCTTTTTGCATCAGTTTGAGCTAAGGTTTTGTTTTGGTCATTTTATGTCCTTTGTAGTTTTTCCTGTACCTTTGCAGTCCCTTAGCATGTCTTTATGGCCTTTTTGTGTCTCTTTATGCTCAATTTGAGTCTTTCTGCATTTGGTTTGTGTTAATTTGAGGGGGGCTTACATTTTTTGCCCCTGGGGCTGTGCCTGGTATAGGCCCATTGAGCCATCCTGTTGCCAGCTATGAACTGCATTGTCCCTGCCTTGAGTCCATGTGAGGACTTCTGTTGCATGTTGTTTCCAATCTAACTGGCTAAAAGTAAAAAAGAGGGTTGACATCACAGAGGTTCTCGCAGGAATGACTAGACTTCCGGTTGCATATCTACACTTTGTGGAAACAAGGCACCAAATGCATGCGTCAACAATGCAACACAATGCTATGAAATAAAACATTTTGGTGCATAATGCCTCTCAGTAAATCCAGACTGGTTTGACAGGTCTGCAGTGCTTTAGGCCACTCTCCGAAAATAATTTGATATTACAGGCATTTAACTTGAATGCAATTTTCCCATTTGAATATTCATTTTCTGAATGGATTAATAAAGACTAAATTGACCCTGACTAAATTGACCCCCAGTCTTTGAAATTCATGGTCTCAATTCACTGTTTAATAAATGGTAATTTAATGCTCAGCATAGCTCAACTCTCCCGTCTTTGCTAACTGAACTTCACCGTGAAATCCGGTGACCCCTGATTCATTGGCTGAGCCTCCATTTGTGTGAATGTGTGTCACTGAGCCACACAGTTGTGAAATGTCCTTGGGAGCTTTGCTTCGAGGAAAGCAGTTCAAAGCGAGAGGAAGATTTCCACTAACATCTTAACCTTCAGTGCTCCCAGCGTTTGTCTCTAATTTTAAGTTTATTCCTCTTTATCCACTTTTCCCAGGATTTCTTGCAGATTTATCAAACCTATATATTGAGTTAAACATTTAAAGAGGCAAGACGCCAAAAAGAAAGACACAAAGATCCATTATTTGACCATGATGGTCAAATAACAATAACACTCATGCCTGAAGTAGTTTTGCTCAGTGCACTGTTGGCGACATTTGGACTGGAGCTGGCTGTGAGTCGACAATGCAAGTGAAACAACGCCTGAAAGCAAGTTGAGTTCACTGGAGTTCAGTTAAGGTCTGTGTTAGTGTATATTGTGGGCCCACAGAAGCTGATACAGCCACCAGATCCTAATAACTAATCATTGCAGTGCTTCCTGTGCTGTGACACTGTGCAAACTAAATTTTTACACAAACAGTTCTCTGATGTAGAGCTGCTCTTTGATTTTCTGGGGCTTTTTTTCTGTTCAGCAACCTAATGCTCAGAAAACAGAGAGATCATGTTAGATTAAATTCAAGCATTCCCACCTGCTGCCTAAATCCACCATCATGCCATCTGTCCTTCCGTTTTCTGACACACACACATACAGACCTACAGTAAACTGTAGCGTGCAGAGCTGCCTGTACTTACGTGTTGCCTCATTATCTCTCTTTATAAGAATATATATGAATATATAAGACATGACAGCTGAATTAATTATATAAATTAAATTTCAAGTCTATTTGAATTCTGCATGGTGTAACTAATTCATGTTTTATACTATCATAGATAAGTGTTGTATATTTAATGGAGGATCCAGTATGTGTTCTGGACATTGCTTGTCTTTCTGAAGAGGTTTGAGGACACTGATTTCAATGAAAACAATCAATAAAGAGCTTAGAATATGTCTTCACATTGTAAGATGTACAAATCAGTCATGCATACCTTTTGATTATTGAGCATAAATAAAGTTTGTTTCTCATGCACAAAGAAAAAACAAATCTGTACTCACTGTTGGCATTAAGAAACTTTCATAAGCTCCACTGACAATATTCTGTGTATCAAACAGTTTGTAAACATGGGCAGAGTATGAGACAATGGGCCCCTGGGCATAGACATTTAAAGGGCTCCACCTCTCCTACATAGGAGCAAGATACATAGACTTTGTGGTGGTTTTGCCATTTATTTGTCGTTGTTAAGCATGTCTTTGTACTTGTTCTGTATCCTTTTGTAGTTTTGTGTCTCTTTTTAGTCATTTTGTGACATTATTGTCTTTGTGACTTGTGTCCCCTAGTAGTCATCATGTGTCTGTTTGTGGTCGTTTTGTATCTCTTTGAGGTCATTCTGCATCTTTTCCTGTCATTTTGTCTCACTTTGTAGTTGTTCTTTGTCTCTTTGTGTTTTTTGGGTTTTTTGCTTTGTGCCATTTGAGGTAATTTAGTGTCTGTTAGTAATATTGTCTGTTGTCTCTGTGGTTGTTTTGTAGCTCTTTGTAGTTTGTGTTTTTCTGAGGTAATTCTGTGTCTATTTGTAGTCATTATCTCTTTGTTGTTCTTTTGTGTCTCTTTGTGTTCATATAGTGTTGCTCTGTAGTTGTTTAGCCTCATTTTCTAATTATTTTGTGTCTTGCTGCAGTTCTTTTGCATCTCTTTTTTTTGTTTTTGTGTGTCTCTTTGTGGCTGTTTTTCATCCTTGTGGTGTTTTCATATGAGTGACATTTTACAGGTGATGGCAAAGGAACTCCCTGATACCTTGGGCCCCTGGGCCTGACAGGCTGGTTCAGTAATCCATCCATGCATGTAAATCTGAAGTTTATATGCAACAATTTGGGAGTCACTTCTGGCAATACAAGCTTTTTCAACATTCACTCCACACCTCAGCACTCTGCAACTGTGCACATAGCCGGAGCAAATATCTTTGTGTAAAAAGGAAAAACATTTAGGGCATTTCTAGTTACATTTTAAAGTCACGGCAAATGCTCTTATCTGAAAAAATAAAAAAAATATCAAGGGGGGCATCTGTAGCCCCGTGTAATTCTGTTATTTTGGATGACAGAGCTCATAAATGTCTGCTAGCTGTAGCTGTGACACAGACCGGTGCTAGAAGGCACAATACCAGATCAATGCTAACATTTCTCCAACATGCCTGAGGCTGCAGCTGTCACTATCAAGGGCAAATAATCGAGCAGATTAGCATAAAGTGTCAAGAAACAGCTCAGGGATTTGTTGCCACACTTTTTCGGCATACTGTTTCCAGTAAATGTATTCAACAAATAAAAGAACACGAGGAAAAACACATCCTCTTAAACCTCAGTTTTCAAGGCTGAATAGTTGTTTTGCTTCTCTTTTTTTGTTTTGTTTTTTTAATGCTGAAAGCAGCAAAACCTCCATCTGAAATCATGAAATAAATCCTGCATATCGTCGCAGCATCTGCTAACACAGCATGCTTGGTTAGATCAGTGAGCTTCTTGCTCTGCGGGGAGACCGTCGAACAAAAGCAGGAGGAACGACACGTTGTGATTTCACATGCTCAGTTAAGTTTGACCACCGTGTCGGCTTCGTGCTTCGCCGTCTTGCCTGATTACTCCCAACAAGTTCCACTTCTCCAGTACATTTGCTGTCAACAAGTTCCAGTGCAAAACATCACACACTTTGATTTCTGAAGTCATTTGCATAATAGCTGCTCTCTCTGGAACTGTGAGCCCCTTGAGGGGGAAAAAATGCTTATATTTGTTTCTGTTTATCATCCATCCACGATCTCAGACCTTGTGTTGCAAGGAAGTCTTATTTGTTGCTTGCTGTGATAAATACAAAATCCAGTCTAAACCTGTTCCCTGTGAAGACGGAGGAAGCACCTTGGCAGGAAGTGGAATCGTTTGTGTTTGCTGAGCTGCTTTGGAAGGAAAAGATGATGTTTTCTCCATGTTTCCATCACTAATCGCTGTTTTAACTGAAAGCTGGCAGAGCAACACAACAGTCCTGGAAGTCACAGCAGAGTGAATTAAAGTGGGGGAATCCTTCTGCTCTGTGTAATACAAGTTAACAGGTTTAACTGTGGAGCTGAGAATAATGCTGGGATGCTGCTGCATTGAAGAGAGAAAAATGAAAAGCGAATCAGAGACAGGCAGTCATTCTGAGTTATGTAAATGTTCCAGAAGCCGGTTCCAGTATTCGTTCCCATTGTAGATTGTGGTGTAATTGCGCTGCTGTTTGCTCCTGATAAACCTTTGGAAGAGTCCGGTCTCTGCTGGATTCTATCAGGAGGGCGTCAGACACAAAGTTTTGGCTCAACCAGGCAGCCAGGAGGGTTTTTCTGTAGCTGCAGTTTTTCCTCTTTGTCTCTCTGCACCAAAGAGATGACACAGCATGTGAAGAGAAGACAGAGGCAGCAGACAGAGACAGATATCAACACCTCGGTGTCATCATATGTACATGCAGCTCGCTGAACGTCTCTTATCTGCAGCAGCTCACAGTACTGAGAGTGCACGGACTCTGAGTTTAGACGGTCCCAGAGGAAGTAAAACCAGTGACTGTGGAGGAGATGCTCCACTGGTGGAGCTTCACAGAACTTCTGTGTCTGTTTCTCTGCAACCTGTGGCTCTATCAAACACTTCCCTGACAGTTTGCTCTCCAGTAACTTAAAGTTTTACGGTCTAAGCTCTCTCTTTGGTTTTACGGCCCATAACTTTACTGTTTTAGTTCACTCTTGCTTTTGTGCTGTTTCCAGTTGCAATAGGTAGCCAATTTTAGCAAAACAACAACAACAACAACAACAACAACAACAACAACAACAAAAAACCCTTTAATAAGCTCTAATAGACCTACTTGAAACTACCTGTCCAATATCAAATGGCAGATGGACAAAGTAAGCAAACAACTAATGAACATACATAAACAGTTAGTAGCTAAAGAGCCAGATGTTCTGTCAGGAGTTGGTGGAGACCAAAAACAGAGATTAAAGGAGAGCAAATGTTGTCCTCCACTGACTTTGTGGACACAGACGAATCCAGATAAATGTCCTTTGCTGGATGTTTAAACTGTTTTCTGACATGTCAAACAAGTCAAACCAACTTTATTGGTTTGATTGTCAGTTTGGTTTTTTTTTACCTTGTTATGTTGCCCCAAAAGGGCCCCCCAGAAAACCAAGCAACGCTCCCCAACAATTAATGTATGTTGAAATAAAAGTTTTCCTTCTCTTGTATGAATAATTCAGTGTCTCTCTTGGCCAATCAAAAACCAGCATGACTCCATGCCTTGACATGAACAAGTAGTGCTCCCAGTGCCATACTGTCCTTGAAAACACTTCAATCAGGTGCTAAGATGCATCATTTCATAAGTGTCATCAGACTGACTGACAGGAGAAAGAAAAAACATCCACAGTGCTGTTTCCTTCCCAGTTCTTCAGATATTTTATGTGCTTATCGACAGATGATCTTCCTCATGTGAAGGTCAGGACATGAACACACCTATATATTACCAATTTCTTGATCAAGTGTCACTCTTCAAAACACTGTATAGACAGACAATATTCACAGTCTTAGTGTAAACATTAAAACATTGAGTATATAGAATGTTGTGCATGGTTTCTGTAGTGTTGATCTGGCAAAAGATTTGCATCAATCATGCAAAAATATTTTTCCAAAATGGTGAAAGAAAATAAAAAGAAAACAAGTTATTAAGCATGCTTTATGTTAAGGTACTTTTGGAAGATTTGATGACAATAAGCGTGTAAAAGTCCTCTTCATGGAAGTGTGTCTCTCTTTGAGGTTATGACTGAAATTTGCACCTGTGTAAGAACACTAAGTCCAATTTTAATGCAGAATTTCTCAAAAATCCTTAACATCCAATCAGTGTCCAAAATGGTCAAGGACCAGGTTTGAGGGTCTCAAGGACAAACTATTCATGCACTGGCTTTTTTTTTTTTTGTTTTTGTGTTTGCTTAAAGCTTAAAAAACTTAGTTAAGCCATTGTGAAGGAATTAAAAACGTTAATAAATAAAAAGGTAATTAGCCTGCCATAATAATTCACAGCACTAAACCAAAAATATCCTCACACTCTTTTGTCAGCTCTTTATGAATTCAGTCTTTTTAAAATCCCACTTGTTTGAATCACTGTTTTTGAAGGAAAATCCTCCTCAGCAAATATGTTTATGATCAGTTTACTCAGGCATGGTGCAGAGGAAAAAGCTGTTTGAAAAATTAGAAATACTCTTAAGGACTTTCAGCATGTCTCTCAGTGACCTGAGGTAGAGCAAGGACAAGAATTTATGGAGGAAATAGAAGAGATCTTAAAAAGTGGATAATGACCCAAAGAAAAAACATGTGAATATGATGTAAGAAGATTTTCCTCACAGTGTTAAAGCATTTAGAGGCGATGCAGATTAGTGAAATATATTAAAGTAAAGTTACATAGTAGTAGTAGAGTAAGTTAAGGCTAGGAAATTATAAAGATTAGGTTTAGGAAAATTATTATGGTGCTAGTGGTGCTACGTGAAAATAACACAAGTACACTCGGTTTCACATAGGACACAAACACCTCCTGCTAGGGGAAAGTCCTCTGTTTGTTTGACCAATCCACCACCCCAACCTGCCTCCTTTTGCATACTTTTGCTGTTTATACTAATCCCTGTTGTACTCACATCATGGCATTGGTCACCTCCTCAATAATGTGGGTTACACACGAATTACTGGCTCTTGATTACATAGCTGATAAATTGTAGTGCATTACTTTTTGTAGTTATGCCCACAAACAGTACATGACAGCAGGCAGTAAAATAATAATTTACACATGAGAGAAAAACAGAAGAAAACAGGAAAGATTTTTCTTTGGTCCCCACTGAAATCACACATCTTAGGTATGAATAATTTAAAATGTTATTTCACAATTAATTGATAAACCTAAAGGAAATGATAAATGAGGCACACATTTCATACTCAAAGGTGGTTTAATGTGCTGTACATAATGTATAAAAGAATCAGATTAGAAAAAGACATTAAATACTAGTCATAAGAAAAGAAACACAATTAAAAAAAATTAAAGAATTATATGTTGACTACAAAATCGCTGCCTCAGGCAGTAAAGCAGCACATGTTCACAATGTGACATAAAGGATGTCAGACATCGCTGTTCATTTGTTTCCATCTGTGCCTTTGTCATTGTTGTTATTATTGACATAAACAAATAGGGTCATACAATATGAATTTTGTGTTTCCTCAATAACTCAAGAAACTGGCAGCCTGTTTCTTGCAGCTGTGCCTCTTTTTTTCTTTTTGCACTTGAACACTAAAGCTAAAACATATAATATGTGGGACATTTAGACTTCACATGCAGCTGCTTTGTGACTGCTCAGCCTGTAAAGTCAATTTATCATTTCAGAGGACTGACTGAAGGCTCTCTGTGACATGACACTGTGGTGACCATTAAACACCAACCCGGTCAAGGCTGAGTGAAAGCTGGATCAAAGCTGCCACTTCTGCAGAGCAGAGGCTATAATAATAAGAGCCCATTAACAGTGTAATTGGAGATAATTAATGGCAGCTCATAAATGTTCTCATCGCCTTAAGTAAATCTGTTTTACTGTCTGTATCTGTCTCTACAGCTGCAGTAACAATGTTTAACAGCAGGATTTTTTGCTTAGTTTTGTGATGAATCTTGTCTTGTTCATGTTGTGTCTCGATTACTTTATTTCATTGTATGTAAGGCCCAAATAATGCTCCCACTGACTCTTGGACATTTGTTGCACTTGATAAAAATATACATGATATGCAGATCTTTTAAAAGCTCTGCAACAAACATCTCACAGCTGTGAGTTTCACAATTTAGGAGGCAGTAAGGAATTGTGTTACAGGAGGTGATGGGTTGACAGAAACTCTAATGGGAACAACAAAGATACTGCAAAACATTCACTCACATCAAACAAGAGTCTTACAAATATTCACTCTGATTCCCAGCCATGATTAACGCATAGTGGATAAATTTGAATGTGTGTTTGTTGCTCTGAGTACAGGTCAGGGGTCGGTGTGTCTTTTTACGCTTGTTACATGCATTGTGTCTCTTTCATAATATACTTTTCCCAGGAAACGTACAATTACAGCTTGTAAAATGCATAAAGTCTCTTTTCAAAAGAAACTTAGAGCATAAATGTTTTAAAACAACTTTGTTTTTAAATTTACTTTGTTAACAAAAGCTTGTGGTTATGTTTAGGAAAAAACCCATCATGGTTTGGCTTAAAATAAGCATGTATGTTACAAACGCAATGTGACATATGTCACTAGCATAGTGTGCTAAACATACTAGCACTCCATGTTGTTATAAAAACAACTTTAGGTTTCATACGGGACATGAACAGAAGTCTCCCATGTCAAAGACTGGAGTTTGTTTGACCCCTTCCTGCTCACCTTATGTGGACTTTCTTGCTCTTAATACCACAGACGTTGCCTGGTGCATCTCATGCTATCACTTAAGGGTGCCTTATTTTGTCACCGAGGACCATTGACCAGTTCATTAGTATTTGACGAGTTGGAAGTGAGACCACTTTGCTTTTCAGGGTGGGGAATTTTTATTGAACAGAAATGTGACTTTTCCGTATGTAATGTAAAGGAATAAAGGAGGGCTCTATTAAAGTCACTGCAAATTAACAGCATTTGTCAGCTAGTAAAGAGCGTGGGAAATCAGCACTTTAATGAATCTAACAAAGCTGCAAAAAGACCACATTATCTTTACCAAAAATAAAAAAATTGGCAAAAAGAAATCAAAGTCAGAGGCTGAAATATTATAATGAATTGAATTTTTCTAATCAACACTGTTAATTAAGTGTTCATCACTTCCATTTGCTCCTGGGGTATTGTGAGTCAGAAAGGTTGAAAGCAGTAAGCAGACATTACACCACTCCATCATACATACACTTCAGCACCAAGGACAGCGACAGAGCTACTACTGTTTGCTGCTGCAGACACACCTGCCTCTAATTACTCGTTAACCAGATAATGATGTCATTAGGGAAACTGATGGACAGCTAATGAAGCCACTGTGTTACTCGGATACTAAATAACAAATCTGCAGCTTTACACATCAAGAGAAAAGCTCCAAACAAATGTGTTACATGTTGATGTCTGGGTCACCGAGGACTCTATCTGCTGCAGCTGAACGCCAGTAAATACAAAAATCCTCACAAGCGTCTGCCGCCTTTGTTTCAAACTCCCAACTCAACAAGCCTGAGGTCAACTCAACACAGTAGCAAGTGGTTTCTGTCCAATGGGAATCTGACTTGCCTGGACTTGACTCCAGTCTGTTGGTGTGGATGGGCACCCTTGGCTAATTTCCAGTTTTGGTGTTTGTACACTGAGTCGTGATAAAAGAGAAGCTGTTGAAACTTGATTTAGAGTCTCCAGAGAAAGACTTAGTCATCATATAGGCTCTGCGTCACTGTACACTTTGGGTGAAAAAAAAAAGATTCTAAACAAAAACTCAGTTTAATCTATTTTGATACAATTGTGGAACTTAAGTTGTGGTCCAAAACTGTTATTTTTTTAGCTACAACACAATCAAACTGTGGAGAACAGAAGGCTGATGGAAACAGATCCCAGACCTGCTGTCTGCCTAAAGGAAGCCAGAGGCGTGTTACTGTTTACCGCAGGGCAGCCATTAACTCATAATTAGTTAATGTGTAAAACAGTGCCGACTGCTGCTGTTATCTCAAAACCACTTACCAAAAGAGCTAACCTTGGGAGATTAAAACACACAAGTGCTGCAGTTTCAAAACTGTATAAAATGGCACTTCAGAGAAACACTTTTCCTTTATTTAAGGCAAAGTTTGGTGGGAAAGGCTCCCAAAGAGTGACGTTAAGTCTGTTTGAAGACAAGGCCCCCTTTACCAAACATATTAACATCAGATGTTAAAGTCTACAAAACTAAAAGCTTCAAGATAATAGGCAGGAGACTTAAATGTTAGAGGGAGCTGCAGAGGCAGACAACTTTAGCATGACTTTGGTGTCAGGGAGTAAAAGTAAAATCATGTTATAAAGGCCTTTTTGTAACCTTGTATGGACATCATTGGAGCGAATTAATGAGCCACCAATACCTGGTGCTCTGCTTGTACACAGTGTGACATATTTTGTCCCTCTTTGGTCAAAAATGCATATTTTAGGTAGAAATTACTGAAATATATCAACATCTTTTGGAAGTATACCCATGACATTTTGTGTTTCAGAGGGAATAAAGCAAAGCAAGCTTCCCATGACGTTTCCTCTAGCGCCACCATGAGGTATATGTGGTATAAATATGTGGTTTTGAGTAAAATATCTCAACAACATGGATATATTGGATTATAGGAAACATTATGTATGATCTTGTAATTCATAAATGGACAACAGAAGCTTAAACAAAATGCAAAGAGGCTACAGTAGAGGAATTACAACATATAAGCACTAGACTTATCTATGTGCCTCCTGGGGTGACACAGTTTAGTCTGTATCAGTACTGGTAAAAAGTGTTAAGACCAGTCCTAGTGGAGCCTGCATGCTGTGAGAATTCCTGGCTGGTTTTACACCTCTGTGCACAACATTTTAATGATGAGCCTTCTGCAGGTGAGGAGTTACTGTTTACTATGTGTTACAAAGAGAAGCAGAGGTCCCCCAGTGCCAGACAGAGACAGAACCGTCTTAAGGACAAGGCCAGCTCCAAACAGACATTCTCACACTCTGCCAGACAAACGGGAAGCAAACACTCAAGACAAAGTCTCCAGCAGGAGGACAAAAATGATGGTGGAGCTGCTGATGGACAATTGAGTGTGTGAGATTTTATGTGGTGATGTGGTGATGTTTTGTTTTCCCCACAGTCTGTAATTAAAGAGGGAAAAAGTTTCTCACTCTGAGAGGATTAATTTTTGCTTGTTTTTTCTATTTTACTTCAATATTAAGTTATCAGATAAGAATTTGAGTCTGTACTTCACATAAAAAAGCATCAGTCATACATACATACATACATACATACATACATATATATTTATATTGAAAGGGTATAAAATGATTACCTCGTTACACTGCATGTAACGACATTATGTAAGGAGTGCAAGGTTGCCTAATGGGTGGGTGGGAGGGGCAGTAACTGGGTCCAGTAAACCCCAGACTCCTATGCAGGAATCTAATGTTTGCTTCCTGTCTGAATGCGGTGTTTTTTTTTCTACACCTTACCACGTGCCTCTTTCCAAAAAAACCTAACCACCTGTGCCAGCATGTGCATTTGTTGACATCCCAGTGTTGGTTGCCATGTGCTTTTCTTGCCTAAACATAACAACATGCAGCATAATCCCACCATGTGCTTGTGTTGACATCACGGTAGCGGCATCTCAGTAAATAGCAGACGCAGAGGGATGCATGGAGTGTAATACAGCACTACACAGCTTTGTCCACTGACAAAGCTGCAACATGAGATGAGGTGTGACATTGCAGGTTCTGACTGTGCAAAAAGGCTGATTAAAATGTGTGAGTTAACAAAACGTACAAAATTAAAAAGGGTCTGCCCAGCGTCTTAATCTTGTCTAAGTGTTCTTCTCATTGTCAGATTACAAATCTAACATTTTAAAACTGGGCCTTATATCTGTCTTAAAAACAATAACTGTATGCTGCCCGATGTGACTCTGGTCTCATATCTGGTCTTGTCTTTGACTCCCTGCTAGATGTTTAATGATACAAATGCCTAGTTAACACTACAGAATACTCATCCTGATTTTCCTCTCTCTGACAGTTTTGCAGCCCCAGATCGGAGGTAAATCATTGTTAGCTTAACGCTCGACCATTGTGTGAGGCTTGCCAATGCATCACTCTCCTGATGTCTTGCAAACTACATATCTGGACCTGTTGAAGACTTTATCAGCGAACTACAGCAGATGAGAGCGCAAGACATGGGTTGAGGACAGAAACAAGGATGGAGGAAAGAGGAAGTAATTATCTAATAATATACTCAGACACTGCTTTATTACTTTTTGACTCTGATTTTGTCTAGTAAGCACCCCCAACCCCTGTTGTTGCACCTGTGCATCACATGACATATTCCAGGTGAAAGATCTTGTAGTGTGTGACCTTGTGTCGCTGGTCAGTCATGTGGTGTAAAAAAACACGAGTTCAAAACAGCAAGCTGTTTAGCGTGAACAGTACAACAATGTCATGACCCTGAAAAGTGTGTAGCGTAAACTTAGCTTAACATGACACCTGGCAGGGAGATACTGTCACGTTCTGAAGAGAACATTTCAGTCCTGAAATACCTTAATTCTAATTTCAATTTCCCCTCACAGCGATCAGGGGAAGTTTTCATCCTATCTAATGTTTCCTGTTCAGAGATTTTGGGTGGGTCACTCTGTTCTGTTTCACCCTGATTTGTGATGAAACTCACTCAATGGCCCCCTCAGCATGACCTCTTCTTCTTTCGCCATGCCATTCTTTAACAGTGGAAGATTACGGTGTGATAGAGAACATGTGTTGATGAGCATAAGTGTTGTTCTTCTTTCTTCTCTCCTTCCTCCTGGTTTCAGACTCTAAAACCAAAACAATAAACAGTATGCTGCTGTGTCTGTGTTTCTATTACGTGTATATGTGCTTTAGATGTGCCTCTATTTAAATCTTTACCCTCCAGGCAGAGTTCTCCACCCACGTTTTAATTTTTCTGTTTACCATGTTGTCACTATGAAGCTGAAAGTCTCTTTCATATGGCATCAACATGAGCAGAAAGGTGGCTGATAAACAGCATTGCAGCAGTCTAACAGAGGCAATGTACAATCCAAATAACTGTACATAAAATGCAAATCATTGTCAGTGCTCTCCATATGAGCAATCAAAAATAGGTATGCCCAACACAATAGTAGGATCAGAGATTCAGATTTTATTTATTTAATGCTAAATTTGATCTTTTGCCCGAAGTCAGTTTTATTTCCTTTTTTACGTTAAAGAAAAATAATGTCATTTTCTGAAATGTACATTACACTTGAAGAAAAATGAAGTCTTTACAACTATAAGGATTTAAAGAACAAAATCCAGTTTTTCTTTCCCTATACCATTCCTTCATCCATTCAGCTGTTCCCTCCTCCCTTCCTTCCCTGTTTTGTAAAAAGTAAGTAAGTAGTAAGATGCTTAGGGGAAATCAAGTGGAGTAAAAGCATAACTTTTATTTAGGAAATGTAGTGGAGTAAAAGTAAAAGTGAAAACTGAAATATAAAAACTCCAGTTAAGTACAGATACTCCCCAAAAATACTTATGTACTGTAGCAAAGTATTATAACTTTGTTACATTACAGAACTTTCTCAGCCACCTCTGTGTTGAGAGCTGTGTCCATGCACTCTGTGTCCATGCCCCACTAATAAAAGATAAAAGGATAAAATTTGCTACCATATTTAACATAAACCAGGAAGGTGGAGGCAGTGAAAGAGAGAAAAAAGGAGGGATGAAAATGGTTAGAGAAGAATGAGGAGATGAGAAGAAAGAGGGGACAGAAGAGGATACAAGAGCAACAGCTGAGGAGGAAAAGTGCACGGCAGGAGGTGAGCAGCAGGGAAGAAGAGACATGTTGACTCCAGCCCTCTCATTATAAAGGTCATTAGTGGTTCCTCTCCTCTGGCGGCTGATTAATAACATTATTTAGATCAAAAGGCCGCTTAACTCAAGACCTCTGAATTATAGTTTAGAGAAAATAAGGTCATCAGAGAGAGAGGCAGAGAGTTGCGAGGCAGCGCTCTCACTGCAGTCACAACTTTCTGTCTGTTGTCTGCAGCCTCATCGTTTTAAAACATGGGAGGTGTTTAATCTGCCGAAGCCTTTGTTAAGCTCTGAAGCTTCAAAATGTAACAAATGTTTGATTAGAAAGTAGCCGACTGCTTTTAACTGCACTCCATTTGGAGAAATATCAGACAGCAAGTATTTTAATCTCTCTGTGACATCTGATTTGGGACCAGACACTGATAAAGACACATCTACAGCGAGTCAGACTGATTCTCACCTTGGTTCAGTATGATTAATTATTCAGTTCCACCTTTTCCTCTCAACTTTATGTCTTAAACTGGTGGCAGTTTTGACTCTCTCTCTCTTATTCAGCAGTACACCTGGCTCAGTTTAAGTTTTAATCTCTCCTCTCAGCAGTCTTCATTATGTGTGTAATTGTCCTGTTTCTTTAGTGGCTGACTTTGCCTGCAGCTCAGAGAGCAGAACAGAGCGGCAGCCGGGTTGTTAATGACAACAGAGAAGAGCAACAGAGTCAGACTGAAGGTTCACGAGACTCACTTACAAACTAACTGTTACCTGCTTCGTTGATTTAATCAACTGTAATAGACCGTGGTAGAAACAGATGTTTAAGTAATCCTTTTCATGTAGGCCTCCTGGATGCATGAGCACCACTGCCTGAAGCTATATATCCATTAAATAAATCTATTCTGCTCCAGTATTAGTTGTGCAAATTATGCTTCGCATCAACAGAAACATGCTTCTCACACATTACAGTCATGTAAACATGTCCATGAGCTATTGGTTATAATATTCGTCATTCTTTACTTTTTAAATGGAATTTGCTATCAGAATTTTGGCTACATTGTGGTAAGAGTGTGAAGTCGAGGTGGTCTGAGGAAACCAGCAACCAAAGTCCCCATCTCCTCACTGACTGCACACTTCCATCTCTCATTAGTACTTCCTCGTATTTCCTCCAGTCTCATATTAGCTGGGGTTTTTCCTCAAATCTCAACGGTTGGATGTTAAGAGGCCCAGTAATCCTGGAACAGTGTTTAACAGCCGTACAAAAAACCAGACTGTATGTGGGAGAGAGAGAGAGAGAGAGAGAGAGAGAGAGAGAGAGAGTGAACATGTGTTGCAGCCTGTGGGGAGAAACCCTTCACATCATATTAGCAGCCAGTTCAGCTCTGTTTTCACTCTTCATCTGGGATTCTCGTCTCTCCCTGCGCTCCTTTAATGCCTCAACAGTTATCAACTCATTAATCAAGCCAGCATCAAATCTACTCCCACAGAGCTCAGAGAGAGAGAGAGAGAGAGAGAGAGAGAGAGAGAGAGAGAGAGAGAATGTGTGTGTGTGTGTGTGTGTGTGTGTGTGTGTGTGTGTGTGCATGTGTGTGCTGTACATGAAAAAAAGGTCTCCATGTTGAGCCCTGTTGTTTAGAGCCCCAAGACTTCTCAGTGGGGGAATGTTGTCAAATTATTTTACTTTGTGCGCTGAATTAAACATGACAGGGTTCCTATTTCTGAATACACAACAACAACAACAACAACAACAACAACAACAACAACAACAACAACAGCAACAACAACAACAACAACAACAACAACAACATCAACAACAAAAACATTAGCTTCTCTATACTGACATGCTGCTGAAAATCGGGATTCATGGGGCACTGTTGGCAATTTTTGACCCATGACTTCAAAACTGCGTGAATGTTTGCAAGGATGTTATGTATTTCATTGGAATTTTTCCATTTTTGTTCAGAGTTCAAACTCTTTACGGACGACTTGTTATTCTTTCTGGTATTTTACCAGAAAGTCTGGTATTTTAGCCTTAGTAAATGAAGGTTTGTGTTATTTGTTAAAGCAAACTTTTGCCAGCTTATGTTTTCTTTTAAAATGACACATTGATATCCACATCTCCAAATACCATGAACAGTGTCTCCATGATAATTAATGTGAGAGGAAAAAGGAGGACAAACCATGTATTAGGGTGAAGATTTTGACAACATTACAGCTGGCTCCCAGAGCTTAATCAGGACAGCAAAATGAGGCGTGGTTTGTCTGTTCCTCATAGCCTGCATGCTGTATCGACTTGCTGCATGTGGAAACTGCAGCCCATCAACAGACCACACAGACATTCTGCCAACATGACAGTAAACCAGAGCTCAAGCTGAAAACATCTGTCAGCACAGCAACAAACAAACACCCCCTTTGAGCATGTTTCAGTGTCATTTTTGACTGGATGATGTGATGAGCCAGAAGCTGAAATGGAAGATAATTATAAGCTTTGGTGTTTTAATGGATACATAAAATCTCCAGCTGCTGACATTGTCCTGCGCAAACGGAGGGACATGCTGTACAATTTTCACCATGGGAAAAAACTTTCTTTATCTCATAAAAATGCAATGTAACTTCCATTTAAGCACAGCTTGTTTCAGTCTGCAGATTTCATGGGAGAAACTTTTTTTTACAATCAGAGACTTGAGAAGTTAGAATTTAAACAATAATTAAATCTATTTAACTGAATCTGAAGCAGTTACTCAGAACATCTCTCAGTCAGACAGAGTGCACATCTTTGTTCCTAAAATGTAATCGAAGATCTGTTTAAAGCCTCCTCTGTCGCAAAAGATGGACATTGAAAGTTACACTTCCTCCAAAAAACGCACCAGCAACCATTCATCAAGGAGGAGGATGAAGAAAGTAATCTCAATAACAACCAGGAGCAGATTCAAGTGTCTTTCTTTTTTAGTTTCCTTATCATCTTATGTAAGTGACCATCTGATATGCAACAAATTCACATAGGGAGGAACACATTAAGCAGGCTGTTAGCAGTGTAGCTGTGACAAAATGTCCCTCTTTAATCTGTTAGGGCTCTGTCACCACATCCTATTAGTGAGGAAATGGACATAAATGGCTCAATTACAGCTCTTTATGTGGGATTTAACTCTTTAATCTCTATGTTGGAGAGAGAACAAAATGTCTGTGTGCATCTGCAGCATTTGAAATAGAAGACTTTTTCATTAACATAGAGAAGGCTATTTGATGGACATCATCTGAGCTAAGTGACAACAATATCAACCCAATCTTTAATAATAAATAAATAAATAAATAAAGAACACAACAAACAAAATACAAGTTAATTTTATTTTTTAAGATTTTCTTTTTTTAACTAGTCTTTCAACCAGTACAGAACTACATCATGTCATGACTCAGGAAATGCAGCAGGCAAACAGGATCAGTTCAGTGATTTGACATCATTGTAAAGCTATGCAGGCCTACGGGCAGGTAAAGGTAACAGAAGCCTGAAAACAAAAACACAAGGCAAGAAAGCAATACTGTGTAGGACTGGCAGGAAATGAATAAAAATGGGTCGCTTATATACTTCAAGGCTGATGAGGTAAAAGGCAAACAGGTGAGCAGGTTGGCAGGGAAGGTCATGTGACTGGGACTGAAGGGGAAAAGGTTACTACAGTGCAGATGTGGAAAAGCAGAAACAAGTGAGCACGTGGATGAGGGAGTCAGGCGACTGGAGGAGGTGGAGAAGTCTGCAGGGCATCTGGTGAACAGACTGAATGTGACAATGCATGTGTTTGAAGCAGTGAGACTGTGGGTGCATCCCAACTTTCTTATTTGACATTTTCCTGTTTCCTTTCTCCTCACATCTATCCACAAAGTATTCTCAGTAGGAAGGACAAAGAACACAAGAAAAAGATACAAGTGAAGGAAATGTGGAGGGGAGTGTGGGGGCACAGAGGCAGAACGTGACATATTCAAATACTTGTACTTGACTGATTTTAGAGGAATATTGTACTTTTTACCAAACTGCATTTCTTTGACAACTGTTTCTAGTTAGTCATTTTTGAACTCTGCCTTCATTTGATATCAGCTTCACACCTGTAAAGTTCTGTGACTGCTATACTAAAAACGACTTCTGTGGTAGTTTCTGCTACAATAGCTGTCTCAAGGACCACATTTCACAACAATGACTCACACACATAGACTCACATGGTGACAAAAAAAAAAAAAACATCTGTCGCTGACTTGTTCTGGCTGGTTACTAAAGTCAACTGTCAGAAAATAAATAGTCAACTATTTTTGTGATTGTTAAAGTTTGTTTTCATGCAAAAAGCAAGTAAATGTCATAGTTACAGGTTCTGTGAAGGTGAAACCCTTAGCTCTTGGTAAATGTAATGGCACTTCTCTGTCCCTCTCTCTATCTTTTCTTTTTTTTTTAACAAATGAGACAATTGATTAAGCAAGAAGTTCTATCATGAAAAATGAATTTGAGCTGATTTTTGGATTGTAGCTACTGTACATGTGTTTAAGTAAGATTTTGAATGCATGCTTTTGGAGTATTTTTACAGTGTGGTATTAGTACTTTAACTTGGAATAGGATCTTAGGATCTGAATTCTTTTCTTGGCACAGTTTGAGACACTTTGCACATCCCAGTAATAACAGGAGTGTTTTACCTATACGTTCTCACTCACAGTGGGCTGGGTCTCTGTACAGCACACGTTATGCATTTACATGCATATACATATATCTGTAACCACTGATGCATTTCAAGTATATGACAGCAGGTAGACAGATCTGAGGTGTTTTCACAATGACTGCCGTGCTGCTGGGTTCAATCAATGGCTCATCAAAGGATTAGATGACTGAGATTCGACCTTGATAAACATGAGAGAGAGGGGGGGAGTAAATTTGTGTGCACGATCTCCCCAAGGAGCACCATTCAGCAGCTTAACACACAGCTCCAGTGTCACGTCTCAGTTCGTTGACCTCCTGCCAGTTGATGAAACCTGCTCGCTCTTTTATTCCCACACAGACACCTGGAAGGCTGATGTGTCAGACAAAAACAACCTTTATTCCTCTCCTTCTGTCTCCTCTCTTTCATTCTGTCCACGTTGGAATACGTTACATGAACGTTGGCTGATTGTCCCAAACATCTCTTTTTTAGTCTCATATCTTTGTCTCCTCTTCTCTTATTACCTTCCACTATTTCCTTTATCATTTTTCTCTTTGGTTGAAACACATTATTATACTTGACAGCAGTCTGAATACACTGAAAGTCTTTGTGTCTCTCTAGGGTGGCTTTTGTAGTGATTGCACTCACTAAAAAGAGTTGGTGTACCTTAATCTGGATCAAAAAGAAAGCAGTCTGTCTAATTTTAACAAATATGTTTGAACTTGAATTTGTTTTTAAAATACATTACAGGGGAGTACACAATCATCTCTGCCTCCTCAACTGATGGTGCTGCTCTTTTTCTAAAAGTTGAATTTGAGTTTTTTGGGGCCAAAATCAGTCTCTAAATATCTCTTCATAAAAAGGACTAGTAGTGTTATGTGGCAATCCTCCTAAAATAATTTCTAGGATTAAAATGATCACTTGCAACCAATAAACTTTTTGTTGTGACCAAATCAATTCTGGGAATAAAGGAGAAATTCATTCAAAAGTTGCAAAAGCACCATTTATCTTTTATCCATAAACCTTGTTTTGAGCAGTTCCACTATGCCTACCAATTTGATTATCCCACAGAAGGAAGCATGCATGTGGCGCTAGCTCACGTAGCTCCTATGAGCCAGATAATGTTAAAGCTCAGCCAAGGAGTATGCCATCAATGCTTACATCTGGTGCCAACATGAGCCTCTTATCCATGAAGAGATTGCAACACTTCACACAGGCCAATTAGATGTGACAGCCTGTTGTACAGACAACAAAAATAGGTCAAAACCTAGCAGCTATATGGCTGGCCCTTGTATGAAATGCTAGAAGGCATTTAATTTGAAATTAAGGCTTTTAATTTGAAACAGAAGGAGCAACCGAGTTTCAGGCCTCCATTTGCAGTCCAGCAACAGTAAGAATGTTAAAATACAGTACACTTAGACACAGTCACACAGCAGGAAGGACGGGCTTCTCTGGAGCTGTACCCACCGATCAGCTCTTTTTTGCTCCACTCAACACATCCCTCCTCTCTTCACCTCCTAACTTGCTAATGCTGATATGCAAACAGTGTTTACAGAAAATAAGCCCAACAAAGTTGTCACTCATTTGATGTGCTTTCCTGTGTGTGTAAATGGTGCATTAAGTAGCAGCTGGCTAGTTCTGGCAAACATGCTAAATGGGTCACACGTTAAGTCGGGGATACAGTAATATGGGACTGTCAACGTTTACGGTTCGAAAGAGCAATGGCAAATGCAGAAACACCAATGCTCACATCATTGCTCACTCACTCACTCACTCACATACTCACCCACTCCCTTTTTTTTGCAGAGCCATGTTCACTGAAAAGAGCCGTTTTGAACCGCTGTGCACTTGACTGTAATCCATAACCGATAGTTACAAAACGTCAAACAAGTGTTGTATTGGTCCCAATTTTGTTTAAGTACAACAGTTTTTTAGGCATTGAAATAATTGTGACAATTAAAAATAAAGCCGTTGTTCCCATATATGAAGGCATGTTTTTTTCAAAAAACAATTTTCTGTTCAGAGATAATGCTTGATTTTTTTTTTTTTTATTATTATACTATACTACTGTGTTCCTACTGATCCAAAATTGCTAGAAGATATTAAAATTGCATACCAAACAAAAGCTGGGGTCTCAGGAGGTTGAAGTGTTCTGTATGTATACAATGTATACATCCTAAACAACTGTGACACTCATCACTGTAGAGGCTGCAGAGGAGACAGGAGACAAGAAAGCCATTTTCAAATCTGACTTGGCTTCAGATTGATTCTCTGCTCTTTGCTCTGGTCATGTTCTCCTCTTCTGTACCTCGACTGGCTCGTGAAAAACTTGTGTCTGCTTTAATCTCTTCTCCCTCCAGACAGACAGCACATAGACAGACAATGCTGTGTGGGCTGGAGGTGGTGGATAGAGGTCATGATTGAGATGAAGCAATAATGATTTTGTTTTGTGTCTGCACCACATTCTGCTTGTCTGAGAATTATTTTATTTTAATTCCTCCACAGAAGAAGTTGTCTGCCTTGTCAGTATTGCTGCAAACTCCTCAACAGCTTAATTAGTCAAACTGAAACATTTATCAATTGAATCCTTGAATAACGTCCCTTGACAAGTTTATGCATACATCAGTATGATGTATTTATCTTAATTAGTTTGTGTCAAATCACTTTTATTTGTGTGTTAAATATATTTACTTCTTGAATTTATTTGCAATATTTTCTTCTTTGAATTTTAGATGCCCGACATCCAAACTGTTGCATGATGAAACACACATCACTGTCACCTCTGTGCAATACATTAACATGTTTATGTCCATCAGATGTCATCTCAGTATAATTTACTCTCTCCGTGTGACACAATTCAGTCGGATCAATCTGAACTCACAGGACTGTCAGTGTAAACAATGAGCAAAGGAAATGTCAATGCCTCTAACAGCAATGATGGTTTTACATACACTGCAATGTTGTGGTTGGTGCATGTGTGATAACGTTTGAGTAACATTCACTATAAACCTTAAAATGTTAAACATGTCACCTCTCAACACCAGCAAACATCCTCAGAATGTTGCAGTCAAAACATTATGTCAGCATTTCACCTTACAGTGACATTATTTGAAATGATAAACATTCTTTGAACATTAGATTAATATGTTTTCTTTAAAACATTATTGCAGCTTGTAGCTATCAGTGTTGTGGGAACGTTCCCTGCTAGCACAGTAGGGGAATTAGTGTCATCTCCATGACAACTGAACAAACGTTACATCAATGAAGTGAGATGCAGCTGACAACTCTGAAAACAGTTATTATAATCGATTAGATTATTATCATTGTCATTGAAAATGTACCACTAAAAACAAAACATTATGACCATAATAAGATCTGTTTACAATCACAGAGTAACTGATTAAAAAACAAAGGATACATGATAGGGGTTATGCATTTTTTGGCATCCTTTAAAGACTGGTGTGTGTGTGTGTGTGTGTGTGTATTTGTTTATTCAAATTTCCTTTTGTGTCTTTTTGGTAATATTGAACTGTGTAAAACTGAATTTGTCATGCTTCCACTTTATTCTACCCCCACAGTGCACTTTGATTACTAAAAACATCCATGATTTTATTTATTTATTTATTTTTTTGTGGTCTCTTTTATTTTTGCATGCATGACATGAGGAACATATGATTTTCAATCTCTGAAGAAGGAGCTTTTGAGGTACAATTAGCCCGTGGGGCCATTAGTCTGCCAGTCAGGCCTTGACGAGACGAGTCACTGTGGGGCCTAATGAGGCTTGTCAGTACCAAGGGCAACTCAGCTGACGTGGGAAATCACACAATTTATTTCTTTGAAATCTAATGCACAAAGCTGACAAATCATCTCTGCTCATGGTGATATGTCAGGAGAAATTTCATCTCATCTTTTAGTGGATCTTGCGAAAAAAAAAAAGGAAAAAAAAGGAGAAAGATAGAGACCCGTCTTTCAATCTTGAGTGGAAATGAATCAACACCTCTCTGAAAATCCAGGCTGTTTTTCAAAACACGTCTTTTAACATCCGGTGCCAAGACAGCCTAAGCAATTAACACGCTTTCCTTCAGTTACCTCAAAAGCGATTTAGTTCCTTTTGTCACATATCAGCCTTTGGATGGAGCTGAAACGAGAGGATAGGATTTAGTTTACAAGGATGTCTTTGTGTGTTTTGGATTAGCATATTTTAGGAAGGTGAAGGCTAAAGAGGACATTTGAAAGGCCTGATTTCTACTTTGTATCTTCAAAGGTCAGTAAACAGGATGTGATGGCCTGCCTGGACCTGACCTCTGATATCAGGGAGGAGGATTCCCATGAGATTAGGCATTAAAAACGCACACAAAAATCATTAAGCCCTTATTAGCTGCATTGCTAAAAGCTGTTTACATCAATAGCAGCTCTGGGCTTTGTGCCATACAGCCTCTTTAAAACTGAGACACACAGGCTGATATTTAGGATTTACAGCAGGAATTCACCTCTCAAAGAAAGTAAATTACCGTCCTGAAGATGTGAGGAGGCAAAGCGGCCACAAACGAGATAATTGTTGTGTGTTAGCGAGGGCTCGGAGAGGACGTTGATGGGAGTCGAGGCGTTGATAATTCTTTCAGGTACGAGGCTTTGGTTCGCTGTGATCTCAGTATTTTTATCTCTCTCATTCATATTCACGACCAGACGCTCAGACTGTGTCAAATGGATGATAATTACACAGAGCAGAGAGAGCCTTACTTAAACAGCCAACGTGATGCGACTGAGCCAAGTCCAGCTCCGCTGATGGGAGGAATGCATGGACACTAACGGCCCACAATCCTCTGCTGTTTCATCACAGACTACCATTGGCAGTTTCAAATGAAGCTGTGATTCTGTATAGGTCATCTGGTATAATGTGGAGAACTACTCTTTCGGATCACTTTTTTTCCCTGTTGATGCTCTGAAGCTCATTCTGATCATAAGAGAACATCTCATAAGTGTTATATAAGAGAGCTGCCACTGGCATAAAGTACAGAGCCAATTACATGCCGCTGAATGTAAAGAAAACCAAAGCTTGTTCCCAGAATTCATACTTTTCTCTGGCTGCTTTTCCCCTCTTTCTTTTCTTTCCTTTCTGTCTTTTCTTCTTTCTTTCTTTTTTTCCCTTTCTTGTCTTTGTGATGTGATGTTTGCTACAGTCTTATACCTAATCGACAGTATAGGTTATTGCCACTGACTTCCACAGTGGTCTATATTACAGTCCCATTGGTCATGATTTAAAACATTAACATCATGAAACAGATGGAGTTCTGCTGAAAAGCTAGGCAACCTATTCAGATTTAGGTAACAAAACTGTGTGGTAAAGTTTAGAAAAAAACACTGGTCTATATTAATTACTGTGGCAACTAGAGGGCATCACCTTACAATAAACATTAGTATTATTGTTATAGCATTAGCTGCTTGCAGAGTTGACCTGTGTGTGTGTGTGTGTGTGGTTTTTTTTTTTGGTGAGAGCAGTTTGTGCCACCCAAAAACTTTAAGGAAGTAATTAAACTATTTGGGAAAAAGCTTTTTTGCATTGTTGCCAAAAGTTAGATGAGAAGACAGAAACTGATTGGTTAAGCTTGGCCAAAGAGACTGGAAACCTTGGAAAACAACGAGTGTGACACAGACAGGTTAAAAAAACACAAAAAACAAGATTGCCTACTGACGACTTTCTTAAGACTCTCAGAATTAACTCATCCGGCAAAGAAATATGGTACATTTCATTTGCACTGAGAAATTGGAATTTTGAAATTCCCAGTTAGAAATTTCAACTGGAAGTCTAATGTCCGACTCAGAAAGTCAGAGGAACCTCACGAAAGCCAACATTTAAGTCAAAGATGGTTTCTTGGCGCGTCAGCAGGGGTGAAAACTGTAGTAATATACTGTTTATTAACATTTCTGTCTTATTAGCTTTTCATTAAAACAGTCTTACACACAGTACTGTCCAACTTCTATATGTGTACATGTTGCTACTGTGTTTGTATGTTTAAAATACTATCTGATGCATTGGTATGAGATGGATTTGCTAACAATGGCTAACCTGGCTTAGAACTGTTATTACAACATCTTGTTTTTTTGACTTTTTGAAAGTACTGCCTAGCCAACATTTTTTATGTCGGGCCCATGTTGATAGTAAAAAGCCTGAAAAATGGGCCCTATATGGGACTGTCAATGAATTTCATATGGTCCCATGCTAATTGCCCTCATGGCTGGATTTATTGTAGTGGGCCCCAGATTAGATGCCCATTTTGGGCCCAATCCCACTTGGTACTCAGGTAGCCATAGCATAACCCATGTGGGGCCCATGTACCAAAGTTGGCTGGGTGGAGCACAGTCAACTCAAGTATGACATTATTCCAGGCTCCAACCAAAAAGACATGACTTGTTTTTACTTTTCAGTTTTAGTAGGATTTAAACATAACATGTGAGTGAGCTTTAGAACAGTGGTAGATATTGTTACCTTTGGACAGAAACAGGCTTGATTCCCGTTTCCCCCCTTTTCCCGTTCTTATACTAAACTAAGCTAAGTGAGTCTTTTTATCTAACTCTTAGAGAGTGAGCAACAAAAGCATATCTTTCAAAATGGGAAACCCAAAACTAGTAACCTTCTAACCTGTAGGTTTTTCAGTGTTACAGGTGGGCATCTAAAACCAATGGAAATCCTGACACATTGTGAGATTATCATAGGGATTTGGACTAACTCATTTATAGATTGATTTATTCTCAATTTAAAGGGTCGTTTTAGGACTATTTCTTTTGTTGAAAGTAGTTCCAGTCAAAACTATGTACAGTGTACTCTGAATTATCCAGAGTAACAGGGACACTGCACATAGACATGTACAAAGGAGGAATCTCAAATATCCCAACTAGTTGCATGGTTAGATATCACAAGGGGTTGGTAGGTGTGTTCTACTTTAATTTGGGTGAACTGATCCTTTAATGCTGGATCACGCATGTTCCAGAGAATCCCTGAGTTTGCAAGAGGGCATAGTTTATTCATCCAAATTGATTTTTAATTAACGTAAACAGCATTCATTTAATCACAATTAAGATTCTGAACGGCTGAGTGTCAACATAACAGTGTCAGTGTCCATTTGAATATTTATTCATCACACAAAGAAACTGACGATGTAGGGTGAGATTTTGTTCTCTCTCTTTTGTTGGGTCAGGGCATTAATTAATTCTACCGTGACAAAAAGGGAATATTAAGCATCTAATTAGTCTTGGCAGAACATAAATGAGTGTAGCTATGAATAAATGACCTGCTGAATCAAGGCTGCTATTTTACACCTTTGAGGAGAATTAAAATGCATTTGCAGGTTTCACCTTTAGAGGTAAAGAGAGGGGAGATATATATAAAAGAAAAGACCAGTTTCACACCTTTATGTTCTTGTTAAAACTGTCCTCTCTCCTCTTCTCAGATTACCATTTTACCACATTATTTGCCTTCCTGGCCCTAAAGGAGAAATAATCCATTAACCCTTTGAACCTGCAGCCATTGAAGCACAAACAGCTCCACTCTGATTCAGTAGAGTCATTAGCGTCTCCATTAATTCTCCACACTCAGCAGTCCGGCTCCTGAAGACAACTATTCAAGCAGCCAAGGGACTAAACAAGCATGTCTTCAGTTACTGTGAAATAGCTCATTACAACAGAGTGAATAAGTTCTTTCTGATATTCAGCTCAGAGAGAAAGTCACAATTCAAATGAAGTTGTGCAGGTCAAACATTACCAGACTGAACCAACAGATGATTGGTGACATTGTAATGGCAAATGATAAGTCAGTCTTGAGCTCTGGGAAAGTGTCAGCTCACAGATAAAATTTTTTTTATATGATTGCTTGACCTTTGCTGATGAGGAGAAATGAGGTGTTTAACTCACTCTGTGTCGGTCTGAGCATTACTGTGTCTGCCTTTTGATGAGACTGAACAAGAATCTGACATGAGGTTAAGAAGCATGTGACATTTTTACATTCATTTGTTGATGTTTCAAGAGCATCACGTTCTTGTTCAAGGAAACTGCTGTGCAAAGCTTCATCATCCAAGGCTTCATTAAATCTTGTTCTGTTTGATGTTAAATATATATTGATGGATGATACATATAGGATAGAGGATATAAACAATGTCAGAAATATGCATATGCTGCTACAAGAAATGAAAACAGTGTTACAAGTCCAAGAATATGACATTTGTGACACTGTAACGGTAGTACATGTTCAACTCTAATGGTTTGTATTGTTGCAAAGGATATACTGCAAATGTGCAAAATGAATTGTGTCTGTTTTGTTGTATCTCAGGAGCAAAAGTTATTAGTTTAGCTGTGATTTGTACTGATTATATCAGCTTTTTCTTGTTGCCTCACTTGCTGCCACCATGTTTGCTGCAGCATCTTATGTCTTGTCCTGTAGCGAGCTGCTGGTGGAAAGAACTGATGCTCAGAGTTTTTGTAATGGGAGCTGATGGCTGCATGGAAATGTCTTAACCTGTTGTGGAATTGAGGTCAAGCTTTCACAAGGTTTGTTTGAAGTAAATCAGCCGCACCTTGTGGCATGGTACATCCTCTCTCTCTCTCTTTTTCTCTCTCTCTGTGTCTCTCTCTTCGTGGTCAGTAATAGATGTTTACATGGGAGGAGAAATAGTTTGCTCAGATTAGTGCGGCTGCTGTCAGCAGGAGATTGGTGAAGGAAAAACTAGTGTCAGCTTTGACAGGAAGGAACCGTGCAGAGAAAAATGACCGACACTGACAGGAGGAGAGACAGAGGAGGAGTGAGAGTAAGAGGAGAGAGAACGAGCTGCTGAGAGACAGACAGGCAGATGGAGACAGACGGGAAGAGGACATCATAGATGCACTGAGAGAGGAAAAAGAAGCAGAGAAAGAAATGACATATGTGAAGGAGAAACTTAATCTAAATGGAGAATGTAGCCTGAGGCAGCGCTAAATGCATTAAGAGTTAGTGAAGAGTAGGAAATTATGTTATTACCAAGGAGTGTGAAGCAGGTTATTAGACATGAATAATTGTCCAAATGTATATGTGGGCAATTTCCTTTTTATGGGCCATGAAACCACAACAGCAGCACTGCTGTATTTTATAAAATGACTACAAATCTGTGATACAAAACCCTAAGACCAATCACATTTCAGCCCTCTCTGATCCCATGTTTTAGTTTTTAGATTTTTTTCTTTTAAGGAGAAATGTGGAAAGTAAGGCTGGGCTGCCATTAACATTCTGCAATTTGAAAATACATCGTTTTATACCACTTTATAGTCTAATAAAGTTTAAAAAGTTGATTTCTAGCTGTTTAATCCACGTGTAGAATCCTTCCAATGAGCAGTTCACCCTACTGATCTTCTGCAGCTATGGATTTTGATCAAAATCCATTTTCTGATCCATTTTTTTTAAACATTCTCAACTATCTCTTTTATGATATACTGTGTTGTCTTCACCCTGTATTCTCATCTTGGCAGTCAGTGCCTGACCTGCAGCATCCCTCTACTCTATACCACTACTTGTAGTCTTTTCAATATGCAGATATACAAACAAGGACACACTGAAACTGCAACAGTTATGAAACTGCCTGAACTTCAGTGCATTTAGGTGAGGAGGAGGTAAACACATTTTCACCCATTCTTTCTTTAAATAAACACTGTGCCAATTCTTAACTTTTAGAATTAGTTTTTAGAATTAATGACAGGTGTAGGCACAAAAAACATTTGATAATGGTTAGGATAAGGTCATGTTAATACTTACTTAAAATACCTGATTTCATGGCACTGTCCCAGGAGGAAATGCAACAATGTCTTGGTAAAACAACAACCAAGCACTACTCATGGCATTATCCCTGCTGGAAAACAATTACATGTCACTACCAATCACCCACATTAGGTGCCTGAAAAGCCACTGGAATGTGAATGTTTTGTAGCAACAGGTTGCTACAAAACACTCACATTTGGTACACAAAGACCTGCAGAAAGCAAATTTGAGACAGATGGCTACAAAACACACATTTGGTGACCAAACCCTGCAAGAAAACAGCAGTGGGTTGTTACAAAACACCCATGTTTGGTGCTTAAAACCTGTATAAAAACACAGCGACATGCTGCTACAAAACACCCACGTTTGGTGCCTACAAGCCATTGGAAAAACATTTACAGGTCACTACAAATCACCCACATTTATAAAAAGCTACTGGAAACAGCAATGGATTACTGCAGTGAACCCTCATTTGGTGCTTAAAAAGCCACTGCAAATGTAGTGACGGGTTGCTACAGAACACCCATATTTGGTGCTTAAAAGCCTCTGGATACACACTGACAGGTTGCTACAAAACACCCACATTTGTTAGTCCTAAACAGTGGTCTACTCCAGTGGGCTCCAGCTTGGCAAGCGTCTTGCCAAGGTGAGACGCCATCAAACATCCCTTTAGAAACCTTGAAATGATCTCAATGAAACATGTTAATGTGACGTATTTGTGGTTTGCAGAAATGTGCAATGCTGACATTTTTTTCTGGCTTTTGGGCTGGGAAGTGCTCCTATATAGGGTACCAATTTGGTGAAGTATGTGTGAATTGCACTGTCGACCAATTGGACAGCTAGGCAGTGCTTTTTTCTTTGAGTGAAGGCCGACTGGAAGAGTCCAAGATGAAGGAAGCCTTAATAAAGACTATGTGGCATTACCTGGTTTTTAGAAACACCTGCTGTGTTGAATAAGAACCATGCCAGGTAAGCTTCCCTCTTTGTATTCATTTTGCCTCAAATACATCCAGTTACTAACACTTCCAGCACCTTTATTGCCAGTCTCTAGTGTGACTGAGCAGTCAACCTAAACTTTTGATCGTGCCACAATGTCGTCCTGTGATATGTGGTCAGTTCTTTGTCCTATTAACAGGTTAACTTCTTGGTCTCATCCAAATCCATCAGTCTCCGCAGAGCATCCAATAATCTGTAGACAGTCATTCTGTCCTAAAAGCAGATTTAATCTGCTGACCATCTCCTCATCATTTCACACTATTGAGTCAGTTTCTCTCTTTTAGCAGCGTTTTGTTCCAGATGAGGGCAGCTGTCAGTCACAGCTGACAGGTCAGAGATGCTCAGAGGTTGTTAGGACTCTGAAGCCTCCCATTGTGAAGCTCAGGGTCTAATATCACGCTTCACAACACTCCTCAGGGATCCTCAAAAATCAGTCATTCAAACAGGCACTCACCCGCTCAGTCGTTCATTCAGTCCTGTGGCGAAGCTCTGGGCTAATGTCATGCTCCACAACACTCTGAGGCCCCCAGGGCCATGAAAATAGTGAATTAGTTCAGTCAGTAAACAGTTATACAGGCAGCAATAATGTAACCACATACCAAATGTCAAGACAATGTGCTCTGTTTTAACACACAAACACAGTTCTATAAAGCTGGTCAACTAAAATGTATTCCTCCCCATAGGATTGTTCATAACTGTGTGATATTAAAATGATATACATGTTGAAAGCACTTTGTGAGCACTGAGCAGTGATGTTGAACAAAGTGGCATGTGGGTGTGAATCATAAACATCCTGTTTCTGGCATTAGTAACAATTCTGGCACTAATGTAACTCCACAGTTATCACTTTAATTTCTGTAATTTGGGGGATGATGTCATTCATTGCATGCAAGAGCTTCCTAAACTGCTCCACAGCAAACCAAGCAGTGTCACTTTTGGTTTTTAATTTTGCAACATTAGTTTCAATATTTAAAACAGTTCATGAAACACTGAGTTTGACTGCCACTCAGTTGGTCCACTGTGTTGAGGTTGTACCACATTTCACTGTAGTCCAGAATAAACACACTAAGACAAGAGCCAGACAGTGTTTGTCTGCCCTCTACATGAATCTTAGCGTCAGTCTCCAGCTATGGCCAATTTTAGTTTTGAAACTTCTGGAAAATCTAGCACATATTAAGAGAAATGTAGTGATACAATTTTTATGCCTCTGTGCTGGCAATAGCCAAGGCTGGCTGAGTGATTGTTAGGCACAGATGATCAGTTGAACTCATCAATAAACTGATTACATTTTGGTGGTCAAAGGTCAAAGGTAAAGGTCACTATGACCTTGTCAGTTTCATTCTTGTGTAAGTGAAATTTCAAGAACAAATTCAAGGAATTTCTTCACATTTGGCACACTAAAATAGATTTAAGGATAAACTGATCATGGTGGTCAAAGGTCAAGGTCACAGTGACCTTGCATTTGCCTCATTCTTGTGAAAGTGATATCTTAAGCACATCTTGAGGGAATTTCCACAAGACAACAATGAGCTGAATAGAACTTGACATTCAAAGGTCAAGGTCACTGTGACTTTTCATCCATCTCATATTTGTAAATGCAATATTTAAAAATTTTTTAAGAAAGAGATTTTCCTCAGATTTTGCACAAACTTCCACTTGGACTCTGGAGTTAGACAGACAGACATGGATGTAAACCGTAAATGCAACTTGACACTTTTAGTAATGTAACACATTGCCATAACCCTGTGTCAACCTAGTGATGGAAATGACTTGTGGAAAAGCCATTGTGTCACATTATAAAAAAAAATGTTAGCATGTTAGCATGTTAGCACTGGCATTAAGTATACTCCAAATACACAATATGAAATGATGTTTTTTGTACAATCAAAGGAAATGTAAACTGTTTGCAAATGACAGCCAATAAACATTCCTGGTTGAAAAATTTTTTTACCTTCATTTCTTGTTATATCCTTGGCTGTCCTTCAGCCACATGCTCTCCCGTCACATGAATATTACCATGGAAACATACAAACTCATACAAAGAAAAAATGTCCCTGCATGTAACTTTTGTACTATGTGGTAGAAATGACAGTAAGCCAGAGGGACAGGGGTTGTTTTTATGAAAAAAAAAGACATTCATTACTAACAGAGCTTATAACACATGATACATTATATCAAAATGGGTATTTGTTATTTGTATTTGAAGTTTATACTAGATTAATATTACATTCAAAATTAAGCTGGGTTGAATGTCCAAAATTTGGTCCACCGAATAAAAAAGCCCTCTTTTTATATAATCAAAAAAATGACTGATCTATCATTTAAAAAGAAATGTGCTTTTTTTCTTATATCTGACAAGGACACAAAAAATAAACTTGATTGATAAAATTGATAACTAATGGGTAAACTTAATATGTAACTGCATATCCCATTGAAATAGCCATAGGCATCAGGTCTTGCTAATGAATTGGTTAGGCTTCCATGCAACATTTAGTCTTTGTAATAGGAAAACAAACAATTTCAATCTTACTGACTCCAGGCTATACTCCTTGACATATATATGAATGCGAAAGAATGATCATTAATCACACACCAGAGTAACTAAACGTAGATATTCTTCAGCCAAAGCAGCATATTTCTGTTCTTGCTTTGATTAAACCTCTCTGCTCTGCTTGATTCGTCTGCAGCACCGACTGACAGGTTCAACAGTTGGTTAACAATTCTCCGTGGACTCTTAATGTCTGCCAAAAAAAAAAGAAAAAAAAATTGTTGAATTAATCCACCTCGCTGACTCTCTTTCTGTACATTTATGAGAGTATCTCAATACACAATATGTTTTTTTTGACCCTGTTATTACTTTAAAAGGGAGAGCTCGTCAACAAAACATGATTGATTCACAGTGCATTCTCTGCTCCACAGAGATACATTTTGTAAGAAAAAAGTAAGTTGTCATATTCCCTAAATAGTGTCAGTGACAGGATGAGGAAAATGTTGCTGTGGGACAGTTAAAACTCCATTCAGGACACTATTTCCTTTCATACCAGGAAAAATGCAAGCAATAATGTAGAGATAAGCTTGCAGATCAACATGACATTTCAACAACCGGACACACTCACCATGTCTCTCTGCCTAATCTGAGATAAACAGTAATTGTATATCCTTCATAAATTTAAGAAAGCTTAAGGAGCCCTGAAGTTTCTTATCTTAAAAAGAGACATTTCCACTTCAGAGGCTTTTCAGTGTGTCGGGAGATAAACCAAACACAGCTTCATAGGTTCAGATAATTCACACTATTTTCATGTATATTTTGCTCCTGTTGACATTGTGTGAATATATCTTATCTGAGTAAAGTGAATAGAGCTCTGAAGCACAACTTTTGCCAAAAAAGAAAGAATATTTCCATTTCTAAGGCTATTCAACTTAAATCAGATACACTTCTAGAAGTGCACATTTATGCTTTATTCAGACTCGCAAAGACTGCCTGAATAAATCTTTAAAATAAAGCTTTAAATAGTATTTGAAAGGTAAAAAAAAAACAAACACCTGGTGGTAGACTCAAAGTGCTTGTCTGTCGAGTGTCTGAGCTTTCTCTGTCCATCTCTTGAGATTCATCACTGCTGACCCAACAGAGACCAGAAAAAGTTCATCTCACATTTGGGACCTAAAGCAAACCATTTTTATTTTTTAATTTTTAATGATATACATACACGTGAAATAAACTATTTTTAAGTCGGAGAAAGAGGCAAACCACATATCATCACTTCACTGAGGGGTCTAAGAGCTCTGAAAATAAGCCCCATGTACAACATACATCACAGTGCTCCCCATCAACTGCCCCACAGTCACCATGGCAACCACTCCATTCATTGTAGCAATTACCTACCAAGACTCAAATGCTTTTGTAATTGGCGCTACATGACCAGGGAATAAAGAGAAAAAAGAGGTAGAGGTATGAGCCATGCGCTTACCTACACATGGCCTAAAACCCACATTCTTTTGATACAAAGTTGGTTGAAAATCTGTGATGTATCCCTTTAATGATACCCGGGAGACTGCCTGGAACACCACAGCAACCATCTTAATTGCTGTGGCAGTCATTTTAACCATCTATAAGACCTTAGACCACTTCAAAAATCATCGCGACCACCTAACGACCAGGTTGTCCCTATGGTCATATCATTCAATGCTAACAGTATGTAGTAGATGGGGTTTGTGTCCCTTTTAAGATTAACAGCAACCTCCTGGAGTCAGCTAAAACAAGCTATGAACATAACGCTGACATTTGATCAACTTTTAAATTGAAATGGAGAGCTTTTTACAAATAGTTTCCCATTTACACATCGAGTAAGTAACTCCGGTTTGCTCTCCAATTCAACTCCTATATGCCAAGAGAACAACTGCTAGAAGACTTTAAGACAATAAAAATGTTTTTAGCTGTTTTTAACTGGATTTTGTCAGCTGAAGTGAGCGATTTGATGAAATGGTTGATGCTAGAATGGCTGGTCTGGAGGGACTGGGTAGGGACTGTCAGAAACTCTACACTGCTGTGATTTGTTGTTTTGTAGTGAGGCAAAAACTGTTAAATTTAACTTGTTTTGACCGCAGCTACAAAGCTTTCTCTGCAATATGTGTTAACTCAAATGCTCCACATCCGTAGACACTGACAAAGGGTCTTCAGCCGCAGGCACAGCCAACTTTCACCCTCATCTGCTCCTTTGGCAAAGGAGCAGAGCGCAGCCTGGGTCAGTGGGGCTTGCTGGAGGCTGCTCAGGAGGCTGGGATATAGACAGGTGGCAGCTGAAAGTAAAGACGGATCTGTGTCCATGGTTGAGTGCCCGCTGTCGGCCCTGGCTCTCCTCTCACCCACTTTGCCTCCCCAGTCCCAGCAAAGTTTCAGCAAGTTGCTGATCTAGACTATGCTCTGCTTCTCTGCCAGAGAACCTGTCAGCTTTCCTCCAGTGTCAACACACACCCACATGGGATGCCATTGGCTTTTTTTTCATGCTCCCACTCTCAAAAAGTTTGTTCACTATGATTAAATGAACATTTTACCAATCCCAGCACAGTAGATTGGGACTTGTCCCTCCAGACCATCCATTCTAACATCAACCATAAAATATTTTCAAGTACATTTTCAAGAGCATTGTATACAATATATTCAGCATCCTAGAAAGTGGTTATAATATCCTGGCATGTTACTGTGTCAGGGCTTAAAGCCTCTCTAAAATTAATTTATGTCTTCAAGGGACCCAAAGTCCTTTCCTGAAACCTGTGCCAATGAAACACTTTTTTAATAATTCTGTTAAATCCAATATCGATACACACCATTGTCACTGTTTTTTGCACAATGTATTTTTAAACCTTTAATGAATTGATGTGTTATTATTTGATGGTTGGATGCCATCCAGAAATATGGTCTCCCGTATTGTTGACTGCACCATCCGGTCTCCCGTATTGTTGACTGCACCAACTCTGTGACATAAGTCCCTTTCAATATAAAATGTATATACAATAAAACAAAATCAACCAATTTTCTGGCTGATATCCAGCATAGCCACAATTCCATGAGTCTGGTTTTGTTTAGGTGGCTGCCACTTTGTCTGCCTCTCTATCTGGCTCTATCTAGAATTTTATTTGCAATACTCCACTATATGTGTCAACTAATGATAAGATCTTGTCAGGAAGTGAATTCCTCCAGAATAATTTAATTTTCCCCTGATTCTGCTGGCTGACCATCCATCCATCCTGCCAGTCTGCACACCATGTTCGCCTGCCAATATCCTGGGTAATTGAGCTATTTTGGTTAAAGCTCTTCTTCTTCTCTGGGTCACAGCATAGTTGTACCACTAGTCTGGAAGAATTGCATGTTGGCAGCAGTAAGTGGAACGAGAAAGTCAATCTAGATTCAATCACATCATATTATTACAAAAAATAAATCCATGTAAATCCGCGTGGTATTTATACATCATCACAAATAATAGCCCATTACTTTTTGTCTTCGGACCGAAGGTTTGAGACGCAGAAATAGACGCATCCAGACAAAAATCACGGTAGTAATTATGATCTGCATGATTAATTTCCCCGCCAGTTGAGCCACTGCTCTCGAGTAAGGGATGATTTGGGCTCTGATTAATTTCCTTTCAACAACATCTTTAATGAAGGAGGTGAATTGAAATGCTATTTTCAGGTTTAATGAAAGCCTATTTCCCTCCCTCCAAAAATGAGGTCATTAATAGATAATAATAGCCAAGCTCAGGTGGGATCAATGTACACTCCAGTTATCTGCACTGATCAACAGCATTTCAACTGTGAGAAATATTTTCAAATATTGATTGTTGGGGGTATTAATGTACCTATAAAAATGTATTATTGCCCAAATGTCATACTAGTAGCATAACATTTATGATCCTGATCAATAGATTCACTGCAGTCTTCATGTTGACAATCCTTTTTCATAATAACACAGCGACTCCTGAGCTTCCATATTTAGATGAATAATGTGAATCTATTGTGGTTACTAAATAGCACATTTTCAGTCAGTACAAATGTGTTCCAGTAACTGCCCAGTGCTGATCAATGGATCAGCAGGGAAGATATTATCTTACTGGAGTAAATGGGTGTTATATGTGTCACAGAGAGTAATGCAGGGCCTCGGTAAAGGAGTGCAGATGTTCACATGTGTAATTAATACTGCTGGATAAACCTTGAAATATGTTTTTGATCCTTGTATACATCTAGTCTATCTGTGAACTTTATTAGTTGTTGTGCTTTTTAACCAGCTGATCTCATTCTGCAACAAAAATAAAACACCAAAAATAAAAATTACTTCCTGTGTGACATAGGGAACCTAAAGGCCACCCCTGAAATCCAGTTGACCACCCCAGGTTCCATCCCATTATGATTGGCTTTCTGAACGGTCAGTTTGAACTGTTTGAACAAACTAAATTATCCTTTAAAGGTGCAATTTAGCCTTAAACCTGAGAGGCATCAATGTGCCAAAGTAGTGTCAAGCCTGACTAATTTTGCACACAAATAAATTGATACAACTGGTAAAATGTTTGTTCGCACAGTCCAATTGTAAATCCTTATATGGACGTCATTTACGATTGCATTACTCAGGCAGTTGATCGATGTTTAAGCTTTGATCACAACTTTTTCTCTGGCGATGGCCCTTTAGACTTTATGACTTCAGTAGGGATCAGTTTGGATGCTTTGGTGGAACACTTAATGTAACATAAGGTGAATATGTAATGGAATCAGGATTGCACAGTTTCAAGGCTGTATACGGTGTCTTTTGTGATAAATCTAATGTACATCACACACATGCTTGTGCGTATGCTGATATGAATATGATGCACTGAATTTTTTATGTGAGTTGGATGTACTGAATGTTGTACCCCAGGAAGATTATCTGGTGTCAGTGGCATCAGCTAATAGGGATCCTTTTAAATAAACATAAGCTTATTTATTTTAATTTTATGGTACTTTAGTCTTGATATTTACCTTTGGAGGAACAATTTTTTAATTAAGTATAGAAGCTTTATTTTATATTTGTGTGGTGTGACTCTATTGTGATCTGTTTATCTTTTAAAATAAACTATAAGCAGGAATGTAAGACATTGCAATGTTAGTAATTAAAGTAGGTATGGGTAGTGGTGACAAAAATGGTACATTAAAGATATGCAGAAACATGTGCCCGCAGCGCTTGTACTTCTTGCCACCCAGGCATAAGTCCCATTTACCCCAGTGAAAAAAAGTCTGAACACTCCACTATTTCTGAAGCCAAAGTGTTGTGACTAACTAAAGCAGCATATATAACGGCACAGTGTTACACAGTCATGAGGTGTGGAGCAGCTGGACCCAAATGCAGGAAAATGCAGCTAACAAGCAGAGAAACAGCAAACAAAAGCTCTGACTACCAAGTCAAGGAGAAAACAGAGTGAACTGAAAACCAGGACTTAAGTAAAAACTAGTCTGACAAGGGGATAAAGTGCAGCTGAGGGAAAAGGGCAGGGAAGCTCAGGTGAAGGGAATGGGGTGATTAGTCAGAGGAGCAGGCAGCGAGCTGATTGGCTGGGAGAAATTCAGCAGCAGGGAAGGACTAATGAGGCTGACGCAGGACAGGTGTGTAGCTGGCAAATGGAGAAAAGGAGCAAAACAGAAATAGCGACACAAGCAACACAAATACCCCCAAACCCCTTGGTTTGGGGGTATTTGTGTCACTGTCCGATCCGACTTTTATCCTTTAGATAAAAAAAAGTGGATTGAAAACTAAGACAGACTAACTACTTAAAGCAACTAAATTGAGTCTTTTACAGGCACTTTGTCCAGTCTTTACAAAATTCTGACGACATCATGATACAGCAAACTGTGACATGCACAATGAAATCTAAATTGTTGCCCCTTGAAAAACACACGCATGGAACAGAATAGGCCTACAAATATTTAAATTAGAATAGTATAAGATGAAATAAAACAAAAAACTTATATAAAAATATTTATAGCAGGAATGAGGGTAGTGTCAAAGGCCATTGCAATAAATCCACCGGATTTTGTATTTGTATCTCACAACACTAAATGTGTGGATTTAAATTAAAGTTTTGTTAATTTTTTGTTCTACTTAGACAAAGTTCATCATGTTGATAGGATATCATCAAACACTGATGCATTAAACTGATGCATTAAACAAAAGTAAAAAGGTCCCTTTATGGACAAAAAAGTTGAAGTCAGAAAAGTACTTTCCTCTGCTAATTACTGCATTCAGATGGATAAGCAATGCCATCTTTGGTATGTAGATGAAAACTCTCCCGAATCATACTGTTAAATGCAATGATCAAAGAGAATTATTCTGCTTGGCTTGTTCTCTCTGCTTTTATATTTTGATGTTTAATTGTTATATGATAAAAAAGAGCGTGAGGATTAAACTGTGACATCATTCTTTGAGGAGAAGCGTGGTTAAACTATTCACTCTATGATGTGGATGTAAGAGCTGCTGCCTGTTGGTGTGTAAGCGTGTTAATTCCTGGCAGAGACGAGCTGCGGTGAACTGACGAACAACTCGACCATATGAAGCTTCCAGGAGGCTGCTGGAAGTCTGATTAGCTTTGTTCCAAAACAACAAAAAAACCTGAGTTGCCCTGAAAGAGAAACCAATAGGATTAGTGAAGCTGCTGTGTGTAGTTGTCAAACATCAGTGTTTCAAGGATAAAACAGAGAAGAAGTTATACTGAGCTCACTTTTAATGCCATGCCATGTCTCCTTCTTTTCTGGCCCGGTTTCATCAGTCAAGGATTACAAAACAGCTTGAGGCTGTTTTTAACTGTTATTGAACTGGACTTGAAAAAAAAATCATATTTATTGCATGAGACAGGAGGCATATAAGGTGAGAGAAGGTCAGAGATTAAGCCAGCTTCACTTCCCCTCCATTCACCTCACCTGACTCATTTGATAACTAACACCTTTAGACAGTTACATTGTTTTGTGCCAGCAGGAAAAAAAACATTTAAATGATTTTATACCTATTTTTGATGAAAACTGTTACTTAATTCTTCAGCTCTAATGTTATCGTCAGTAAAATCCTAAATGAAAAGGACCAGACACACCAATCTGACATCAAAGACCTAATAGCGATGAAGGCTGACTATTGCTTTGCTTCACTTCACCTGTGTCTTGGCCAGAAACGTGCTCGAGCACACCAGCCAGCTAGTATGCAAGTTCTGTTCCTTCATGAGAGGAAATAACTCTCCTGAGCAGAAGGCCACAGAAGTCTGTCTTCAGTATTCAAAAAATAAAAATAAACAGGCACAATGTATTCAAGATGCTAGTCATCCAGTCAGCACATTAACAACAACAACCCAATGTGGAATGAACATGAAAAATTTACCACGTGCCAGTGAACAATAACACAAACACTTACCAACCCTACTGCTGATTGCTCGGTGTCTAAAAAACACCATTGCACATGATAAAACAAGTTTCTTTTGAATTCTCCCATCGTCTTGACTTTGGTTTGTAAACGTTTCTCATTTGCTTTTCTCTGCTTGTGCACTGAGTTGAACTTGATCAACATGCTGAATCAAAAACTGAATGCTCATTAAGGGCTTGACACGTGTCAGGGTCAAAGAAGATTTTGGTGTTAGTTTAGCTTGTCAGCTTGCTATAAATTGGGTAATTTGTATATAATATAAGGTAACCTATGCAAAGGCTGATTGGTGGGAAAAAATGTACAATTGGTGTTAAACCAAAGGAAAATCTAAATAAACTTTGAACTGAAGGTGGAAAAAAATGAAACGTTAAGAGATTATTACAGTTATTTAGAATTCACCTTGAGAGAGAGAGAGAGATATGACCCCATATGAGCCAGTTTGCAGCCTTAGATCATCGGATGGGGCCCCTCTGGCCATTCCAAAGTCGAGGTATAAAACTAAAGGTGACCCTCGTCTTTGGAATAACCTGCCTGAGGAGATAAGGCTCGCACAATCAGTGACGTCTTATACCAGGGGTTTTATCACTTCTTAAAACCCATTTTTATTGACTTGCTTTCATAGGATGCCATCTTTTTATGTATTTTTATTTATTTTACTTATTTTATTTATGTTGTATTTATTTTATTATTTACGTTTCTGTGTTTATTGCTTTGTTATTTTTGGCCTTTGGGCAATACAAAACATAGACTGGAACCTGGGGAGCAAATACCACACAACAGACCACACTAAACCACATACTGCAGCTTTAAATGATGGGAGGCTCTCTGATTCCATTTCATCTGATGTAATCCCAATTTATTTTAGGATGCCGCTCATGAAGTTTAAGCCTTAGACAAAAGTTTAAAGTGGCAGCTGATATTTGCTTTGATTACAGTAAACATACTGTAAACCTGTTGTTGAGTAAACACAAATGACTAATATGCATCACTGCAGCATTGCCCTGCTATATATGCAGAGTATGTAAATAAAGTAGATTATGTCTCAGCAGGCAACTGACACTGAAAGGCAAAATCTGGAGCAGGAAGGCTTCAGTCCTCGTTTTCTGTCAGCAATGAGCTGAACGAAGGGAGCCACTTTTCTTCTTTCTTGTCAACGACAACTGTGGCAAAAACTTGAAAGGCAAACAGAGAAAAGCAAACACCAATACACTAGACAGAAAACCTGCAAAGTGGACATTTATATAAATAAATATTAGTTATATCAGTTGAGTAAACACATGCCTGTAATGGACGCAAAACTGGAAAGACTTGGGGAATAATACAATAAAAATGTGTAAATCTAAGCAGGAAGAGTAGGAAATTTAAGCAATGCACAAAATGTGATCATTTAATAATGTTTTGTGTGTCTGCTCATTAATAATACATGTTAGACAGTGTTCCAACTTTTTGATTCCTAAATCAGGAACATTCATCATACCGTACTCGCTAAAAATCCTCCAGGTTCTCTGACAGTGCTTTCAAAGGTTGCATTCACAATGCAGACATTGAAAACACTCATTTTTGACTTTATAAAAAAAATGATGAGATATTTATTTCTGACTCTTAATGTTCATTTTATGTCTTTGGCTTTATGAACAGCACTGCAGCAAACAATAAATGAAGCGCACTTAGATTTTGTATTTATTTCATGAACTTTGGATATTTCAGAATCATTAAAAAAATCACTGAAATGAGTTTTTCAACTGGCTGCTGTAATTGTGGTCCTTTATGTATTTCCTGTTAGTTGGACACAGCATTCAGAAACAAGATCTGTCCACTGGAGAAGGCATTGAAGCACATCAGTTTTGTTGGAATTCTTTGGTGTATACAGATGACTTTAGTTTCCCAACAATGCATTGCCTCTGCAAGTACCTAAAAAGCACAATAGCTATGAGACCATGAAGCGCTACAAATCACGGATTGTCCTGAAGCAGTGGGTTGAATTCTAAGTGTTAATCACCATGTTGACAAACTGCTTTCTCACAGGATGGTGGCAATTCTACAATATGGCAGATCACAAAGAATAATTTCAAACTGAACTTTAAACATGTGAAACTGGATATAGTTGGGAGCGTAGATCCGGTCCAGCCTGTCCTCACTCTTGTCAACTTGTCAAATATGTCCAATCTGTGAGTGCTGTGAAGTTTCTTCTTCAGAGCCACTCTCATTTTCCAGTCAGAAGCTTAATGCAGAATGGAAGGCAGGTTCTTTGCTGTTATTTTTTTTACCTTTGGAGTCTTATCCCCCTCCCTTTGTGAAGTGACAGCTTTGGTGATGTTGCCTGTTGTTTGTTGGCTTTGACCCTTTGCAGGTCCATCTATTTGGCAATTTGATCTTGTCGTGCCTCCACCTGTATTGGCCTTCTCCCAGGGCTTTGGGACATCCAGTCACGATGTGATTAAGAGCACAAAACATGCTCTACACTGCTTGCAGGATTTTTTCTTTGCCTCAGATCTTCAGGATTTTTTTGATTTGGCAAGAGGTCGGCCACAGCATGCAGGAGGCAAGTCAACTTGCCCTGGTTGGTGCCCGAGTTCCTTCAATGGCTCGCTGTCCGATCTCACTTTATTCAATTACCGTGTGGTTCATATGGGGAATATTGTTCTGTTACTGGTGGTATTTCTTTCTTCTTGGCATGACAGTAAGAGGTTTGAATTTCCTTGTGACTGCACTCATTTATTTTTATATCTTGGGTCTAAGTATTGTTTCTTGTATCTCATTTTTTTCCTTACTTGTGATCACTATTACTTTGATTGTTGTCAAACTGCTGTCTTCAACATTTACTGGATTTGTGTCAGCTCGCTGCATATTTATGCAGCTACATACATAGTAAAGGGCAGAGACAGTTAGGGTGCTATAGTGGACCAGAGGGTTACTTAAAAAGCAGTTCTGGATGTCAGCCCCCTATTTTGGCAGTCTAGTTGGCTAGACTGAGGAAACACCCTTAACATATCAAATCTTTCTTCAAACCGTATCACTTACAGTGCTTCTACTTAACAACAAGACCTCAATTTTCCTCCACATTCTATTTAATTCACAGTAGAGAGTGGGGCAACCCTCAGTGTCTAAAATGCATCAGTCTACAGTACACTGAGGAGTTCTCTCTGAAACTCGTTGATTTCTCTGCCTCTTTCTCAGCTTCCAGTAGTTTGATCTCTGCTCTGCTCTCAAAGAAACTCTGAGTGTCTTTTCTGTTTCAGCCAACTGGCCGGCTGGTTGGGCAGCAGGCCTCCAACAGCCTGCAGCTGCTGCTGTGAATATAAAACAGAGTCAGAGTGCATCGATCACCAGCGCGCTCCATCTGGTATTCAACTATAATACGAGCGTGGACAAGAAAAGAGACACTTTGAGCCTTTAATGCCTCAGTTTACTCCATTATCTCCCAGTGACTATTTGCAGAGAGCTCACTGTGGCTTTGACCTTCTTCTGTAGCCTTCATTACCTCTTTCAGTCATGTAATTGATATATATTGATATATTATGCTTTTCAAATGATAATTTTAGCCAAAATATTTTTTTAATTTTTATCAATATTCATCGAATGAATCAATCAGAATCACCGACAAATCAAATCAATGTTTTCTCAAATTTTCACACTGTTGCTACATGAAAATTCAGCCCTTTCTCATTTTGACTGCTTTAAATTCACTGTCACAGATGGTAGCAACCGCTGTGTGCAGAAATTCAGTGAACAGACTTAGGGCAGACACTCTCACAACACACAAAAAAAATGCATCCAGGATTAATTCATAATTGTGAATTGTCTAGATGACGGTACAATCGTCATATCACTCACTTAAAGTGGTATTCACAAAAAAAACCCTGCTTCTCCAACCCTCTCCCTGCTGCTGTCTAATCTTCTTCTTAAAAGTTCATTAAAAATGTTTATTTAGCTGTTAGGAGTCAATTGCTGAATAAGTGCTGAGTCCTTTACTAATTTAGTGAGGTTCATTTGGCGAAGTGAGAATGGAGATGTTTAGACTCTGGGGGCACAAATGAACAGAAACACCTGAAAAGTCAAGCTAATTTCCTCTTCTAATTGAACTGCAGCTTGCTTTGTCAGGGGTGAGAATAAAATCTAGTGACAGGTGAGAATATCTGTGAGACAGCAAGGTTAGACACTCAGCCAGAACTAAATAAACTGAGGGTGTAAAAAGGCAATCACTGATTTTGTTACTAAGGCCAATAGTATCAAAATCCAAATACTTCGCCAGTATTCTCTGGAGAAAGATCCTAGTTCTCAATTGTAAATTGGAATATACTCAACATCAACGAAATTGGTTTAGCATTTTGTTCAGACATTCATGTTTTATGGAAAGCATACCCTCATGAACTTGGTGATTTGAAGACTTCTATTCATCCTTCTATCTAACGCTTGTCAGTCTGGTCCATCACCAGTACGGCCAAGTTTATTTTTAATATATTACACAATTTTGTTCAATACTTAATTCTTATTGGTCTACAGTACTCTATCGTCTGTTACTTTTAAAGAGAAGACTACTAGATAACAGTTCTGATCATAGCACGCTTAGCAGGGGCTAAAAATAGTTTCCAAATCAATGTTTTATGTCAACTTTCTGATTTCCCAGGTAAAGAGATATATAATGAGTGGAATAATGTACAGCCTTAAGGGTGGTTCAAGACCTGAATGTGAAGTGAACTTGTCTTATTTGTATTTTAGTTTTGTGTGCTGTTCAGTCATTATCATTTTATTTTGAGCTTTCAAAAGTTAAAATGATTTACACTTATCCTGTTCGCCAGTTTGCTGGTTATTTAAACATGCATAATTATTTTCTATGTTTGAAAGGTCTAGTGTGTTAGGTGTAGTGGCATCTAGCATTGAGATTGCAACATTGTAACCAATGGAAACTTTACAAGTACAACTTTGATGGCTGAAATGCCCATTCTGAGCAATTGTAGACCAGCATCATGACTCTGTGGAATTTTTTTTTGAATTTTCATTTACCCTATGCTTTTACCTTACCTTTAATGTACAATTAAATTTACTTTTTAATAAGGCTTGAAGTTTCACATATATAATGATGGGGCCCCTTGATTGACAATGTCCTCTGTTAACAGAAGTCTACATAAAACTAAGTCTTGGTATCAAAATGTGCTACTAAATTATCATATGACTGGAATTCATAGGCTATGAAAGACAGCAAAACATGCTGATCAGACATTTTAACCACCTCAAGAGGCTCTTTTTAATCCATGTGGATGTTCAAGCTCTTCACCCTGTCTCCCCAAGGATGAGCCTAGACATTCTCTGAAGGAAATTATTTTGACTGCTTGTATCTGTGATCTTATCTATTCCGTCACTATTCAAAGCTGATGACCTTAACGGGTACTTTGTAAATCAGAGCTTCCCCCTCAGACAGCTCTGCCCCCTTTTGACCTCAATGGTCTGTAAAGACTGCAGTCATTAATCTACCTGTCAGACTCATGCCTTGTGAATAGTATTAACAAGTCACCGATGCACCTTTTTTTCATAGAGAATCATGGCCTCTGTCTCACAGGTGCAAAGCAGGGTGTCCTGTTGAGAGAACAACATGATCTCAGAGAAATACATGAAATGACTAAAACCTTTAAGCAACCTTATAGCATTACTTGGTTGTAGCACATAATGTGTTAAAATAACTGATGACAGCACAGGTGGGTTTAGGCACCAAAACTTCTTGGTTTGATTTAAAAAAAGATTGTATTTTCAGTTAAAATAAATACATTTGGTATTTAAAGGACATAAGTGTGTCATAAAATGTTGCAAGTGTGTCTGGTATTGTGAGGTAAACCACTTATAGGATGTAAGTGGATTAGGTTACAAGAAACTGTTACCTTTTGGTTTCACAGGGGACACATACAGGGGTGTTGTGGGTGAAAGTCCCATGTTTGTTTGACCCATCCACCACACCCAATTCCTCCCTTAACAGCTCTCTTGCTCTTTAAACTACCTTTAGGGTAACATTAGCCACCACCTATTGCATAACTACCTGGAACCAGTGAATTTGTGTCTCCAACATGACAAAGGTTTCTAACTGACCTTTCATTGGCACATACTTTTGACACATTACGTGCTAGCCGTAGACTAGCCTATATAAAATAATGGATATAGTGATATAACCTCTTGGTTCATGGACTGCCATTTAAAACTTCGAGGTTGGCACTGCGGCCGGCACCGTCTTGTTTTTTGGGACCAGAAGTGACAATATTTGGATGAGAGGGTCGCCAACAACTTGTCAATCAAGCAGCTCCACCCTTAAATGCATAACTGAGTAAAATGTAATCATTGTTTGTGTCAGTCTGTACACATTATATTTCTGCTATAAAGTTGTAAAATGGGGGTTTGTTAAGAGCCCCAAAAGGTCATTTGATGAATTGCAGTCTTTTGGCACTTTCACATTAGCTTCTCTTTTTTAGCCCTGGAGGTTGCCAGGGAATTATTTAATGATGTTATTACCTGAAAGCCTGACAAAAACTCTTTTGCTTATGACACATATTCCACACACATTTTGGTAAAGCACAGTTCAGCCAGCTAAAGGATAAAACATATTTTTGTTTGAAATGAAACCAGTTACTTTCCCCACATTCCCCACTGTGGCCCCGTTTCACTGACAACTGCCAGGAGATTTTATCAAACCTTTGAGATGCAGAAACAAGTAATCGCCCTTTAACAAAACTGAAGTAGCATCATTCTACTTTTTCACAGAGGGTAAAGAAGAGATGATCTTTCCAACAATGAAAGTGTTAACAAAAGCCACATAACAAAAAAGTCACTCCACTATGATGCATTTTACTTTAATGGAGGGAAAGGGAAAGATTTAAGCTTCAAGCAACAAAGCTGACAGAAAAATCTTTGTTGAGACCATTAAATAGCCTGTTACACATCTCAGGTTCCATAGTTTTAAAATCTCTCACCTGTCTGGTTTGAACATTAAACAGCCAGCTGGTTTCTCTGTGTGCGGTGTGTCTGCGGGCCACCGAGGTGTGTGACACTCACGTTGAGTGTGTAAGTTAGAGCACGGTGTGATCCCTTGTTTCTCGCCGTCTCTGGCTTCAGTGATATTTGATTCCCCCGCTGTGTTTGCTCTCAACAGGTTTTTTATCATTTGATTCCCCTGCTGTCTATACTCTCAGTAGGTTTTCATTATCAGATTCCCCTGCTGACTCTCTCTGCACGTCTTTCCCTCTCGTCTCTGTTTTCAGGGCTTTCTCTTTTAACGAACAAACCTCGCTGAATGATACCACAATCTCCTCTCCCATGTGGGTTCACAGTTACCCCCTTTCTTCAAAGACAGGGGTGTGCATCTGAGCACACACAGAGTGGTTTTATTCAGGTTTTTTTGGCATGCTGCGTGAGCTGCATGAAAGATGGCTTGTGTTTTGCATGCTATTTTTTCCTGCTACTTCACTATTTTAACACTGAATGTCGATCGTTTTTTGTTTTAATGCTGGTAATTGCACCTTTCATTTATTCTGAATTGGATATAAAACTCTTTTTTGAACGATATAGTATTTCAACCAGAGTCATTTTCTTGGGAAGCCCAAGAGTGCATTCTCATGTTTATTCTATGGCCACTCGACAAAGGAAGACTCACCTCCTGTTGGCTGAAATGCTTCTTTCTTTTTTAAGCTCTGACGCTAAACTGAGGCTAAGCTGGATGCATTTAAAGCCTCAGTTTGGTCAAATAGTGAGTGTTTATTGAACATACAGACAGAGGATGTAAAAGTGGGTTTCTACAGCTCGAGGCAAGTTAGATTAAACACTTTCTTTTATGCCACTTGAAATGACATTTAAGTAAGACTAAATCATAAAAAAAACAACTGAAAACAGAAAAACATGAACCAACAACAATGACTTAGGGTTAGGGACAATTTTGTCAAAATGTAACTGAAACTTTAAACATGGCTTTATATCTTATTTGTTGGCAGGTTTTGCAAAATGTTGTGTTTTTCCAGCTCAGCTTGTGGTTATCCCCATGCAAAACTTTTGTCTAAAATACACTGAGCCTTGTAAGCATTGCCTTGTAGCAGTTTTAAATCTTGGTTAACCCTTTGATACCTGAGCAAATTGGCTTGAATTCTTTGAAAAAGTGGGAAGAGACCGATGAGCAATATAGTCCTGCCCCCAAGAAATAAAACCAATTTTCTTAGGTTTTTAGAGATTTAAATGCTTGTCAAAGGCATCTGAATGCAGTACAAGAAAACTGCTGTTGATCCAGGTGTTAAAGGGTTAAATAACTTCTCTTGAACTTGCACTTTCCCATTTTGTCCATGGTACAGTGACTGCTATCTAGCAGACAGTGGATCATTTGCTCTGTTCATCCTAGCCAGAAACAAAATGAGTGTTGTTGATTCTGTTGATGTGAGAGACATTCAGTAAAATATATACGTTACCAATTATTTTGAGATTTTCCAATGAAATGTCAGAGAAAAACAACTCATAAAATTTGACGACCCATGCCCATGTCATACCAATAAAGGCCTTTTTTTTTAGATAAATGAATTCACAATTTCATGTCATAAATCAAAACCACTTAACCATAGCCACATTTCTCTTCGTATGTGCAAACCTCAAGCTTCTAACAGCCACTTGTATTTTAGTATCTTTTTAACATACCTAATTTAGTTTGTCCTTAATGTATTTGTAGTCATATAATTTCAATGGACACCGCTCTGCCAATCAAAGCCAGTGAAGATGGACAGGTTAACCTTTATGTTCTTAATCTGTCTAGAAACAGGTAGATGAATCTTGGAGATTAGAAGTCAATCACAGAAAGACTGAGGAAGAGAATAAATGTTGTTAAAACTGACTTGGCAGCTTCTACTCATTGCTTCACCTAAAATGACTTCATGCTCGAATCCCAGTTCTCCAAAAAAACAATCTCTATCCTTCATAAATATGGTTAAACAGCAGAGTTGGCTTGCAGTGGGGAAATTCATTCTTATCCATCTGGTTCATTTTATTCTGATTTTCTGTCATTTTATTTATCACCATATAAGACAACATGGCTCTCTCTTGACCTGGAAAGGATCACATACATCTTCTCATGTCCATTCTGGTTCTTGTTATTTACCGTGGAGTCAATATGATCTGCCTCCCACTTATTTCTATTCTTGCTTGCTGTATTTCACTCTACTGTACATGCTTTTGTCAGTCAGACAGTTATTTCTGTTCACAGCTAGCAATCTGTACAGTGCATGGTTTTTGAAATCCCTGGGGCAAGACAGGCATGTGCTTTCTCTGCCTTCTCTTCTGAAACATAACTAGGACTAATGATGTTGCTGTCACTCACATCTGCTCTGTGCTTATCCACCTGTCTCTCCTGTTCCTTAGAAGAGTCTGTGTTGGGTATGATTGCTTTAGATCTTTGTCCACCAAAATTGTCACACTGCTATCCACTAATACGCTTTATTCCTCAGCTGTTTCTGGCTATTTTAAATTTATCAGAGCGGCATATGATTTTGATAGACTTTTAAGTCATTTTGGTCTGTTCTGTCTGCCTGTTGTTTTATTCCTAATAATTAGACGACTTTTAATAAAACGTCTATCTGCAGCCCTATATTTAGCACCCATGTTGCTCTTCTCTTTGCTCTTGAACTTTGACCTTTCATGTTCAGGGATTCATTAAAGACAAGTAAAGTCACCAAAAATGTGTAGGAATCGTTACACAAAAGTCTGCACCCAGGCGCAGAATAGGAACACCATAAATTATCAACATTGGAGTGTTCACCAATTATTCCAAGAAAGGTACCCCCACTGCAACCTTGTAGCAACACAGTTTAAACGGCCTAAATGAGATACTTTTGCTGTGTTTGGAGTTTAATCAGTGAATCCCATTTTAAACACATTGCAGTTTAAATTGCTGATTATATATCAGTGTATATAACTGCCAATGATCATGACTTTGCTGTCATTTTGCAATGGGATTTAGTTGCCACTTCTGTAGTTCTTTTCACCATGTGGGAGATATCATAGCGCTCATCGGTACCTGATACGCCCAACTAAGAAATAGGCTGCAACTAGGCAGCTAGTTGAATGGAGTTACTCAGGTCCTTTACTTGATTAAAAATATAAACGCATTGGTCTAATGGTCTTGTTATGTAAAAAAGTTGCCTAACTAAAAGTGCTGATATTGTGGAGAATTTGCATCTTGAGCAAGTTACCACGCTGATTTAGCTCAAAACTGTGCAGTGCAGTCAGAGCCACTAACTTGCTTGTCTATATTTAGTTTAAAAGTCCCATATGTAGGATATAGTGACATCAAGCAGTGAGATTGGAGAACTGAAACATCTCTCATGTGCCAAACATGCTAAGAAATACTGGCTGATGCAAAACACAAATTGCCCTCTCTAGAGTCCGTGTTTGGTTTGATGCTCTGGGGTCCTGGGCTACTGTAGAACAATGGGGTTCGCCCTGTAGAGGACCCTTTGAATGTAGATACAAACGACGCAGTATGAGGAAATGAAAAAAAAAAGATTCTTATTTTTAGGTGATTATAAACCCATGAAAACATTTATATAAATACTGTACACCGTTTCTGCCAACAGATGTTCTTAAATCCTACACACTGGCCATTTTAAAACTTAGCCGAACTGCAGCCCTGTCAGCTGTTTAGTTGATGCTTTTTTCTTTTTGACTGACCCTTTGTAATGGTTTCGTTTACATTTAATAGAACGAGGTGAAACTAAAGATAATTTACACTTTAAACAAAAAAAAGTTCATAGTTCATATCTGTCATGCTTGTTAAAATTCTTGAGTGCGACCTGCGCGCATTTCAGTGTCGCTCCAACCACAGAGCTGCAGAGAAACAGCAAGACAAAACTGCACAGCGGACATTACTCTCTCTCTCTCTCTCTCTCTCTCTCTCTCTCTCTCCTCTTTCAGTCTAGTGTGAGGAGATCTCTCTTGGAGCTGGAGAGGAGAGGTTGACCGTCTCTCTCCTCCAGCACGGCTTCTCTGCAATCTTCCCGCCGCTTCATCATCATGGATTTTGGGACTAAAAGAGTCGCTGGAATTATCACTCAGGTCGTCCTGTTTCTCTGCAGCTCGTACGGGACAACCGGAGAAGGTGAGCAGACTGTGCGCTTTTCTTTACTCTCCCCGGAGGAGACGGAGCGAATCCGGGCAGCGCAGACCCGGAGGGGCGGCTTTTAAAGGGGGTTTCAGACTTCTGTCATTCCGCCCGGAGAATCACAAGGCTTTCTGCTTTCTGGATGCAGTGATATTAAGCTGTTTCTCTAATTTACTTGTTATGTTGATTTGACTAAAGTGCGGGAATTTGTCACGTAAGTCCGTGAAATTTGGCGCGCCTCAGTTACGCATCAGCGCCCTGCTGTTCAGGAGAAATATGCAGAGTTTAAATGGTTTGATATGAATTATGGTGGTTTAATGTATTGTCATGTACGAAACCTGGATCAACTTTAACAGTGAACGGCTCTCTGGGCTCTGTTGTATCCAGATACCCCCCTCACTCACCCTGTTTTGACACATTTTAATTAGCTGTTTATTTAGCCTGCAGGGTTAAATCGTCATTTACACTAATGGGAGGCTTTGCCTAATCGAAGATTGCTGCTGCACTGGACAGAAATGTTTAAACGCGCTTTCCATCTCACAGCCATAATAAACGTTAAATTGACACCCAAACATGTGCGTAAAACAACACTATCTCTTTGTTTTCTGGTTAATTTGGTGCTCAGCGCAGCATGATGGGAGTCTTGGGACTCAGCCACGTTTGTGGTCACACACTCCAGAGAGCAGCCTGAGTGTGAAGGTGTGTGTGAAAGCATAAATGTAGTATGCAGGTTGGAAAGTATGCATGGCACTGTGAGGTTGCTGGTACATTTTTCTGACCTCTGTGACGGAGAAAAGAAGGCATCCTTTTGTCATGCACTTGTTGGTAAAATTGTTGGTATTTTATACTAATGTACTGTTATTAGGCAGTTTATTTTTGCTTTAAACCTGCAGACACCCTGAGCAAGGAAGAGAGGAGAGAGGGGAGAAATCCAGGAGAAAAGATAGAGAGAATCTGGATGAAAAGTAGGATAGAGATGCAGATAAATTGAGATGAATCTTGTTGCGTAATGAGACATGTTTGTATGTGATTGAAGCAGATGGCTGTAAAAGTTACCCTTCCCTCCACACTTTTATTCTCCTCTTTCACAACTTACTGCCCCTTGATTCTCTCTTTGAGTCTTCTTTTCTGTATTTTAAAAAAACAACCAAAAACACTATTTTGCATTGTTTGTTTCCCTGCATTTTCTTGAACCTTTTTTTTCTGTTATCAACATCAAGGCTTTCTGGCTTCCCCTGAGTTTTAATCTGCTTCGTGCCCATCCATCTAGTCCGCTCTGTGACAGACCGTCTCTCACTCATCATCATGAAAATGTCATATGAAGCAACATGAGCAGTAATCATTAAGGTCTGCTGCAGTTTAATGGAAAGGCAGTCGGCTGTAGGACACAAGACGGATTGCTTCTTCCGCAGTTGGACAGATGAGAAAAGAGGTGATGTAAGGAGTATGCACTTAGAACAGATCTGTAGTTTTTCATCTTTCCTTCCTGGATGAAACAGCGGGAATATCTGAATTCCTCTGCCTCTTTTCCCCATACTGTCTCTCTCCTTTGGTTGTTTCTGTTCTTGACTCAAATCTACTGAAAACTCTCCATCCTCTCCTCCCCCCTTTACACTCATTGCTCTTTTCTTTGTCTTCCGTTCCTGCTGTTTTCTGCCAGCTTCTGTCCTGCCGTTAACAGATCTCTGTCCCCTCATTGCCTCCTGTCTTTCTGTCCGTCTTTTCCTGTTTCTCCCTTCATGCTTGCTGTCTCTTTCTGTCTCACCTCCACCTGGATCTCTGCCCTCCTGCTAAATCAGAGAGCGGTTGCTGTGTCGCTGGCTCTTTCCTCCCTTAATTCTTCCTCTTCACCCCCATCTGCTGCATGTTTTCTTGGCCGTATCTCCTCACTTGTCTCTCCTCTATCTCCCCTCCTGCTCTTTTCTTTCTCTCTTCAGGTGATTTGATGTTTCTGTCATCACCTCTGTTTGTGCAGCCGTTGCGAGTTGGACCAAGGGGATTTTAAAACTCAAACCAATGCTAACATTTCCGTTTTTCCCCTCAATTGGATCCCTGTCAGTGTGTAAAAGCCTCTGAAATAGCATTTAATCTACAATGGGACACTAAAACCCTCCACTGAGGCTCAGACTGATGACATTGTTTCAGGGTTTGTAGCTCTTCAAAGCAGATTTACTCACTGCTCCTATTCAGTGATTTATCTGCATGTTTTAGAATTTGTTCTCATGCAGTTGTGGTTCAAAAGAAACTTCCATTATATCAGAGGTGGATAATGCTGACTGACTAGTGTTGAATATTCAATTAGCTTGGTTTTCTATTGGTCCAGCTTATGCAATCAGTAGATTTTTGTCTTATTTTGCCTCTTTGGTTTTGTTTTTTTTTTCTGCTTTCAGTCTCCAGTCTCCTTCAGTCTCTCTCTCTTTTTCTTTTTGTTTTCCTCTCCTCCTTCAATCTCTCTGTTTATCTCACCCAGTGTGACCCAGCAGCACACTCATCATGCACAGACCATAAACCACAGCAGCATGATAAGTTAAGACTGCAGAGGTGAACAGATCCAAGCCGCAGGTTTCAGACTCAACTTAACATCTCGTCCCCCCCCCCGCAGACGACTCACAGTTCATCATGGAGGTGGTACTAAATGACAACAAAATAGAAATACATATTTTAACAGCCACAGATGGTGCTGTGATGACTTGTTAGCCGGAGGAGTGAAGTGCTGGGGTTTATGTGATGAGATTCAAGGAAGCCAGCGTGTGAAACAGCTGCCCGCAGGACATTAAAGTCACTGAGCGTTTAATCGCCTTCTGATATTAACAGCGTGATAGAGTCACTGTGTGTCTTGAAATAGCTTCTCGCATGAAGGTAGTGGAATAAAAGCAGGTCTGCTCAATGTTAACAGAGACCATTATGTCAGTGACAGGTGTTGTAGCTTTGACCGATATACCTAGTTTTACCACTAGAGTCACATTGTCACACACTTAGTAGCCGCTCCTGAGTTGAACATAATGACTTTGTGTCCCAACAGCCAACAAGTGTACGACTTTCGCGTTGCATTGCGTAACATCTGAGAGCTCTCTGTCAACATCGAATCCATTAAATAGACTTCTGTTGCATCATGTGAACAAAACACAGAAAATATCCACTCCGCTTAAGGTTGGACTAGAGATGTAGCTACTTAATAGATTGGTGAATACTTGCACTGTCTTCCTAAGCTTGTACTTTTTACACAGAAAACACACAGGATATTTACTGAAAATTACTGCAAGTAGGTTGTTATTAGTCATGGTCATTTACCATAAACTTTTAGCTCTCTGGCGATCTCCCCCCAGTAGATTGCCACCTTATTTTGGTTTTCATAGTGAAATAAGGAGATAGATGATTCTTAATTTCAACTTTGTGAATCAGCCACTTCTGGTTCCCCTCTTCACCCCTTCCACCTACGATTACCACAATGACAGATGCAGGTTCAGCTTGATGCATAAAAATCAAACCAAATTAAAGTGTGTACACCAGAGCATATTAGCGACCCCAATTTGGAGTCGTGTTCTGGCCCAGGGTGACAATGAACCGAAACATTCATGCACTGTAAAACCGAAACAAAGAGCTGAGAGACATGAAAACACTGAGCTGAGAACTGCTATGTGTTTATCACCACAAGTCATACCTTGCATGTTTAGTTCCATTTTTTTGGTGTCATTGTTGTATTTTATATAAAAGTGGGCACACTTGCAAATAACAAGTCCAGAGCAGAAACCCCCTCGGCATTTGTCCACATCAACACTAAAATCAGAGTTGTGGGTCAGTCCTTCAGTGATAAAGAACAAGGATCTCTGTAACAACTTTGCACTTATGCTCAAAAAACATTCAGTGAGAGAGCCTTCGTAAAAGAGCAAGAGAGACCAATTTTTCCAGTCAGAGCTGCAGAAAACAGACCAGATCTACTGCAGCCTCGGGCCATATTGTGCTCTGAATAAAGCATGTGGCTGTCATCATAGATATGGTCCACAAACAAGACAGCAAGCTTAAACTTGTTTGTATGCTCATACGCTCAAGCTTTTATTGAACACAACAAATTATGACTCTAGCCTGACTGTTGTGTGATGGGAGACTGAAGTTGCCAAGATGTTGGCAGGAGAAAATTGTGTTTCTGTTGGACTGTACTGATAGTCTACTGCCATGACAGCAGCTCTGTTAGTCTTTACTTTGAGACAGTGGTGCTTTGAGGTAAATGTCAACTAACATGCTCATAGTGAGAATGCTACCATGCTGATGCTGAACAGGTATTGAAGTTTACAGTCAACAAATTCTTACTCCTAACTCATCAAATACGGCAGCTTGGTCCAGGGATACTTAACTTTCTTTGTACAGACCACTTTTTCAAAAGGACCAGATGTCAGGGGCCAGTTAGTAAACAAATTGTAGCCAAACGCAGTTCAGGTATATGCAGGGGCGTTTCTAGGATTTGAGGATATTTGGGGGCTTAACCTGAGCCTCTCATGGGGGATCCTTGAAATTCAAATGTGAGTCAATTCATTTTGATTGTGAATTCGAAAACGGTTTACAGGCCACCCTGCACCTGATCCATAAGTTGGCTAGCTTGGTCAGTGGCCCTATGCTTCAAATTATGACACTCCCCTCTAGCATCAATTTTGGGCATGTCAGCCGCTGCTCATTAACTGCAAAAGTGTCTTTCAGTCAGTCAGAGAAGAAGTTCAGAAAATAGGTCTTGGTTTGGGTTAAAATACCTACATTTGTTATGTTATTTGTATGTACACCAGTAATGTAGCGAAAAACCCCTCAAAGCTAAGCCTAGTTTCATACAGGACAAGAATTCCTGTCTCCTGGGTGAAAATCCCGTGTTTGACCCGCTTACCCATTCCTCCCTGCTGCCCTTCCTTTTTATTCTTTCTGCCACATGGATGGGTTTACATTTTAGATACCTGAAAGCCCAAAGGGTCTCATTCAGGATGTCTTGTGTGTCAGTATCAGAAATCGAGGGCCACTGACCACGCTGCTGTATATGATGCCCTGCAAGTGACAACAATTTGTCTTACTTAAACTCAAAGTATAGTGGGAGTTGATGTAATGTCATTAGTTTTATATACATATATATACATATATTATATATACATATATATAGTTATATATACATATACATATATATAGTTTAAGTACTGGACAAATTACATTTTTGTCATGACAGTTGTGTTAAATAAATATTCATCACCAAAGTTATTAGAATTCATCCTTAGGGAAATATGAATGTGTGTACTAAATTTCAGGAAAATTCATTCAATAGTTGATAAGACATTTCACTGTAAAACACAAAAATAAACTTGATGCGAAAGGAAAAGTCAAGGTTTCACCAAAGTCAATAGGATTCATCCTCTTGGGACCACACATCATCACATGTCCGACCACCCAGTAGTTGTTAAGGTATTTTTTTCTGGACTAAAGTGGTCGAGCGGCTGTCAGAAAGGCTGACACTGACACCAGTAGATCCAGCGTGGCTAAAAATGTGAATATATGCCAATGTTGCAAAATTAAGCTGAAAAACAGCACTTTTTTGCTGATATTCCCTAAATAACATGGAAATCAATGCTTATAAAAGCCCATCTATTATTCTTACGGAGCAGAGAGACACAAGTAGAGACTGTAGTTCTTATTGGTATCCTGCTGTGTCTTTAATTGTGCCCTCAGAAAGTTTCGATCTCTTGTGAGTTATTTTGTTCTGCTTTATTTTGCTGTTTCTTCAAGCATAATTTGAGTAGGTCCAATGCTGCCTCTAATGCATTCCTAATTAGTGGATCATTTAATTAGCTTTGCTGTATTGTTAGGTTGTGGTTTCTCTGCTGCCATTAGAAATCCTCCTGGTTCTTGCACTAGTTCTGCATCTGTTTCTCAAAGCATAAATTAAGTTCATTCAGAACATGCCATGGCTGTTTATGTAATTCCAGATGTTAATTATTAACTGTACTGTGCAACTATACAGTACATGAAGGCTGCTATGCAAAATTTAATATCAGCTTGATAGGAAAACCAGAAAAAAATATACAAATAAAGGGAAAGTTTAGTATTGATTGTGAGGGCATGATTTTCCCATAGCTGTTGTGCACCTGTATTAATCAGTACAAGATTTGAGTAAAGTTAACTCTTAACTAAAGAATGTGATACTGTTTGCTGTGTGACACCTGATCCATTCCAGCCGTTTTTATGTGAAGACGTTTCATCATTTTTTAAAACCCCTTAACTATGTCTATTTTATGTAGTAATTTCCTGTTTTTCATGATGGTCATTGGCAATCTCCTACTTCTTTCATATTAAATGGTGAAAGACTGACTCATTTTGTGACACATGTTCTTGTTTTATAGCTGCCATGCAATATTTTTTTGAAAAGGCAGATTAGTGCTGTTTTAGTTCTCTTTTTTCTTGCAGTGTTATTGCTTTAACTACGCCGTGATGTGGTCATGTTCATGTCAAACAAAAATGATCATTACGAAAGTGAACTTTTGGCAAAACAGTTCGACATAGACACAAATTTCATGCAGATGAATTGTACTACAATTGAAACAATTAAAAAAACTGCTGTTTTGCAAGAAAAAGATGCATATTGGGATTTTAAAGGGGTATGCACAAAAAGCGTATTTGAAAAAGAAACAAAAGCAACACAGCAACAAAATCAAAGCAACCGAGGTCAAGATGTCCTAATTTAGTCCCCAGAATGTGTCAAGCTTTCAAACCACTGGATCCAACATTTCCTATAATGCAACTCAAACTGCCTATCATTTGGATCTTTCTGCCTGAGGACAATGGACATTATCTCTGCCAGACATAAGCCCGAGGGGACCATGCATTTGGTCGTGTGTGTGCGCTTGCTTGATTGCTTGTGTGTGTATATCCTTCTTTCTGTCCAGAGCTTTTCTCGCAAACTACTGGAGCTATCAGCCTATTACTTTGTGTGCACATTTGTGAGTGTTTGCTCAAGGACCTCTAGTGAGTTGTGGTGATAAATAATTGTTGAAAATTGTGTTTCTCCTCCCTTCTCTGAATTGGCTGGTAGAGGCTGCAGGTCATCAACAAAATCATATAGCAAAAGCTCAGAGCAAAAGGCAATTCCAGAAATAATGTCGGCCTAAAGGAAACTTACTGTTTGTTGCAGGCCACAGTATGGCCTTCATCATGGCTCAAAAACTGACATCTGTAGAAAAGTTCGGTCTCATTTTGAACTAGACAATCTGCATATTAATTCCATTGCCGAAATGTTATGATTCACTCAAGTTAGGCATGATATGAGAAAAATAAATCCCTGTTTTGGTTGTCTTTGATGCCATCTTAAATGTAAAAGAAACTGAAATCGACAATTATACCTGGCACAGCTGTGCTGCATGCATTTTCTAGAGGTGCCAACACCGGCTCTGGCGGCCACATCACAGCTGGAGTGTGGCTGCCTTACGGAGATCTGCACACTAATGAGTGCACTTTGTACTCTGTATTGAACATGCTACAGACCACACTGGTCCATGAGTGTGTTGCTCTTCACTCTGTAAATTTAAATTAATTGGATTGGCCCTGGGTGTTTTACGCAAACACAGGGTTAAAGTTTATGTAAGCACATTAATATGAAGATGTAACTGCCTGGAGTGAGAGAGACACATCTGACCTGCTGTTAAATGCAGCAATGTTGCTCTGTGGAGAGAGGACTCTCTCTCCCTCTACAGCACTTCCTCGGGCTGAGGCTATAAATTAGAAAGTATTGCTTGCTTAAGTGCAGTAGTGGTCAGAAAGCAGAGGATGTAATGTACATTAAAGCTCCTCAGTGTGTATTTACAGGAAGATTAGAGGAAAATTAAAACGGCAAAGAAGATGAGCGTGGCTGTTTGGAAAGGGAATAAAAAGATGCGATGGGATGAAACTTTACTGATGGAAAATTCAGCTATGATTAAATTGATGGATGGAAGCTTTGATAAAAGATAGGGGCGACAAAAAGATGTAAGATAATAAAAGTATAGCAGAATAGAATGAATGCAAAGCACATTCAATTCAAATATATTGGTGTAAGTAATGTATATATACACAAATCAATATGTCTGTTTTTTGTTGATTATTATAATATATATGCAGTTTAGAATGAAGACACATTACTACTACTACATTTTTAAAAAAATGTCTGGTTAAGTAAGGGATTGATAAGTAACATGATATCGATTAGCATGTGATATTATATATATATATATATATATATATATTATATACAACAGCTGGATTCTCCCTTAAAGGAAATGATCTTGGACAAAAGCACAGGCAAAACCCGTCGGCTGTTTATTTCTCAGAGCACCCACCCATTGCTCATCTTTCACTTAAAATTTATTGTTGATCAAATGCCATTTGTTACAGTGCTCTGCCAGTATTTAGAAGCCAAAATGTGCTTATGGAGATACCGCCGCCATTATAACCAGAGTCATACATTAAAAGAACAATGATAAAAACAAAGAATGCATAATCACAAAAAATTTTAAGACAAAGCGGTAAAACAAAGTTCAGAAAAATGTGTAAATGATACATTTTTTGTAACTGAAATGCATTGCAAATGAGTCAGTGAAATGCTTGTGTCTTTGAAAATTAGAGTCCTTTACAAATGTTTTTTAAACAACGATAATGTTTATATTATTGTAGTGATGGAATATGGTTGTTCCGTTGAGATGGTCCTCTGTTTTTCAATGAATATTTATTCAGGGAAGTTAAACAATATAGACTGACCAATCTACCAACTGAGGAAGTTCACAGCTGATGTACCCCAAAATAACTCAGGGTCCACTTAGTTTCATGTAGTTCCGAACAGTACTTGGGTATACTTACAAACAGTTCATGAAAACAGTATGTCCGTTTTTCTATGAACCAAAAGAAAATCTTCAGATTATTAGACGGCATAAAATCCTCCTATTCATCACACTAAAGTTTACTTTGTCTTTGGATCATATTCTGGGTGAAGTTGAGAGCAAAACGGGGTCATGTTACAATCAATACCAGCTTTGATGATGCTCATATAATGTTATATTCTCTAGCAGGCTCTGCAGTGGCAGAACTAAAGTGTTTTTTTTTTCTAGTTAGTCATTAATCACATAACTCATCATCTACACATACAGGCCAGATGGTTGCATCCACTTTCCAAGACGTCATCCTCAGGTAGGCTCTGTCTTTCCTTCTCCCTCTCTTTCTCAGCCTCATCAGTCTTCCTCGAGGTGTTTATCTCCCCTCTGAGCTGATTTTGAGCCACTGGAGTGTGTGCTATAATCATAGCCTAATGGCAGATAATATCAAGAACACTAAATGACTTTTAATCCCTGCCTAATGACAGATAATGCCACTACACTCCTACTGTGTGTGTGTGTGTGTTTGCTAATTTGCATTTTCACCCTGGCTCCTCTGAGTCACAGGATTCCCAGACATACTCAAGGAGAAAAGTTTTAAAGGTGTTATTAGTAGTCGTTTTATTTTTCGGTTGCAGAGAGAGAAAGAAAGGCGTCCTGTCCTGCCTCAAAGTCAGTCGAGTGTGAAAAGCTTTTTGGGAGTCAGGTGTTTTATCAGGTGAAAGTCGAGGTGAAATTCATTCAGAATCAGACAGGTTCGAAATTCTTTTACAACCTGTCCTCCACTTGTCCTGTGATAGCACCACAAAAGGCAGACATGGCATGCAAGTGATCATTTTTTAGCCTTGATCTTGTCCGTAGGGCTTCCACTATTTACATAAAACCATAGACAATATGGTTTGGTTATTAGCACATTAAAGATAAATGGAGTTATTGCAATGCTGGAGGCTAAATGACAAATTCAGAGGTGTTATCATTCAACAAATGAAGGGTATTCGGACTCTTCAAACCTTGGACTTTGTTATTTAAGCTGTGGAGGCTCCAGGGGAATATTAGGACTGCTTGATTAAATCTATGAGCTCATGAGGTATCTTTCATCTTCTCCAGGATTAAACTGGTGAAGAAAATGCTGAGGATGGTGCAAATTCAGCAGCATATTTCAGGTGTGACACTGCCCTGTGTCGTATGAATTTATTGCTTTCCAGTGAGCTGGTTGTTTGCATTCAGAAGAACATAAACCTGTGAATCTAAACTACTGAAATTCCCAGAAATCCTCCCAGTCCTTTCTGATTCATGAGAGGGCAACATCTGCGTGAGCCAATTGGGGAAAAAGGCAAGTAGCTGAGGATAAATCCCCTTCATATTTCTTCTTCAGTGTCATTTATGGAAATGTGTGCGGGCAAAGTGGAGCCATGAATGGGAACTGATGAAGTCAAGGTTACAGAGTGGATGAGGAGCCACCAGTCATGAATCTGGATTTATTAAACCAGGAACAGGTAGTTAAAAATGAAGAGCTGATGGAGGACTGCAGTCCATCCATTTGATACTTGGACCTGCTGGACTGCTGTATATGTTCAAAGCTGTCCCCAGAAGAAGTCAGGCTCTCAAAAAAATGAAGCCATTTATCATGTGAGATTGTCATCAACTCAGGTGACTTGTTGTCGCTTCAAATTCTGGATCTGTTTCCATCTGTGGAGGTCACCATACTCCATCACTCAAATGTTGAAGGATGATGCACACCTTTCTCAGCATTTTCTGTTTTTCCAGTTTCAGTTGTGAGTTTTTAAAAACTGTTTAAATTTTTTAAATTTTTTTACAGGAAAAGAAATGTGCTTCTTAGTAGGTGTAGCTCAGTGCTGAGTTGAAACTTATTTGCAGTAACCAAAATCACATTGCTGAAAAGCTGGAATAATTGCGTTCTTAACCCTCTGTGAGAAAGTAGTCTGTTCTCATTAATTCATCATTATCAGGTGTATGGCCCTCCATACATTCATAGTTAGTCACCCTAACCATTACTCAGTTAAACATTCACATGTACTCAAACACCAATTTTGGTTTCAGTATCAAAGGACACTTTGAAATGCTCACTGGAGGATGTTTCTTTACTGCGACAGCTCTGAGTACACCTCATAACACTTACTAACCTGTTGGCTTAGTGAAATAACTCCTCAATATGAAACACATTTAGCCACTGGAGCTACAGGAACAACAGCAAACCTAAAAGTTGGGTTGGACCTTTTTTAAACTTATATCACATCCCACATTATATCACGGAGGTTTGCTGCTATGCTGCGGTGTTCCTATGGGCTATTACTATCAGTTATAAGCTTCCACAACTATAAAGCTGCTGTTTAGATTTTGGCATTGCTTTTACTTTCACTTGAACCCACTAAAAATGATGAAATACAGGCTCCACATCAAGTCAGAGAGAGAGAGAGAGAGGGGGAGAGAGTGAGAGACAGGTGGCATGCGAGCTCTGGAGAAACAGACTGCTGTTGGAATTTTAATGTCACATTTTCATATGTCCTCCACACATTAGAATAAGAAGGTTAACCTTGAAAATCTGAAAAGTGTCCCCTTAATATATGTTACTGAGGAACTCTGCATTATTTCCAGTTTTTGCAAGGCTAATTGGCTATTATATGTCTTCAGCATTAGTGCATTTACATAACTTGATACCTCACAGTCCAGGCTCTAATGTATCCTCGTTACACACTAAAATAGATGCTGATCACAGCTTAATGCCGTCACTGTTGTGTATTTTTTATGAAGTCAGTGCTGCGTGACCACCGCTCAGCAGACTGCTGCTCTGCAACAACTGCTGATGAGAAGAAGCAGGGCCGGTCAGTTTGTATTAGAGAGGAGGACAGAGCTGAGTCAGTGGCCATTAAAGACGGAAGGGTACAACTGAATTTCAACACAACAAGACAGCGCTAAATCAAAGCTAAGCACGTTGAGGTGAAACAGAGGAGGGAGAGGAGGGTGCAGCTGCAGGAGAAGGGGGAAATGAGGATGAGGAGAACTGAAGGTGGATGACAGGAGGAAAGGAAATGAGGACGAGCGATATAAAATGTAGGGGTCTGCAGGCTGTCCGGTGGAAGTATTTCTTCTGTGATCCTCAAAACTACAGTGACATTTTCTATTGCCTTTCCATTTTATACCTCAGTGAGTTTGCTGTGTGTGTTTACGGGCCACCATCTGTTTTCTGGATGCACCGCCTCACATCTTTGAGATGATTTGACTTCATAAGATGAAGCAGGAGGCAAAGGAGGAGGGGGAAAGCATGACAGGGAGGATAGCAGGATAGAGAGAAGAGAGTGAGAGAAAGGGAATTAGAACAGTAAAAGAAGATAAGGATGGCAAAGGCTGGAAAAGGATAAATGTGAGGCTAGTCCTGGAGACTTGAAGGGTCAGCGGAGGTGATGGGAGGAACAAAGAGTGTGGAAAAAAAGATACTTGAGGGATGAAGAGATAGTTTTGCTCAGAGAATTTTGCAGTTTCCTCCTGTCTGTTTCCCTGCAGTGACACTCTCAACTGCCTCTACAATTTCACCCCCCGCTGGCTTTTGAGTGTGTGTGTGTGCATTTATGTGTGTGTGTTCATGTTCAGCTCTCAGTTTTGCAGAGCCGTGCAAGTTGTGGGTTTTTGCAAGACTGCACTGGTATTAATATTAATGCCTGGCCCATAAAAAAGTGATTCTAGTGATATTTGAAATGTGAAGAAACAGCCTCTTTCAAACTGGGATTTCCTCACTTTTTCTCTTGCTGCTCGCAGTCAATAAAACATAGATTGAGTCAGATTATTAAAGTAAAGGCTACAGTGGACATGTGTTGGACATTTCTCCTTTACTTTATTTGCATTGATGATGGCCATAACATAAGAAAGGTAGCGAGCATGCAATCATTTGTTTTAGTAATTGTCAATGTAAACCTTAAATGACTTAATTAGATTAAAATAAAAGATTATAATAAGTCAATGCTTTGCTCCGTCAGTGAATTTGAAAACACAAATTATTTGAATCACATTGTCATATTGCTTAATACTAATGCAATATAAGTTGGATTTAGCACCGAGATGCTGCTGGCGCAGGTGAGGTTCAGTTCGCATAAAATCCAATTACTATAAGATCACACCACACACTGAACTGGCAAAGCTGGAAATCAACCAAAACATAGTGAGGGATAACATACAGATGGTTGATGTGACAGAGGAAGATGCAGAAGACAGGAGGAGATGGAGATGCTGCTGAAAGAATACCCACAGGTCTGAAAAATACCCACAGTTTAATGAAAAAATATTTGCATTACACTCAGGAGAGAACACAATTATAGTTATATCATCTGCTTCTGAGATTCAGGTGACATTGTGTCCCATTCACTATACAATACACTATGTTAACACATGGAACAATGCAGTAGTGATTAGAGGAGTCCATAATGACCCTAAATCTCCACAGACTAGGCTATATTCTGCACTTAACCCCCCCCCCCTCTGGGAGAGGCAGGAGAAAGATAATGTTCCTACAGGGATTTATACCATACCAGCCATCATCAAACACGTGAACAGATGTACTGTAACCGGAGCAGTCTGATGCTGCTCCTCTGGGAGCAGAGTGTAGCTGCTGGAGGTTTTTAGGTCTCGACCGGTCAACAACGTGATAAATTTTTTTCCAAGCATACCGAGCCACAAAAAAAAATTGAATTTCTGTAAAGAACATTATCAACAGAGAGATAAAACGCTCCAAGCTCTTGCAAAAGATTGAATTTAAGGCAGGCAGACAACAAATGTGTGTAATACTGTTCTGGAGAAATGCCACCTACAATCCTCTGCTCCCAAACCGACATCACCACCAGCACCTTTCTGACAGCGGGTGGAAAAATTGATGTGAAGAGGATGGTTTATCTGTTTTTTGGTGTAAAGGTAGTGTTCTGAAAGGCATCCTGTGTCTTCAGTATAGTTGATTCAGGATTATCAAATTGTAGAAGACCTAATGTTCATACATCAGCCAACCAGGCATCGGCATAAATGTTGGTGTTGTACGCTTCTTCAAACCATAACCATGCAACATTGTTACTCCCAACATTTTATTTGTGCAGATATGTTGACTCTTTACATTTCAACAAAACTATGGTTATTGTGTAGTATGTTTAGTCACAAAATACACTTTGTAATAGTTTGGAAAATATCCCGTTTTGGGGCCATAATCACAGCTAGAAACGCAGTAATATCTTGTTAAAAACACACAGCTGCTTGCTTATAGGTGTCACACACTTCACCATCTCCAGCCTGCAACTATGTCACTTTAGAAATGTTGATATACTATTTATTGTATAAAGAGGACAAATGTGATGTATCCATGGCAGAAACATACATTTTCATCTGGCGACTGGGCTGGTGCCAGGCAACTAAAAGCTTTTTGTACTTAAGTTTGAATAGAGTCAAGAAGAGTCTGTCAGAGAATGTGACCAACAGGCTATGACAGGAAATGTCACTACCACAGCCTATATTTTTTGGTGCCCTAATTGGGGTCTCTTAATGATTGTTATTACAGCTACTCCCAATTACGGTGTCCTGTGAAGGTTTAGAAGTTCAGCATTAAAGTGCTGCATCAACGCTCCATAACTTGTGGAAAAGGATAGAAACTCTTGTCTTACTTAGTTAAAGAGATATAAGTAGCCTCTGTGTTTCCAGCCACAGGAAAGCTGAGCTCTGAGTGTTTGATCGGCAGGAGAAGATGGAGAACATCAAATTATCTGCAGAGAAGTTTTTTAAAGAGCACTTATCTTCTAATGTCTCCTGGGGGAGGACGGCTGTAAAGTAAAACTAAGTAGATGCTGTGACTGCGGCTTTTGTTGTGGTTTAGTGAAGGTGTAAAGAGGCTGCAGACGCACACATGCACGCAGGCACGCACGCACAAAAAGGCAGAAAAAGGCAGAAAAAGACAGTTCCACTCGCCATTATGTCTTGGGGAGCTTTTACAATACTCAAATGTTTCTACAGCACCAGCATAAAGGTGCTATATGTACGTTTAGAGTTTTTTTCTCTTTAGCAGTGCTGGGAGGTAATTAGAGTTTACATCCTGGGACTCATCTGCAGTTCAGTTTAGGCAACAAATACGCTTTGTATAAGGTCAGGAATAGGTTGTGGTTTTACATAAATGTTACTAAACTGGCAGTACTTCAAGTCACTGCACTCATTGTCTGTGCTGCCAATGCCTAAACATAACCAGTAAAAGTGCAATACAGCAGTAGTTGCTAGTAGAGATCAGATTTTCAATTTTTTTCTTCAGAAAACAACTAAAATGTGCATTTAGTGAACACTCACTGATATTTTCGGCACAAACTTTTTTCAGCCTTAACAGATTCCTCATGATGTTGATAACAAAATGAATCCAGCTGGCATTATGTTTCCTTCAATGTGTGTTTGCTTTTGCATGATAGATGTATGTAATCTATTTATATCTATATACTATATAATACTGTAAAGGTGTAATTTGTGTAGATATTTCCACGCAGGGTTGATTTTTATGCATATTAAATATAAAAGATGGTATGTGTGGGTGTAGTAGTATTGGAATTATGAATCTATGGTTATGAGTAATGTAACTAATTACTTTTTATGTTGAGCAGGGGGCAAAATTCACCTTTTTCTGTCCACTAGCCAAATAGTGAAAGTTCAAATTTAACCAAGCACTCAACTGATTGTTTTATGGCTGGTCAGTGAAGGAAATTTACAAGCCACTTGAGTTTTTTACCAGCATTTGGCCAGTGAACAGCGATAGTAGTTGTGTATCCTGCTGCTAAGTACTTAGTTAAGTACTGTAATAATGCTTAACAGTGAGTAAATATGTAAAATGTAGTTGTTAACCTTTTCATTAACTTGCCCAACAGTGCTCTTTAGTCTGGCTGTTGTTGTAGCAGTCGAGAGTGAACTCTAGTTTGTTTAATTTGATTCTCTCTTTCCTTTGTTGGTGCATTTCTACCTCCATTCCCTGTACATTTGTTTTGGTGCTGTTACTGCCTCCACTGTCAGCCTAAAAGTGAGACAACTCTGTCCCCTCAATTCCGTGATCATACCTTTTACATGAAACTGTGGGGTTGCATAATGGTGTGTTATTCTCGCTTTGTACAGGCAGTGTAAAAGAGCTGGTGGCTTCTTTTTCATGAGGGCAATCTTTGCATAACTCAACATGGAAGAGTAAGATTGCAACGAGTCATCACTTGTTGCTCTTCTGTTTATCCTATGTCAATAAAGGAAACATTACACATAGATCAGTGGATTTCACAGAAAAAAATGATTTGTAATATGCTGTTTTGGCATCAGTAATTGCTACATTATAACTCCTTTAGCTGAATCAGTGCTGGGCTTTTTTTTTCCATTTATGAATCCCGAGCGTCCCATCTAATTTAATGTCTCACTTTTGAAATAAATTAATTTCGCTAAGCTGCCTGGATGATGTGAATATTTGTGTGCTTTTTGCCTGAATGACAGAGGAAAATTGCCTTTTTTTATGGAGATGTTTTCAATTAAGAGGCAAATGTATTCAAATCACTTACTTACTGCAGCTGGTGGATTAGTAGATATTTTACGATACATATCTCCCTCTGGAGCCATTAGTACGAGTCATGTAGCCTGCAGCCTTCCTTCTAAATCTGCATAATTGTGGCATTATGATTGACAGTGAATGTTTTGGGATCCAGCAGTGTTTGTACTGAACCCTAGTGAAAGTCTTGTCTCTCAGCAGCTTGTTTCAACCCTCCGTCAGTGTTTATGTGTGTTAAACCTGGCAGTTTAAAGATGAAGAGATTTTAAACGCCCTGGCTCGTCGCTGTGTTTGATCACTTCATTTGGTTGATGTCTGTCTCCCACACAGCCGCCCACATCGCCTCTGAGTGTGACGAGCCTCAATGAGGAGGAGGATTGTTCTATCTCTTCAAAGGCAGCAGTAGATAAGTGTAGGGTGTTGTATGCATTAGGATGCTGTTTGTGTGGGCTGCTCACTGTACATATGCATTAATGTGCATTTATGAACCATCAGAAGCTGACAGATCTTTTGACACCAAGGAGAAAAGCTTTTATTAGACTACTGTCACATCAAATTACCTTCTTATGCACTGCTTAAAGGTGAGGGCACATATTACATCTGAAGAAGACTTGTGGTCAATGTGACCCTTGCAGTTTGGGAACATCGGGTAAAGTCATACATTTTTAAATTATTATTGTTATTATTATCTTTTTGTCTACAAGGCAGACTTCATGCATTTTTTCGTGAAAAGGGCAAATAAAAAGTGCTGCACACGTTTAAAGAAAATAGTCTGACATTTTGAAGTGCCAAATAGCTGGAATGCAGAAATGGTAACAATTTCCACCCACCTGCACCTTAACATGTTACTTTAATCCATGCAAAAAAGCCAATATAAAAAAAAACAAAAACAGGTCAGTTTTCATCAATGAAACATCAGGTCCTATTTATGTGTGCATTGGCTAACATACATGGCGTAAGTGCATTTGGGGCCTATCCAACCACTTTTGCAAGTTAAACGCTGTATAATCTGGGCGCAAAGTCAGGCACAACGGGCAAAGGAGTTGTGTTCAGTCCCTTCATTATTCATAAGTGTGTTTTGGGAGTAACATGAATTCAACCAATAAGAATGTCATCTCCCATTCCTTTGATATTCACATGGTGGATTTGTCAAATTGAAAATGTGAGCAGTTTTTTCTGCTGAGATTAATGCAGTAACAATCATGCCATGTCATTAATGATGGGCTATTTTACCTACCTGCAACCGATCTCCTTGTGTGTGTGTTCCTATTTGAATAATGTGGCCTTTAAATAGTGACAAAATACTCTGCCATTCTGAGCAGTATGCCAATGATGGGCAGATCTGCACGCCCAAGTGCACACAGATGTACATTTGGCACTTACACAGCATGAGCGCTGGCTCTGAAAAGTATGTCAGTGTGCCACTTTTGTGCTGGGTATGAGATAAGGCCCATAATGTACTGACTTTAAAATGTGCTAACAGGTGGATTTTTTACATTTTGACAGAGCCAGGGTAGGGTATTTTTCATCCAAAAGCTCAGTATCGTTATTGCTATGTTGTTTTTGGGTTAATTATTGGTGCTTTTACAGAACATGTACGTAGTGAGACTTTTGATAAATAATTGTCAGTAATGTGTATATAATGATAAGTAGGTAAAGGCAAATAATAGAATAGCTAGAAATTTGTTTAAGTAGTTATAAGGTGTGTTCCCAGCATAAGTGTTAAAAACCTACCAGTAGGATGACATGATTTATGTCAACAATATTATAAAAATATGTAAAATCGTCCCCCCAGTGTCAGTCTATATATGGCACAATAAATGGCATTAAACACCTCTGTGAGGTTTTGCAGTCGCAGTGTGACTGTAGATGGTATATGAACCATATGCTGGTGTGAAGCCTGATCGGATTCTCTCATCCTGTGCTATTAATTATGTGTCAAAGCAATGCTAATTAAACTAGGAGAGGAGAGCTCCTGCCATGTCCTTACCTTCAGGGTATTAGTTAGCACAGTACGCTGCTCTGCATTTCAATTAATCAATTAACAAGTCGGGCCACAGGCAGCTTTAGAACAGATACTGGCTTCTGTTGAATAATTCAGCAGTTTTAATCAGCTTGTTCTATCTATCACGGCCAGAATATAAATCTAACATGGTGTATGAATTTAATCAGAAAAACAACAAAAAATAGAGAAACTGTTAATATATCTTTAATGAGGTCATTATTTTTGTTTTTCTCATTGGTTTCAGTCTAATAATCAGGAGGGCAAACTCTCTCATTTAGTGTAGGTGACCCATTAGCACGCTGGTCAATCATCGTTTGTGATCGGTATTTTAATATATTGACAAAATCTGATGAATGCCTCTGTTTGAAATGATTAAAGTTGGATTGAGAAAATTTGAACCCTTTGATCAAAGGTAAACATTAAAAAAATATTTTAAATTAATTAATTTCAATTAAATTAATTGAAAATATTTTTCTTCAACATAGTTTAAAGTATATGCTTATAAGAATGCTGATGGACATTTTCTGTAGTTATTTTTTGTGAATTTCTTACATTCCCCCAGCTATTTTTTGGGTCATTTTTTTGTCACCTTTTACTTTTGAATTTTTTTTTTGATTTATTTTTTTTGCAATTTTCAATTTGCAGTTTGCAATTTGTCGTTGGCAGGGCATTTCTTGCCAAGTTGCTTATTTTCCCCATGTTTTTAAAAGAAGTCAAACCAACTGTCTCGGTTTTCAGAGGTTTAAATGCTGGGTAAAGGCGTCTGAATGCAGCACAAAACTGATGTCGTATACCTGATAGGCAAAATGGTCAATCAGATAAAAACTGAATAGGTCATTATTGCGATGAAAGCTGTTGCCCTCTGCATAGACTCATGCTACAATTTCAAGTTTTTTTCTTATATTAAGATCTTGTTAGTGCAGCTTGAGCTGAAAAGTTGAAGTCAGCTTGTTAAGACAACCTTTTGTGTTGCATCAGGTCACACAAATACACAAATCTATATTAACATATTTCTTCAGTGCTCTCAGGCCTGGATCTCTTTGGGTCAAACTGGAGGTAGAAAGTTGTGCGGATTAGTAAAATGAACATTGACATTTTCTGCTTGAGGATGATTGTTAGTGCTCTGGAGCAAAAACAACCATTGCTGGAGCCTCATTATCCTGCTTACTGCTACACGCTCTGAATGGCTAAACGAGTCGGCCCCGCTCACACTGAGAAGCACTGAACTCTGGGTTTGTGGGGCTTATAGAGCTCTGAAGTGCAGGACCTTCTGTTCACTGCTGTTTGTTGAGGTGATGGATGGAGCTCATCGGTATTCAGGGTCTCCAGCTCTGTCATGGACTCTATGGACACTTTGTTATTCAGCAAAATAGTAAAGAAGTGGACAATGCTGGAGAATGAGCTGTGGTCTCCCCACTCTGTCTCTCCTGTGCCAAGTACTAGTCTGCCTATCATGTCCATGGTGATTAATTGTGGTTGACGGTGCCAAGGCCTCGGCACTCCAGAGAGTTTTTTTTAAACCTTTTGAGACTTTTTACTGCTGTCAGATTCACAGTTTATTCACCCCGAATGATAAGTGACACTGTGCTTGGAAAGATGAGCTGTGGGAGAGAGGTTTGACACTTCTTCTCCCTCTAAATCCTCCTCAGGTACCAGAAATGATTAAACATTCATTTAATGGGAGGATATTTTATTGAGATGAAAAGGTATCCCCCATCACTTAAATGACAATATAATGGTTTCTTGCTGTAGTCGGTGAAGTTCTGCGATACACTTTTTCATTTTTTTTTACCCCAGGAAGAAACAGCATCATATTTTTGTCTGGATTATTAGATCAGTTAACACTGTTATTTTCCACCACAGTAGATTTAAGACGGCAGAATCACATAGGCTGAGAAGTCATCTTATCAAGAAATGCCCTGGTTGCCTTTGTGCCCTCAATTACCACTGTCTCCTACTTTTTCTTCCTGTAATTGCATCTGAAGTGCTCTTATCTTTAAGAAAAAAAACAGCTCTCATTCTCTGAGGTTTATCCTCCATAATAGGCCTTCTAGTGTCATAGAAATGTTTTGTCTTTTCTGCTGTAAGTGAACTTCTCACTGCAAGTACTGCTACTTATACGGAAATGTCAACTTTTTTTCTTCATTTAATCTGGATGCCTGAAGTGTAAATGCCAGGAGAAAACTTTTTTATCTATTTTTTTTTCATCATGAGTTTACTCTTAGATGTTGAGGCTGACTGAAAGAGAAAGGAGTAGCGTTTGTTTTCTAGAGCACATTGTTCCGTCCATGACGGTGCAGTGATTTAATATTCAGGGAAGCTCTCTGTCCAACACAGCCGGGGTCACTGTCGAGGTTCAGTGGCTACCGAGTCCAGCAGGTATTCAACATTTAGCTCCATTTTCCTCGGAGCTGTCTGTGTTTGTGCTCCACTGGTCACAATGTCAGGGACGTCAGCTCTTAAATGCCAAAGCTCAGCTGAGGAATACGGGCCTGGTGTTTTTTAAATTCCTCTGCTCTCTCTGTCTCTCTCGCTCTATTGAGTGTTACCTCAGCATGGCTGTGCTCTCACCACACATTATCTCCTCAGGGATTACAGCACTCAGCATCGGACCTCTTCAGACTACTGTAATTCACCTGCTTTTCACGCTGAGGCCTCCACCGCCACCCACACTAACAAGTGTCTGTCAGGTCAAAGCCTGCAGGAACAAAGACTATCAGGAGGAGCTTCAGAGGACCAAAGAGCTGGAGGCCTTCTGATCACTGTTGAGTAGCTTCACTGCATTTAAAACAGTAGAATTAAACATGTATGAGGCTCAAAACCACTCTATTACTAATGATAGAAATATTAAAGATGTAATAAAGAGCCACTGTGAAGCTCAGACTGTGCAATAGGACTGTACACCTAATGATAACTGCTGAAACAAACTGTCCAGACTCCATTAATACCAGATAATTTCATTATCAAAGAGAAACTCCTCGGAGCCACAGTGTCACTAAAGCCAAGCTGGAGGCGTTCTGGTGTTTTCAAGCGGCTCAACTAAATAGTCATAAACTTTAAAGCTGCCCATATGCATATATAAATACTTTAAAGGCTGGTGTAGCATTTTAACATCAATTATACATTATCAACTAATGGCACACTCGGACATTAAAAAATTAATTGGATTGGGAATTTCTTAGAATATTATTGATTTATGGTGATTAAAATTAAATTTGTTTAATGACTACCAAATGGTCTGTAAAAACTAAGTGATTAAAGAGAGGAGGTATAAAAAAAGTGAAACCAATCTTTTCTTGGCCATAGTGTTTACTTGAAAATGCTCAGTATTATATGAGGTCAAATAGTTTCAGATGTTGTTGGGCTCTCTTCTGTTTATGGTCTTTTTTCCAAATGAAAGCCATTAGGTGTCACTCCAAAAAACACTGTTTCATCACAAATATGCAGTACTGCCCTCAAAATGACGGGTTTACAGTCAAGCCCTGTAACCGCTGTGGTAGTTATGAGGTTAACAAAGAAAGAAAAGTCGGGGGACATAACTTGGATCATGCTTTTGGTTGTGTGTGTATGTGTGTGTGCGTATCTGTCTGTCCACAGCTAAAAGCCAACTTAGTCCACAGACTACTGGACCAGTTAGCCTAATAATTTGTGTGCACATGTATTACTGTTTGCTCAATGACATCTTCTGGTTGTGGTGATTCATGCTGATGGAAAACCTGCTTTTGGCCATGTCTCAAAAACTGACATCCATAGAAAAGTATGTACAGAATCATTTCCATAACTGATATGTTATGATCTACCAAAGTTAGGCACATTACAAAGGACAATTTCTGCATTTTTGTTTTAGTCGCTGCCTTCTTGTAAGGGTTCTGGAAGGGACAATTTCACCTGGTGTAGCTCTCCATGGTCTGGCTATGACCCTGTATTGTTCTGTCTGCTGCACATTGTCATACCACACCTGGAACATTTCAGAAGTGGAGGAAGGTACTTCCACCAAGTGGCCAAAAATGTTTTAATGCAGCTTTAAACATCATTTATACTCTCCAGGCCAACCTAAACTTTGACTTAAGTAAGTAATTTTAGGAGGTGTAGTTTTTTTTTCTCTTAAATACTTGCACTAACAGGTCCGCTGATGTGAAAAAGGCAGCTCTACCAGTGTCTCATTTGTTAGTGAGAGCTAGCTTCTATGTAGGCCTTTTTACTTTATACTTTTTATTAAATTAATTGTTTTTTCCCTTTTAAGAGAGGCAGATGAAGACCTGATGCTGTTGAGATGAAGTACACTAATGTTGTCAGAGTAATCGAAGCTCAAGCCTTGTTGTTGGAGTTGTGGTGCGGGATCAGACTGCAGTGTGAATCATAGTAATTGGCTCTTATCTCAGCGGTGGAGAACAACATCCATTAACAGAGAGGTTTTAGATGGAGGCAGCGTTAGTTTGGCTTTAGCTTACAGTTTGGAGTTCGAGAGGAAAGCTGTGAATATTAACTGAGTTTATGTTCAGAATTTTGTGAGTATGCATGAGTGGGATAAAAATTGCACTTCAGGTTGCATTTCTATTCTCCAAATGATAAATGATATTGTTATGTAATAGCAGCTGCAGTGCCTCACAATCAACTCTTGCCTATTTTTGATTGAAATTTCTTGTTATTCAGAAAGAATTAAGGGACTGTACAAGATATTTTTTTCTCTTGACATAGTTAAAATTTTGAAATCCTCTTCATAATATCGGACAATAACATTTTGCATTTTCAGATATTTGCATATCCCATATAATATCCATTATATACAGTATGCTTATCGGGTTAGATTGCAATAGAGAAGCCAGTTAAGAGGACAATTGTTGCACATTGTGGATAATATGACATTTTTATTGCAACCAGTCATGCATGCATAAACTATTATAGTGTGAAACATGTGACGGTCTCTTCTGTCAACAATGATTCATCTCCATCAGTATCCAGCCTGTAACGAGCCAGTGAGGATGTACGATGTAGGATGAAGGCTCCTATCTGTTTTTAATAATTCAGCCGTTTTTAACTCATGCTAAAAGACGGAGAATAATTATCTCCAGCTGCGTCTGATATTGTGATATCCTCAGCGTGGTTTTATTGACCTCTGCTCTCCACTGAGTTTTTCACTCTGCAGAAGAGTTTGGATGCCTCTCTCTATCTGCTTTTATTATTTTGACTCATAAAAATGTTAATTCTCATGCTAAGAGAGGAGGCGTTCCTGTGCCTACCTGCTGTTGTGAACTTCAGAGAGACTGGAGTGTGATGTCAAAGGCCTGTTTTCACTTAGCTGACATTAAACCTGCAGCTAAGTGATAAAACTCCACTTCTCCTCAGCTATTGAGGCTAAAAAATGTGATGCTCCAGCTGTTACTTCTGATATCTGGCTTTTTGGAAGCTCTAAGTACAGAAATAATCAGGTGTTTTTTGGTGTTTCTGTTTAACCACCTGCACTATACCAGCCTTCTCAAAAGTTCAGCTTTACTTAATTTTTTTAGGAGCTTCCATGTATTTTCTTTTGTTACAGAGCAGCATGTAATTTGTCAGCTGTTGAGACATCAACATTTGAGTCACATTTTTAATATGTGCATGAGGATACACAACACCTGTGTGATCCTATCATGCATTCTGTTGATTGCTTTTGATAGAAACAGATCAGCAGGCAATGTAATAATCATGTTATGGAAATTTGTATGCAATTTACATACACATCAACATCTGTAGTGTCTCCAGATCAGCTGCAAAATAATATTCAATTCCTTTTGAAGCAACACAGTGACGGGCCAGGGATGAAGTGGAAAAAGGTCAGTGCAACTGTTTGGTGACACTGCGATGTGACAGGGAATTCTTCAACAAAAGTTGTAGAGTTTCAAAAGGACCCGATTTTTAAAGTAGTTCACACATTATTTAAGTGTGAAGTCTTAACCTTCTAAGCTTTTTTCTGCTTTGTTTACAGAGGTGTGTGACAGCACACTGGTGTCCAATCTGCCACCATCGTCCTTCAGGAGCTCCTCACAGCTGTCCAGCAGTCACGCGCCGGGTTTCGCCAAACTCAACAGGAGAGACGGTGAGGAAGAGTTTCTTTCTGTGATTGAGTTATTGACTGGATGATGTGGGATGAGGTGAAAGTAAGCACTGGATTTGAGAGGAATTTACAAAATAATTTGGCTAGATATTAGACAACATTGTCTTCCTTGAGTGACAAGGCTGAATTCTGTTTCAAATATGGCTGAGCTGGTTTGTTGTTGGGAATAGTCCCTTTTAAAATACATTTCTGATAGACATATGCTTGTGTGGAAAAGTTTTGATTTGCCATTTTTGTATTTATTTTATATCTGACACTGTAGAGGCAGACAGGAAACCTTGGGGAGTGACATGCAACAAAATAAAAATACCCATAATAAGTTAGAAATTGTTAAGAAACAATGTCAATTTAATGCTAATGCTTTTATATGATCTACGTCATCAAACACGACCATTAGCGGGAAGATTATTTATGCATAGTTATTCTTAAAAACATTTTCCACAAACTCAGATGAAGCAATTTATGATGGGCAGTTTGGAACAGTCATTGTTTACATTTTCTCAGCTAAAGTTTTACAGTAAGTATGTTAGCTACTTTAAAGGAAGCAGGAGGACATTTTTCTTTAGCGAATTGTATTTTTTCCTATATTTTATGGTTATGACTGATACCAGGGCAAGATTAGCAAAGAGAGAGAAAGAAGACCCAAGAGCAAAAAAAGCCAAACAAACTTTATGAGTAATTGAGCACACCAGTAAAAGCACAAGTCAACTTTGGAGAATTGCAAGATTTGAAAGGATTCAAAACCAATTCTGCATTGGCACCAGGCAGCAACTTTCAAGACTGAAAAGTACAAAAGTGCCAAAAACTGCAGTTCACTGAATGTCCGCTTGAGACTGGCTCAATCCCCATGCATTACTTTATACCATCTAAGATTGTCCCTCTTCCTCCCAGACAGGAATGTAATGTCTTTTATTTATGAAATACATTACGAGATGTGAGTTTTCATCAATATATGGATTTATGTTGAGGACATTCAATGTTTTTGTTGGATGTAAAAGTTTCTTGTACTTGCTTTAAGAAAAAAAACACTTCAGTGGTTGAATTCTGCCTGAATCATGTGGTATGGACTCAGTCCTCCAGGACAGCCTGAATCTTGTCACTTTTATTGTGTAATCTCAGTCTTCCTTTATAGCTTGTTTTTTAATGTGTGTACGAGATATTTGAAAGATTCATGTCTTTTTCTTGTCCTTCTGTGTGAGAAACAGCCAGCCTGCTGGGGAATGGCATGGGATTCTTGTTATTGCTTCAGAGAATTATGCATGCAACTAAATGTGGATTAAGTATGTTCTAAACTACCTCTTGGATCATTTTGTCTGTATGTGATGCATTTTAATTCAGATGAGGTACTCCTTACTGAGGAGTTACTCTGCAGCACTGGAGCTCAGTGCAGGAAAGATTTTGTTTAAGATGATGACACAAAGCACAAACCCAAAACAAACAGTAAAGTTTTTACTGGAATTACAAAGACTGCTCGCCAGTGACTAGTTTAGAGGGAGGCAGAGGAGTGGAATAATTTCGAAGAGACAACAAAATAAAAGAACAAGCAATAGCTGCTTTGTCCCATCCTTATACCCTATAGATGCTGTTTGTATTGATGGTTTATACCAGAAAGATAAACGTGAATGGTGTTTGTGCAACACAAAAAACCCTGCAGGGAGTTCAGGGCTGGATGCTGATGTGAGGCTTTGACGAAACGAAGATCATGGTTTGTTGTTGCTTTCTGAAGGGAGTGGGATTCGCTGCTTTATCCCGACATCAAAGCCCAGAATCAGCTGGGAGGGCGAGACGGGTTTAATCTGGATCTGAATGATTTTCACCACCTGGGAAACGAAAGGAAGCAGAGCCTGCAGAACACTGCTCGGTCGTTGTTTGATGGTGGAGACTTAAAGCAAACATTATTTTTGCTGCTAAATGATGCTCATCTGCTCTTTTTGTTTGCTGATTTGCACATGAACAACCAGGGTCTGAAAAGCTGCTTAACTTTTTTAAGTTTTTCTGTCATCTCTTAAACATGTGTATCTAAAATGGCAAGCATATTACAAAAATGCCATTTCTATTATAGTCAGTTTTTAATGTGCAGTGGCATCTTTTGACTGCTTTGTGAATCAAACTTGCAGGCAAAGTATAAGCAGGGAGAATTTGGATGTTCTTGTGGTTTGGAGGTCCATGGTGCATTTGGGTTGGGATTAGGGGGTAATCATTGTCGGCAACCTTTTGGCATCCCCTTTAAGAGCATCTCTCTTCGTGTCGTGGCGTCCTGATCTGAGTTGTCCAGAGTTGTAAATGTAACTACAAAATAGCTAAAATATGTCCCAAATGAAATTCTTATTCATTGGTGACAGTTATGAAGCCTAAAGCTGCACTAATCATTAATCCTTATATTATTATTTTGTGAAATGTAAAAAGTGTCGCTTGTAGTGACAAACCCACAATTGATTAATTATCACCCAACTCAGTAGTTCCCCACAACAGAAGCTGAGAACCGCCGTGCTTCCAATAATTTTTTCATGTTATTATCGAAATCACAAGCTTTGTTGTCTTGTGAAAACAAGATAACTAACCTGTTGTCTTGGGAATGAAAAAGGTTGTTTTATTTTGTTATTAAGAAAATGGGTTTGCTGTCACGAGATAATTACTATAAGGTCGTTTCCTCCTATTAGACTACTTGTGTTTATCGGAGTTGGCATCAAACTCAGGAATTCTCTTCAGATTGATTTAAAGTGTTGCAGTAATATTTGTCAGTTTAAGAAAATATACAAAGAGAGAAAAATGAGACTATGAAACTGTCGGGTAGAATATATCCCTGTTGAAGGCGACTTGTTGGAACAGCTCTTGAGTGATCCTTTTGATTTTTTTTTCACTCTAAGCATTGTTTGTTAAGTAACTGACAGACCATCTGTTGTTTTTTTTTTAATTTATATATGTTTTGAGAAAGTGGCAGGTAAAATAGGATTCTTTTCTTCTCCCTGCTTCTTTTCAGTCATGTCATGTGTATTAGAGTTGTTTTGAAGTTAATTCTGATTGTTGTGCATTAACATGATTAAACAAATAAAACATGAAATGAGTTGAGGAAAGCCATAGAAACTTATAGATAGCATCTTGACAACTGTAACTGATTTAAGATGAAAATATGGTGGTAAGTGAGGAGCTTCTGTGCACAAAAGCAGTGAGAGTGTCGGGTGTGTGCCAAACACACTTTTGGTAATTTCAAGATAACAACTCATTTAACTAAATAATTAACTCATGACCTTGAGATAACACCAATAAAACAAAATTGGAAGCACAGTCGACTTCCATACCAGTCAGGTCTATGAGGTGTTAAAGGATTGTTCAGCTCATATTTTTTAATTCTACAAATTTACTGTTTCAATTCACTCTTGCTGTTCCCAGCCTTATTCCCAGCTGCAGCAGGTGTTTTCATTCAAAACGTACATATAAAATCACTGTGTGCTACCTGCTCAGGACTGAACAGCAGACTGACAAAGTCAGCAAGTGTAGCTTTAGAGTGTAGTGGAGGATCAGTTGTATACATTCTCATTGTACTCATGTATATTCTGTGTTGTACATTGTTGCATCATACACATATGTTCCATCTCTAACTTGACATATTAGTTTCATACATTGTATTGAAGCATAAGGCACATAGTTTTCTATTTTTACAATCTCAGCACATTATACAGATTTATAATTTTACATATTTACATACTCGTGATAACAGTTTTTTTTTATAACAGTATTTCTTTTATTTATATTTTTACATACTTTGTGTTGTACTTATTTCTACTTTCTATAATTCTCTCTTGGCATCAGAGTGACTGTAATGAACCACAGTTTCCCTCAATGGATCAAGAAAGTATTTCTGATTGTGATTCAGGAGTTGGTGGAGACCAAAAAGGAGCTCACAAGGCTTAATATATAAATGTTGCTCTATACCCACTGAAGCTTAAAGTAGGTGACTGTTTAACATGTTCACCATCAACTTTCAAATAAATCATTTTTGTGTTAACATGTTGTGCTGCCCCCAAGTGGCCAAAAAAAGACCCCAAAACCCTCAAGTAATGCTTTAAATAACACAGTGAGCCTATAGTCATGTCATTTAAAACAGATAAGCATATTTTTCAAATCTGCAATAGTTGGCAGATTGGATGTACATGCTTTAGACTGCCTGTGGAAAGATTCACCAGACTTGCTCTCATTAATAATTATCATGTCAACATGATAAAATGTAGGGATTAGGAGTGGGAGTGTAATGAACGACCGGGCTTCTGCTGACATCATCATAACACAGACTCACCCATCATTTTACCACTGCATTTCTCAAATAGTTGTTGGTCGATTAGGAGAGCTGTTTGTGTCACATTTCCTCCCCAGCTGTATTAACGGTGCAAAGCCCACATGGTTCCAGCTGTTTGTTGAGGAAATCGATGAATAAATGAACGTCTCCGTCTCATTTCCATCTCCCGCTGCTGCCGCTAACACTCTGCCTCCTCCAGTCGCTCTCTGAGGAGCAGCTTTGCTTTCAGTTCATTTACTCACTAAATGAACAGATTATCAGAACCCTGCAATACCACCTACAAGATAAACACAGGTATTTTATACGTGGGCTTTAGCATCCTGGATTCGCCATGATAACAATGGTCTGTAATTAAAATTTAATCATTTACTTCACTCATGAGAGTTGTGCACAACCAAGTGATGGATCTCTTGGTGACTGATCTATTTATTTTACAGTTTCTGTTTTCTCTTTAGACATGTTATAAAACCAAACTGATGCATAATACATGGTGTTGATTAAAACTAACCCTTGGAATTATATTTTACTAAACTTCTTCATTATCTGCAGCACCAAATTGTATTTCACAGGTGTGTTGAAAATCAGTAGGATTGGTGCAGCTGGTGCTAACATGAAAAAGCAGTCACTAATTAAGATTTATTACAATTTTGTATTGTGTTGTCTTATTCTTTATTCACAGAGTAAATTTTGTGTTGAAGGCAGCCACTGACATGATGCATTAGTCACATGTGCACATTGTCAGTGTAATATTCATAACACACTCACACGGGGAACACAATACCAATAGTGATGGTGTACTTTGGAGTGCTGGGACTAACCAGATATTTCGTCAGGAGCTTAAACAATGCAAAAGCCAAATAATAATAAAGAAAAATGCAGTGTAGCGACAACTGTTCAAATTGAGATAATTTCAAGACTTTTTTAGAAAACACTTGATTTCCATTGATGGTGGGTTAAATTATTCTATTCACAGTGGTCAAATGCTAAGTCATGAGACAGCTGGACTTGCTTGATATTGAGTGGTTGATCTAAAGCAAGTCTAACTGCCTGTTGACTTGTATATATTTTAAGAAAATAAGACATTACTGTCTCAGAAAGAGATAGAAGTGTCTTTTTGCAGTGGGGAAATGGCACCCCCCCTTGTATCTAATGTCAGCCTTACGAGATCTAGGCCTTGATGAGAGACTTTGCCCAATCACAGGTCATTTCAGAGAGAAAGTGTTCCCTGCAGATTCATGTTCCTTGAGTATAAATCTTATTCAATGGTGGTGAACCCTGAAGAGAAAGTTCTTATTGCAGCATTGGAAAAAGCATTTCAGAGACGGAAAGAAAATGTTGCTAATAGTTCAGCCTTCTGCTAAACTTAGCTGCGACATCAAGTTCATGTTCATGTTACTAAAATTAGCTAGACCCTCAAACTCCAGAGTGTCTTCCGCCTCGATCCCCGCCACTACAAACTATCTTGCGAAGAGGAGAGTGGGCAGCAGCTCCAGAGACAAACCCCCAGTCAGCAGCCACTGGAACTTGAATCCAGCCAGTGCGATCTGCAGCTCTTGGGGATCGGACAGCCAGCCCTGACTTACTGCCAGTTCAGCAAACTTTCTGTTGCTGCCATCACACAAGTTACACTGTGTGCTGATGCTGGCCACCAGCATGCTGCCTGAATTCAAACTGTTACAGCCACCGATCAAAGTTCTGTTCCCCGAGCTGCTGCCCGCTGTCCTCCTGGAGAATCAGTCCACAGTGGTGGAGAGTGAGGCAAAGGGACGGTCAGTTGGCTAGGGTTAGTGGTCTGATAAATGATTAAGAGAGAGTAGGGCAAGAAGGGGCTGAGTATGTACTCTGTGAAACTGAACAATGAAATAAGATTAAAAATTTGGGTAACACCTGGTTTCTGTATTAGCCCTTTTTAGATTTCTACCTATTCCAGTTTTAATCTTTCTAAACATGAAACAGAGTTGTCATTTCATTCGTCTGGCACTGGTCTTATAGTAATTCGCCAATTGCCAGTTGACACAGACTTTGTTGAGACCAACAGTGAAGTGTGCTTAACAGATTATGACGTGCTGAACAGACAAAAGCTTCAGCTCTTACGTCCACAAATTCCCTCTTTAAGGTTCTTTTTGCCACAATGTTTTATCGTCACACACAGCTCAACAGTGATAAATGTGTTTGTGTCTGGTGTAAAGCATGAGTGGAGATACACACATATTCTTATATATATATATATATATATATATATATATATATATATATATATATATATATATATATATATATATATATATATATATATATATATATACATATACATAGCAGCTTCTTTTGAAAGGTGGGACACTTATTTTTTGCACGCACATCATTTTTACATCTGGGCCCAGAATTGTCAGATGCTCATGCAGGCAGCTGATTGGAGATGAATGTCTTTTTCACCAAGAACCTGCTGGATTAAAGACTCACTATTTTGGGCTCCCCACTGATCCTCTGTCTGTCTTGTTCTGTATATTTATTTCTAATTTTTACTCTTTATCTTTAATTTCCCCCCCAGCATCTTTTTTTTTTTGACTTTTTTGCCTTCTTCAGCTGTCTGTCTTCTTTGCTTAAATTATAATATTTGAAATTGTCTTCGACTGTGTTCTTTCTTAAATTTCCAGTCAATTTTTTATCCGTAAGAACTGATTTAGCCAGCTCTGTCTTCCTGCCAAATGTTAATAGCAGTCTTAGTGTTTTCTTTTTTTTATGCAACACTGACAATTATCATTGACTGTGCTGCAATTATGCTGGAATAGACTTAAAAAGAAATTATTGTGGCATAGTAATCACTCTGTAACTGAATAAGATTTAAAAGTGGAATTAAACTTTAATTGGAACCTGTTCTGGTTGTGGGTGTAAAGATATCCAGCTAATCAAGTATTGATTACCATGTGTATGTTCAGTGTCTACTTCATTGTAAAGTTCAGATGTTACACTTGAAACTCGAGTGGAAATGTGTTGTACTTTGCCTGCAGGAGACATCCGATGTTTCCCAGCCTGCTGCTGCCGCATCGGGCCCATTAGGGTCTCTGTCTGCCTGACATGTTATCAGGCTGCTGAAATTACCATCCAAGCTTAGTATTCTCATGCAAACTATGAGCTCTCACTCCAGGCCTGTATGAAACAGTCTGCCTGTTACCTGTCTCTCCTCTATTCCTTTTAGCTACCCATCTTCCTGTTCCCTTTTCACTCTATTGGCTCACCTCTTCCTCTGCCTGTCTGGCCTTTTCCACTTCACCTGACTCTTCATTTTACTCATGTCTCTCTGTACCTGTCAGGTGGAATATCGGTGCATTATTAATGATTCAGCGGTCCTTTCTTTACTTTATCCATCCATCTGTTCCTTATAGTGAAGCCGCTGTAGAGAGCAGACTCGCGTCAAGCTTGGCTTCCCTTCAACAGTAAAGCTGAAGGAGAGCTGTGCAGCCTGACCGGCTCTTATCCTCACCTGTTACATACACTACCTGCACTGCCCTAATGACTAGATGGAGACAAATTGAGTTGGTTTCAGGTGCCCGAGCTGTTACAGGTGAAGTGTATTACTGAAGTTTCAGCATTGACCAGAGCTTAGTTTGGTTATACTTAGTTTTTTACTAGATGAAATAAAAGAATAGCCAACTGTATAGGATCCGATAATCATTATTATTATTTATTATATTATTATTATTTGACAATGGGATTTTTAAGGGAAAACATGCCTAAATTAATGGGTGATGCTCTATTTTACTAGTCCATAATTTCCAAATAATATTAAAGATAATATATATTCATAATATAGATATTTACCAGAAATTTCCTAGATGATATTAACAGAAAAACAGATTTTTATCTCAGTCAATATTTTAGTTGTGCAATGTGAATGCAATGTGGAAAAACTGCATGCAAAAAAAAAAAAAAAAAAAATGAAACAGAAAATCTGAAAGCAAATTTTCCATATAACAATAATGCATACTGGATCCTTTTTTTCTGTGATGTGGTGTTTCATTTTCGTTCCTCCAAAGAAGGAAAATTCCTTCTAAATTGTGCCTGTGTCCATACAACAGAAACCTATCCAGAAAATCTGCGGAAATCAATGTAAGAATATTTTTCCCTGTGCAGGAATGTTTTGCAGGACTGAACAAGAATTCCATACCCTCTTGTTGTGAAATGGCATTTAAAGGTTGACTTCAGCAAGGAAGGGCTTGGTAGTTTTTTGTTCAATTTTACTACTGCAACAGCAGCTTGATTTGTTTAACATTAGCAAGCTGTACACCCCAAAACTAATCATGTTTACATTCACTCTTTTATTGAGAGATGATGGTAGAAATACAACAAAAAACTGCACCAATAGATAGGAGAAACCTTTAGAGTGGGGAGTGAATGAGTGAAAATGTGCTGTGGGGGTGTTCTGTAAAAACAAAGCAAAAGGAAACAAAAGACACAAAGTAAAAGTGTAGGGAGGAGGTCTGCCAGCCACAGACTGACTGCTGCTCTCTTATGTGCATTGGGCACACTGAGTACAGGTGTGTCCCATGACACTGATTGCACTTGTTAAGTCTGTTGCCTCTGAATGAGAAAACAAACAGCACATGCAGAGGAACGCCACACTTCTGTTGGTTAAACTTGTAATTGCATTTAAGGATACTAGCCCCTATTTAGCTTACAGTTAGAACAAAGTCTGACAGGATAGGAGCTGGAGGGCTGGTCACAAACAAGCAGAAGGTCTCTTAACTCAGTAAGCAACAGACAGAGGAACATACAAATGGTTAATTGGATAGCAGCACAGCAGCGGCAGAGGGGAGAGGGAGAGTAGAACAGAATAGAATGCCTTTTTTGTCACTGCACGAGAAATACAACAGAATTAAAATTGCTACATCTGAACAGTGAAAATCTTTAAAAAAGATAAATCACACAACATAAAACATAAAGACCAATAAATAAACATAAAACCAATACATTTAGATAAATACTAAATGAGTGTCTGATATATATACTGAGACTAAATTGTGGGAACTAAGCACAGGTGTGCTCAATGAGGAAATGAGGGACAGGTGTGCCAGTGAGCAGATGACTGGTAAAGAGTGGGGAACTCTGAGGACATCTGGTGGACACAAAGTCCACAAGATAACAGACTACTGAAAACTCAGCGTTGTGACAATATACAGGCTATATTGCAATTACAGAAATATAGATCTTGCTTAGGTTTTCAAATAAGCACGTATGCTTCCCTTTTTTTTTTGCTACACTTACATTATGTTTGGGACCATTCCGAACTCTTCCAAATTCAGCAAAATAGCAGTGCTCTGTCAGTGCTTTCAGCATACCAGTGTGATGCCAAAAACCACCTTCAACATGCAGCGCACATGGATGTGTCAGATGATAACACAGTCAGGCAGAGCTGGTGGCATTATTATCATATGCTGGCGGACAGCCAGATGGCAGTAAGTGCATCCACATGCAACATGCACAGGCTGCGTCACTTTACAACACGGCCGAACAAAACTGTTCACGTGCACCTGAATTGCTGAAAGACACTGCAGGTAGTAAAGCGCCAGTAAGCACATAATATAAGGAGCTCAAGTGTGCTTATAGGATGGGGTCTCACAAACAACCGACCCTGAAGTTCGTGGAGTTCGGAGTTTGCCTCCAATGTTGATGTATATGTGTGTTTCTTCTACACCTTATCATGTGCCTCTTTTGCCCAAACCTAACCATCCGTGACTTTGGTGCCTAATCCCAAGCATTGTGGTGACAATGGTGAGGTGTGTGAAGTGACAGATGGGTTCAAGATGGAAGAGGGATTTTATCAAGGATCATTTCTGAGCTCCTTCCTTATTGCAATTGTGATGCTTGACATACAACATCAGACAGGAGTCTTCATGAAGTATGATTTTTGCAGATGACATTGTGATCTATAGTTACAAAAGGAAGCCGGTTGAGGAGAGCATGGAAAGATGGAGGTATGCACTGAAGAGAAAAGGGAATGGAAGTCAGTAGGAGTAAAACAGAATAGATGTGCATGAACGGGAGGGGCGACGGTGGAATGGTGAGAATGCGAGGATTAGGTGGCAAAGGTGGAGCAGTTTGATCAACTGATCAAAGTAACAGGGAATGAAGAAAAGAGATGAGAAAGAGAGTGCAGGCAAGGTGGAGTAGGTGGGGAACACTGTCAGGAGTGATTTCTGACAGAGGAGTACTAACAAAAGTGACAGGAAGGTTTACAGGATGATGAGACCTGCTATGCTGTATGGTTTAGAGGCAGAGGCACTGACAGAAAGACAGGAGGCAGTACTTTAGGTGGTTGAGTTGAAGTTCTAAAATTTTTATTGGGAGTGATGAGGACTGACAGGTTCAGGAGAGAGACAGCGCAGGTTGGAGAGTTTGGAGACAAAGTTAGAGGCAACATTCAGATGGTTTGGACATGTGCAAAGGAGAGATGCTGGGTATATCAAGAGAGGGATGATCAGAATGGAGCTGTAAGGTAAAAGGAAAAGAGCAAGGCCAAAGAGGAAGTTGTTACATGTAATGAAGAAAGACACACGGGTGGTTGGCGTGACAGAGGAAGATGTAGAGGACAGGAAGAGATGATCTGCTGCTGAAAGAAGGAAGAGAAGAAGAGGTTAAGTCCGATGTACAAATATGCATGACAGACCAATAGGAACAGTTTGGACATGTTAACACAATAAAAGAATCAACTGAGGAGAATGTATTGCATGGTGGTCAAACAGTTTTGCAATAAAAAAAAGTTTGCTTAAAATGATTTGACAATTGCTTGACAGTTTCCCTTTTGCTAATTCAGCGAGCTTTTTGACATAAATCATACAGTGTCACCTCTCTGGCATACTGTATATGACATCATTGCTGTAATTGTTGAGATAAACTCAGATTTAATACAGGCTTTACATAACATTGTGTGACTAAATCCACCAATAAAAAGCAACTAAAATGCTACTAAACTAAAACAGATAATTGACTTTATGTTGCTTCTTCTTGCTCTTCCCTGATTGGTGAAGCCATGGTTTAAAATTATTTGTAGGTCTTATTGGCTGGCAGAGTAGTGATATCACTCCGGACCGTCAATTACTGTAACCACATCTCTCATTGGCTGGTTAACATCAGTTCCTTGACAGACACTGGGTGCAAAAATAAACCAGCAAGATCTCTTTGATTTGAAGTGACAGCTGTGACAGGAAGTGTTCAGACCATCAGCCATCACTTCACTTCTGTTTTAATTATATCTGACAGAGTGGACACAGCAAATCTTTGTAACGCCTATGAAACTGTGAGCCATGCCCCTCTTATCCCTTTTCTCTTTTCTTGCCCAGTTTAATCTTCACAAGTAAAGGTCAGAGTGTCTGCTCTTTCCTCTTCTCCTGTCACTGGACACGTCTGTTAGTCAAGTGCTTATTAGCTTTGCCATTTAGCTCTTTAAGGATCAGGTTCCACCAGTCCCCAATTCATTTTCACTGCAGCGCTTTCCTCCTGATCTGCCACTACACATTGTTCAGAGCCAAACTAAATACAGAGACTGTTTATTTTCCAGTCCCACTGCCCACACTTAATGTGGATACAAACTTGTATTACTTCAGCACATAAATAAGGAGCCCAGATAGATTTTACCAAAATCAAAATATCAAAGTAAATATCGACCTCAGTAACATTTACCACAAGTACTTTTGAAACAAAACTGACCTTTTGACAAGAAGTACCTAACATGTATTGAACCGACTATTTTGCCTGTACATGTGAACCTGTCTCTCTTGATTTACATTTGTTTTATCTGTTTTTTTTTTTTGTCATTTTGTCTTTATTGGACACGCTATAGAAGGTAAGCCTCAGGAATCTGTGGTAAAAGGCATTAACCTGAACCAGTAGTATTGCAGATTCATAGTATTTGTCTTGTTGGAATCTCTAAAATCTGTGTCTGTTAAGGTCGAGTTGTTGGAATGAAAGAAATGTCATTATTTACCAAAGTCTGTAAAGGTTTGCAGAGACGCCTGTGCAGACGTCCATGCTCTGCCCAGAGATTTGTGCCCTTGTGGACTGTATCCATCAAAATGTGATAATCCTGCAAGCAAGCGTGGCATTCCTCGGTATCCTCACAAAGTCAATCAATGTCAGATTCAGAAGGACAAATGCAAATGTTGTCCTGGTTATGCTATAATGGAGCAACTCTTTATTCTCACAGGAACAATTGGGGTTCATAAAAGTTTTCCCACTTTCCCCAAATCCTTGGAGAAGGCTGATGACCATATCTTCCTGAATATCTGGTGGTAGTTACTTTGGGAATGGTTCATTACGAGCCACCCTTTGCTTAAACTGTTCTCTTTATTCTCATCCTTAAAGAGATCACTGCTAAAAGATGGTCTTAGAAAGATGCAAATACTTTTGAAAATGGTTCAATATGATGAGTGAGAACTGTAAAAAAGGACTGAAGCATTTGCTTTTGCTCAAGAGGTTGAAAACCTACAACTACCAGACCAATAAACGTTCCTGCTGATGGGTGATGTGTTGCGAGTTTGGCTGTTTTGACACAGGAAACAAAATGGTGGCCAACTGGTAACAAGAACTTTCAAATACAGATAAACTGTAAGATAAAACATTTTTCCAAAAACATTTTAGGTGGGAAAATAGTCAACACAGAAACAGAATCTTGGTTCATATTTGATTAGCAGTGCCTAGTTTTACCATTTGATCTAATTTTCTTAAGCCTTCTTTTCACATTATAGGAAACCGTATGGCGCCCACTTCCTGTCAACAATTTCTCATATTACAGCTAAACAGTGCACTGAAATATGTCACTGAAGACACTTTAGGTGAGAAATATGCATAACAGTAACAGAGTCTTGTCTTTTATTTGATCAGCACTGCCTAATTTTACAGTCTGATCTGAGATTTGTCTGCGTTTGAGAGAGAAGGGTGACTCTCTCTTGTATACAGAAATTTGGAGCTACAATCTTGATGTTTTGCATCATCTGGAGGATTTGAGCTGGAAAATGTGGGTGCAGGGAGATCTGGGTGCTTGTAAGATGGAGAGAAGTTTACCACAATTAGCTTACACATACTACCCACATTGCTATGTTACAAACGTTTGGTGCCAGTCCTGACGCCATATGCAGCAAGATGTTATTTTGTTGGCTTTCATCAGACTGGGACTTCCATATGGTTGTTTGCTGCTGAACATGAGTGTCAGCACCTCCAAGTTTTTATGCTATTGTTCTCTGCTGGTCAATGGCAGACTGCCCCCTTTTGTGAGTGAGTGGCAGCCCCACATGATGATGTGAAATACTTGGGGATAAAGTAAGGTAAAATTGAGTGTGTGCTTAACAATCAGATTGACTGAGGAATTGTACTTAATTGTGAAGACAAAGCTGAGCTTGAACGTGATTGTTTTGTGATTTGATCTATGTACAGTTCATACTCTGAAAACGTTTCTTCACCTCCTGGTGGTCCCTGCTTGTTGTACCCACATGACATGGGCTTCTTGGCCAACTGCTGGACCGCACAAACACAAAATATTTTACAACTCATTCATTTGTGATGGATTTGTGGGGCAAAAGGGCTTTCTAGGTCCACAATTCAGGCATCACATTGCCTTTAGCTCCTATACCAAAACTGAACAGCTCTGTGTTGTCCCCTGGAGGCTAGGGATGAATTCTGTTTGTTGCTTTGTTTCAAAATGTTAGCCTCCTGCTACTGCAACAAAAAGCAGATAATAGCATGGTAACATGAGGACAAGTGACATTTACACTGTTTGTGTGTTTGTTTGTTCTTTTAATGCTTTCCAAGAGTTTGACGGCTCTCAGCGTTTGTGTGTGTACAGTCTCTCCCCCTCTTGCTCTTGCTTTGTATCAATGGTTATGTTTGTGCTGTGCTCTTTTTATTCGTGTGTGTTGTTGTGCGGGTGAGTGTTTGTGTGGGAGCTCAGTGGGACACCGGTCAGCAGCCTCCTCCTCCAGAATTGTCCATCTGGCGTTCGAGCTCTGAGGCATCGCTTTGGCCTGACAAAGCACTTACCAACAACAACACACACACACACACACACACACACACTTACACGCACACACAGGCTCCTTCTTTCTCTTGTAGCAGTTGTCCATATGTTTGAAAACATTAGTTAAGTTAACTTTAATGACTTAGCTAATCAGTAACACCACAGCCTTTATTGGAATAAGACACATTTAGCATTCACATTCAGCTTAATGTGCGACTCAGCAGCAATTCTATACAAAGGAAATGCTACTAGCTTATTGAAAAAAAACACCTTTTAAACACGTGCCAGCGTTTCTTTCAGTGAATCCTCTTTTATTTTTTTCAGCATATTGACCTAGAATACAACCAATCAATATGTTACAACACTGCTCTTTATTGGTGATACGTAATACGGGAAAAGATGCAGACCTGCAGGGGTACTGTAAAACTAATCAATGTTTGGCACCACATCCTCCTACTGATAATATTCTATATAGCAAAGGATCCAGACTTGCAAGCAAACTGTACAACTAATCAATAGATCATGCCACAGCCTCCTAGCAATGCTATATTTGGGAAAGGATGCTAATGGTCTGGCGATCTGTGCAATGAATCATTGCATGCCACCGCAACCTCCTATTGATGATGGTTTGTTTTGGAAATGTAATATATAAGAATGTATGGAGTAAACTTGTCTGTCACGAATTCAATCCAGTAAAACACATCTGCCATAAGGTCAAAGAAGAGGGAAGCGTGGGATCTCATGCAACAACATTGGAGAGAAGAAACTGTTTCATAAATATTGAAAAATACCACATACTTCTTCTGGAGCTGCCCTTTTTTTAACAAAGAAAAGGCAATCAATGCATAGGTTCTGTTGTGGCTGTCAAAGGGGATTCTGAGATGCAAGGGAGAAATCTAGACCCCATGACTGGACCAATTGAGAACCACAGCTTTATAAAATGGCAGCTAAAGTTATTGTTCTATTAAATTACCTAATTACTTTTTAAAAACGAGATTTATCTTTTTTCTTTCTTCTTTCGTATACATTTTCTGTGTGGGAAGCAAAGAAGGGGCTATAATGGATTCCATTATGCAACCATTTACTGTATAATGACAGTTAAGAATACAGCTTGAAAGTCACATATAATGGTGCATCTGTGGGCTGAAAAAGTTAGTAGAAAAAGTAAGAAAGGCTGTCATCCAGAGAGCCTGCTAAATAGCATTGCATTGTCTCATAAAAACCCCCACAAATGTCAAACCAGCATTAAAGGCTGTGGAAGCTGCAGGTTTGTAAATTGGAAAAATTGCTCACAATTGGCAGAGGCTTTCATTCTGATGAATGTCTTCTATTGATTTATGAAGACAAATGGACTCATGAAATTCCAACATGTACTGTGTCTGAAATGGAAATCAGGAAACAGTCTGTGTAATACACCGCAGCAGTCCCAGTGCATTACATCTTCTAAATTCAATTTTCGACATTAAAAAACTCCTGCAGTGTCCCGCAATGAAACCAATCATCTGTTCCAGCACAACAAGCAAAATACACAACACAGTGTTCAATTATGGTGCTGAAATTGGTTTTCACAAAATTGTGCTTTATCTAGGCTGTGTAACAACAAAATGTGTTGTTAGGTAAGACTTAAAGGTCAAGCAATTCATCCCTCGCACACATAAACCTCATAGACCGACATGTAATATATCAATCTGTGCTTTCATTTTCTCTCTCCCTGCAGGTGCTGGAGGTTGGTCTCCTCTCACCTCAGACAGGTATCAGTGGCTAGAGGTTGATTTGGGGGAGCGGACAAAGATCACCGCTGTTGCTACTCAGGGCCGCTACGGTAGCTCTGATTGGCTGACGTCGTACCTGCTGATGTTCAGCGACACTGGACACAACTGGAAACAGTACAGACAGGAAGACAGCATAGGGGTGAGTCCATAGATTGGTGTTTCCTCACTGACAACTTTATCTGGAGTGTATTTAACAAGTATGTAAACAATGTCAGATAAACATATACAGGAAAAAAATACTTTCTCTGTAGAACACATGCCTTATTCAAGTGACAAGGTATTTATAATTTCCCTGAAACACAATTGTAAAACTCAAATAAACTAACCAAATGCAAAAAAAAAAAAAAGTAAAAAATATGTCAGCACATATGTGTTTACATGTGTATATGAATTCACAGTAAACACAACGTTTATGTTGTGCACTCCTGACTCTTTTGCTAACTATAGCTTTCAATCTCAAGCTAACAGAGAGAATATTATTCTTGATCAGAGCTTTAAAAGTCCAGATTTAGTGGGAGTATAAAAGTAGATTTTCTTTAGTGTTTAATCACCTGAAAATAAGAATTGTTTATTTTTATCTACATAGGGAGCGGGTCCTTGTCCACAGAGTCCAACATGATACACTGCTATGTCTCTAAAGTTGCCCAAAACAGACAAACCAAATAATGATTCAAGATATGGCTATTCATATTTTCCCATTGGCCACTGTGGTTAGCAGCTCCTCTGTGATGAGCAGCGTTGGAAAGAATGATTTCTTTTTCAACTTGAAACTGTTTTATTTAGTGTTTCTAGTGGTTTAAAATCACTGGATTTGTTTCTTCAGAGGAAAAAGAGACCTCTGTGGGTACTTTAGCTCCCATGTAAACTTCCCCAACTATAAACATTGAATCATAACCAGGAGTTCATGCTTGGCACATGAGAGGAGTTTCACCTCTTGTTGTCTGCAGTCCTCACCACTAGGTACCACTGAATCCTGCTCCTTTGAGTAAAATGACAGGCCAATCAACTATTTCTCAACAATTATGACTTGTAAATCAAGAATTTATACTTATTTTTATCTTATAACAAAGCATAAATTTATTATCCTTCTAACATGAATGTATTGCGTTTTAACTTGTCACATTGGCAGGAAGACATTTTAATTATCTATGATAAATGTTACTTTTGGAACAGGAAAATATATTAAGGGCCAAACAGAGGACAGTAATAGTGCATTCATTTCAAACAGAGTGAGACAGTACCACCTTCAGAACTGTTTCACAAGTGCACTAACTGTTGTGCAGATACTGTATCAGGTAATAGATATAAAATTGAAGTTCATTACAGCTCATTTCCCTGCACTTCCACAGTCATATTTACAGTGGATATGGTGTTTAGCATTGCTGGTCTGCAGGGATCAGTCCATCCTGAGGAGATAATCACAGTCATCATGAGCCTTTGACTTTCCATTAATAATGGATGGACCAACGAAAGAGCTCTGCTGACTGTGCGGACCTGTTGCCAAAACACTTAAGCTGCTGTTGATGGACACAGAGCGGGACAGAAAGGCAGCCAAGCCACTTTCCTGGCTGAGACCATGTGGTGCAGCCTGGAGCACGGCCAGATACTGAAATCAGTGAGGAAAAATTCCTCTGTATCAAAGTTGTGGTGCTTTTATGCACATGCAATCTCACCTGTTCTGTTTCTCAATAATATTTTTAATGATTTGTTGTTTTAAAATACAGTATGGAGTGAAGAATGATAATTAAGACAGGGGAACAGATGGGATGACCTTAAGTGGTGTCATGGTAGTGTTCATTGAAGACAAAAGATACTTGATACTTTTTATTACATGTGAAGCCACATTAGACACTCAAGAAATAGTTCAACATTGTGGACTGTTTGACCAATTTCATTTGTTTAATTTATACAAAAATGGAAGTATATAGACCAACATTTTGCCGTGTTAGGAATGTTATGTGCTGAACTTGTTCTTGTTTTTTCAGTCAAGATATAACATGTTAATATGTGGGCTTTAGCAGTGCTGGTAGTCAGATTTTGTTACCTTTGGAAAAAATTAGATGGTACTTGCAATGTCATTCTTATGGTCACTACCTAAAGCTCATGACCATAGGTGAGGGTTGGGACATAGATGGAACGGTAAAGTGAGAGCTTGGCCTCCCGGCTGAGCTCCTTTTTCACCATGACGGTGCGGTGCAAACACCTGCATTGCTGATGATACTGCACCAAACTTTCTGTAAACCCATGCTTAATTTATCCTCACCTCCACATACTTGATCTTCTTTGCTTGGGTCAAGAACTCTTTCCCAGCCCAGAGGGAGCAATCTACTGTTTTCCAGCACACAGTCACAGCCTCAGACAGTCACAGCCTCAGACAGTCACAGCCTCAGACATGAAGGAATGGACTGTCATCCTGTCTGCTTCATACTCGACTGCGAACTGCCCCAGTGCATGCTGGAGGTCATGGTCTACTGAAGTCAACAGAACCACATCATCTGCATAAAGCAGATCTAAGATTATGAGACACTGGCTGCACTTTTACAACTTGTCCACAAATATCACTATCTTCATGGATATACATACAAAAATCATGCATGGAATACTGTTCAGAATTGCAGGCCTACATCATGTACTTATGACTTTAAACTGTAATGTCAGAAACAGCTGGTCTCTGTTGAGCTGATTAATGTAGAAATCAGTCAGATGAACAGCAGAGGCAGTGAGGCGTCACCTCACACATCCTGGTGAACACAGAATTCTTCTTGTTCTGAATTCTTCCAGTATTTTCCTGTCACACAATTGTTGGACTTGTATCTGTCCTACTGTGGTGATGGTACATGCTTCAGTATGCAGCCACAGGAATAGAAAGTAGTTTCGTTCATGTAGAAAGCAAACACAGTGAAAATTCCTGCAAGACAGAGAGCCGTTTAAAATACATTTTCCTGCATGCTCTCAGTGAGCCCTATACAACAAACATGTAAAGACATGGTTTATTCACACACAGTGAGCATGGACATAATCTCAGCAGTGAAGATTGTCTCTGAGAAAGCAGACAATGACTTCTCGCATCTTAAAACATGTTATTCTGACACTCTACATAAACTGAGCACAATCCAAGTCAAAGCGTTTCCCAACTTCTGTGCATTAGTCAGTAGAGTTTACAGAGACTCTCAGTGGAGAAAGTTGATGGCAGAGCTGTCGGATCTACCACGACACATTCTTTACCGTTCCTCTGCTTTCAGCTCGGAAAGCCAAAGAACATGGGAACATTCCTTTTTCTTATTTTTCCTGCTATTTCCCTCTTTTTCTAACTCTTCTTCAATTGAACAACCTACAGGCAACATGCAATGCTACCTTACCAATGCTTCTTATGTGCATATTCATTATGTATTAAAATGCTTGGGAAGGCATTTAACGGTGTGAACACAGGACATAGCACTTCATTTTCTCCACTTGAAAAGACTTCTTCCCATGAGTTTAATCGACAAGATACACATATGTGGTATTATCACACACCAAACAAATATTGGTTGCTTTTGGGTGTGTGTTACTTGTGTATCCAGCAGTGATGCTTGCACGCAAGCACACAATGTACTACTATAACACTAATATAAGTTACATAATACAGTGTCTCTCTTCATCAAATGAAACCTCCACTCTGTCATAATTACAGAGGAATTAATAAGTTAATTATGTGTCTAAGCTTTTATACGGCAGTGGGAGAGACAGTTGACCTGTATGTCAACTTCAAGGGAGGAACATAATTAGGATGGATTGCCAGATGGGAAAGATTGCAAGAGTAATTCAGCAGACATTTAGAATTCACTCAGGTGATCAGTTCACACTTAATATTCCAGATTTTGCAGAAAATGTTCATGTGAAATCAGAAGAATTTCATATGAAAATGAAGTACTTTGAATATATGTTACTTTGAAAATGTTGGCAAGACAAAGTATTTGCGCACTGTAAGTGCATCAATACAGCTATAAGGTGGTAACATGCAAAGATGTTCCAGGAATTCACCTGAAAAGAGGCATGTCTTTTAATTTGTACAGTGAATGTCTGACACAGAGCTTTTATTTTGGAGTGCGGTTTCTGTTTATTCTTGCAAGCCAAAAATGACATCATCACATACTTGACATTAAGTGCAAAGGCTCTGCAAGTTGTCAGTTATGGTATCAAAGCTGCCCCATATCAGATAAGCAGTTTTGATTGGCCTTAAGTAGACCTGGTTAGTTTGAAATCAGTCTGAACAGAGGGGGGATCGGAGGCATTTGCCTGAGAAAATTAAAATTAAATTAAATATGAGCTCGCAGATTCATGGAAATGGAATGGAAACAGACTTTAAAAACTGATTCATGACCTATGTGAAGCAAGTGACTTTAATGATCACTGAGGAGACAACAACCGACGTGTGGAGTGAAAAAGAGACTGTAAGCATATATGAAAAAACTTCGTCTTTTGAGTTAACTGTGTTTGTATTGTTAGTCTTTTCCAGGCAACAGTAATGCAGACAGCGTGGTTCAGTACAAACTCCAGCAGCCAGTGATCGCTCGCTTCCTCCGCCTCATTCCTCTAGACTGGAACCCCAGCGGAAGGATCGGACTCCGGCTGGAGACCTACGGATGTCCTTACAGTAAGTCTTTTCTTTTCCACTGGCCTAACTGGAATCTCAAGGGTTTTTAGGGAGACAGGAGATGCCGACTCACACCTAACCTGCACATGAATATGTTAAGTGTATTTTTACAAAACTGTACAACTTCATAATTCATCATTTTTCCAAGAATGACAAAAAGGCTGCTCATACAAAAAATGCCTTTTAATGTTGAAGGCAGGCCTTTTTTTATAATTGTTTGTGTGTGTGTGTGTGTGTGTGTGTGTAGGAACTTTTTCCTTAGTGTAACAAACTTCTAATTGGATTCCAGATTGTTTTCACCCCTGCTCTGTGTATAATAATGATGTGCCGTATCATCTGAATATTTATAATAATTTATTGGTCCTCATGGTTTCTCATTTTTACAGTTTTCACACTATATCACCTTATTATTTTTACACTGTTTCACATCACTTATCACAACTTTCCTCATGTTTACAGTTCATACACCGAGAGACACGAAGGCTTTATGACAGCCGTTATCTACCCCTACACATTTTAATTTCCACAGCTATTTTTATCATTGACAATCGTCACGTTTCACACTCTCCTCCTCAAACCTGGAAAATGGATTGTCATAATAGTTTTAATGGTTCTGTTTCCATTTCATTGAAATGCTTAGGTGCAAACTCTGGCATTAACACAGTGAAAATTAAACCAACATCACACTGGGATTTGAGGACTTGATTAAGCTTCAGTTTTTCATGTTTCACAGCAGATCATTCGTCCCACTGTTACTCCCATTGCATCCATCTATTCATATCACAGTGTTTATTACTTAATATATAAAAAATACAGCTGACAGTTTAATATGCTGGCAGTAGATTAAAGCTCTTTTTATGCAGAGTGCCTCACAAATTTATTTTTAAAAAATACAAAAAACATCAGCTGTGATATGTACTTTCCCAAGTATTATCTCAATAATAGTTTTGCAATTTGACACAGCTAGATGATGCTATATGTTTGGGAGAAACTAACAATAGATCTATAGTCATAAAATCAAGAGTCTGTGACCCTGTCTCCTTCAAAATGGCTTTTTTATTACATTGTGATGGCAAACTATGAACAGATATTGTAAAGCAAGACCAGCTATTCTGTTAGAAAACAAATAAATTACTACACCAATGAATATTTTATTGATGATTTAACTTTTTGTGACTTGCCAGATACATTTATTAATAATATTTCTTCATCAGTAAATAGTAATTTGACTGGCATTATGTTAGCCAAGTAAGATCATCCTGATGAGGTGAGCTCAACATTCTGTTTTGCTCTCTGTATCAGTCTGGACTCACTGCCGTCCCAAACACTTTCAGTGAACGGGAATACTAGTGTAATTATAAGCCAAACAACAGTGAACATGGAATTGCAAATTAGCGAGGCTAAAAATTTCTCCCATGTGAAGCAGCCTTTGGTCGAATGTCCTTGAAAAAAACTCAGGGTGAAACATCTCACAGTTATAAACCTTTAGTGAGTTACTCCTCTTTATCCTCTCCCAGAACATAAAGTTGCATGTATGTATTTTCATCTATGCTTCAAGATAGTTAGCCATTTGCTTTTATGACTTTTTAGTTGTGTAAAAACTCTCTCAGCCACAACTTTGCATCACCATAGTTTAGCTCAGTGGTTCCTAACTGGTGGTGTGTGGTCCAAAAGTGGCTCGCTGGTCCATTTTGAATGGGCGGTATGTGACTTGTGAATGTGTCAAGTCTGTGAAAAACACAAACTTGAATGTCTGACACAGAGCTTTTATTTTGAAGTGCGATTTCTGTTTATCCTTGCAATATGTTTTATTCTTTTCTAAAACAACGTGGTGTTCACATTTTGTGAGATAAAATTGAATATGTGGTAATTTATCTAGTGTGTGGACCTTGAACTACTGACTTAGGTGAAATCTGGACCCCGTGGCTGGACCAGTTGGGTACCACAGGTTTAACTCAAATCAATAAAGGTACTTTATGAATAGTTTTTCTTTTTTTGTTTAAGGACCCATCATTATTTACAGTTTAGGCATCGATTAACCCCCGAACTCATGCCTGTTTATCAAATTATATATTACAAAATTTTTTCTATGAAAAAAATCCCCTCATGCTTTGAAATGGAACATGAGTTCACAATGTAACTCAACACCTTTGCTTCATTTAGTATGTGCAAATTTATAAATATGCAAATTAGCCTCGTCCCTCAGTCGCTCGCTGGCATCTTAAGTGTACCTGATCACCATCCACTCTGCTCATCAAACACACAAACCTCCACTTGTACATGGTAATACATAACATAAGCCTTTGGCTTGAATATGTTATCAAACAGCTCATAATGTGTTGCTAATCTCAGATGAACCTTGTCCCCAGCTTTGAAAAGTTGAAGTCAAAGTGAGACTTAGATTGCAAATATGTGGCCTAGCTTCTCCTTTGATACTGCTTGTTTCATCATAGCGTTATGGGACTGGTTTATGGTTTGGTTTGGTTTGCAATTTAACAAACTCTGTAAGCTGGAGTCTGTGTTTTTGAGATTTTCATTGGTACACTAGTAAACTAGTACACTACTATTGGTACACAACATTACATGGCTGAACATTTCAGCCATGTAGTTTAGTACTTTCTCTACTTCTGATATATTTTCAGCCCATAAAAAACACCACACGAACACATTAACAAGGTTAAAAACAGTTTTTTACTGAAGGTGGTCTCTAAGGTATTAGTTTAAAACCATAAAGACCTGACTCTTGTCTCTTTTTTGTCTTTCAGCCTCTGATGTCGTGAGTTTTGATGGCGGCAGCAGCAGTCTGGTGTACAGGTTGAGTCCCGGGCCAAGGCGGATGTCCAGAGAGGCTGTCTCTCTGAAGTTTAAAACCCTGAGGAATTTTGGGACACTGCTGCACTCAGAGGGACAAGGAGGACATGGCCTCAGTCTGGAGTTAGAGAGAGGAAAGCTACTGCTGCTACTCAGACAAGGTACAGTGGACAATATGTTGACATCTACTGACAGATACTGACATCCTTTCAGAGATATAGGGCTGACTCAAAATAATGTCAGTGAAACAACATTTGGCTGTTGAATACCAATATTCGACTATTCATTCCTTTTTTCATAAAGAACTTGAACAGGCTTTGGCAAGCATTCAATGTCAAAGTGATGCTCACGTAACATAGTAAACAAGCCAACTTAGCCCTCTGAGCTAATGTGTGCTAACTACACTGACAAAAAATCTGACACATTTTTGCTGACTCTGAAATCCAGAGGCTGTGTTGTATTAAGTTGGTGTGAGCTTTAAATTCACCACTTTTAAGGAGAAGGCAGAAGATAACGTTGTCTTGGAGCCCCAGGCAGCAGCTGTATCATATTAGTACAGAACATCTGTATAAAGTGCAGGACAATATAAACCCCTCTGGGCTCAGTTTAGATTGGTTGTGGTTGGCCAAGATTTATGACACGCATGCTGCGGCCTGATTGGTTTAAATATTGGCTCATACTCTGCTGCTGCTTCTCTGTCTTGTTGCAGAGATGATGGATGGTTACCGTTCACTGTAGCATGTGTTCGGGGTGCACTGTGCAAGACTTGTGCAAGATGCATGGCTTACAGTTTGTGCAGTAGGAGGTCTGTATGTGTGTGTGTGTGTGTGTGTGTGTGTGTGTGTGTGTGTGTATGTGTCTGTGTGTGTATGTCTGTGTTAACAGAGTTAAACCAGTGGTTGTCAGGCTGCCATGCTGAATCATCACCATGTGATGAGGAGCCCCATCTGGCTGCTTAAATACTGTCTCCATCCATCTATCCATCCATCCACCTATCCATCCATCCATCCATCCATCTGCCCACCTCTGTCACCCTCTCTTGGACTTTACATTCCCAAACACTCTCTCCTCCATCCTCTGGCCTTTTTCTTTATCTTTCCTTCCTTTCTTCCTCTCTGCCATCAGTTTTTTCCACACATTTCTCATTCCCACATCCTTATCTTTCTGCCATCCATCCATCCTTCATCCCTCTCTCAGTCTTTCCATCAGAGTAAAAGAGGACAAACAGAGTCTTGTAAAGACTGGGCAATCTTAAAGACCATAAACAGACTGTTCCAGCTTAAAGAAAGTCTGTTTCTTACAGGAAGGCAGTTCCACCGTTAAGACTGTGTCATCTGTGTTCGAAGTCTGTGTCACCATAAAGTGAGACTCAGTGGGAGGAAATTTAATGAAATGACAGAAGAGAGAGTGAGAGGAGTTCTGCTTCAGCTGTGACAGACTGACAGTGAAAACAAAAAGCAGGCGTTCTCCCTTTATTTGTCCCCTTACAACTCTTTTCTGTTCTATTTTTTTGTCTCCACAGATCTCCCATTCCTTTACTTTTTCCACACCACAAGAAGCCATTTGCTTTCTTCAGCTGTACACGCTTCATCTGTCTCACCGTGTTTTTTATTTTCTCCTCACAGTTTGGTTCACTACTGCAGCTCTCAACCCTTTTTTTTTTTTTACCATTTTATCTTAGTTGGATGCACTTCATCATTCTGTCTGTCATTATTTTTGTCTCTGCATTTCTTCCCCTCTATTTCGTCTTTATCCTTTCTCCCTCTCTTTCTCTCTAAATTGGCTTTTTAGGTTGCATATTGTGTAATTTAGGTCATCTTGCTCTGTGCATTGACCCTGAGCTTATGCACGGTCTGCTCTGCTCTAGTAACACTAACACCTTTAGATCTGACCCTGTGGAGCAGATGGAGTTCACTTCATGAGGCAACACTGAGTAACAGCCTGTCACAGACACAACAACTCTTCTCGATAATAGCAAAACAAAACACTAATAGTTAGGAAACTTGAAATAATGAGTTTTTCATGTTGTCTTTCATGTTAAAGTTTAAGATGACTGAGTTTAAGTTGAATTTGGCTGACAGGTGCACAACAGTTTTACACATGAATATCTAAAATACCTAAAATCAACAAAAAGTACAATTAAATATACTTATGCTGCATGTATTTTCATTTTCTTGCAGCAGCATAACTAAATATTAAAGAATTTTGTAAACGGTTTATTTTATTTTATTTTTTCTTCTATTTTGATGTGAAAATGTAAAATAAAACAGTTATTACAAAATTTCCGCAATTTCTTTTAGTGGTAAAACATAATTATTAATGCACAATAAATGAACAATATGATACTTTTTGCAGCACCCTTGCCTTGTCTTCAAGGTACACCCACTTAAGGAAGCACTGTTTCATTTCCCATCATATTTTGCACTTTTCTGTAGTTTGTGAGTTTGATTTCATTTTTGTATTTGTCCACTGTCTCTTTGAAAGTGGGCTGCTTTGTTTAGAGACCATCTGGGTTTCAAAATAAAAGTCTCAGATTTTTTTTTCTCTCTCAGTGAAAAAGTCTTTGTTTTGGTGATCTTCATTTAGTGATATTTTCAGATTCCAGTTCAGGAATCAATTTACAGAAGCCTCTTACAGCAGACTTTTCACTCCACTCAGTCTGCTAGTTGATGCTCAGACAGCTGGAATAAACATGGATTACAAGATTTATACGCAAAACCATTCCCTTCTACTTTACATTCATCAAACTGTCAGTGTGGTATTGTATTGTATTGTATTGTATCTTTGTTGGCTCATAACTCAGTGCAGCCCTTTGCTGATACTGAAGTTATTTTGATAAACAAACATGCAGAGGGTTGGTGGGTCCTGCTCCAGTGCACAATGTCAGCTGTAAACTGTTGCTTGGATTAATCAAGCACATATTCAGAGTCTAAATGGTTTATGAAGAAAAAATAGAGCAACTTATAAAATAATAGTTGTAAAACAAAGTTTGTCAGTCTTGCTCATCAGCCATTACCAGTGGCTGGTACAAAGTGAATGCTGGGAGACCTGTCTACTCCAAGAAAGAAAGACAGAAGCCTTATGTAAAAGACATGGGCAAAATACCTTCAACTTTCAGCTTATATTATGACAAACTAACAAGTTATCTCAATCCATTTTACCAATCTAACTAAACGGTAAGGATTCTCTTCTGTCCTTCAAGTTTCTTGACAACTGTCCATGCGGTCAAAAACCCGGAAATTAGTTATTATCTTTGCCTTTCTGGTTCCCTGTCTTAGAATCAAAGGGTTTTTGGTTAGATACCTGAAATAATTACTCTATTTAACACAAGCTTAAGAAATTGCACACTTTGTTCTGCAACATCAAATACGCCCATAAATAATAAATTTGTAAATTTTGAAACTTCAACCTTTCTTAAAAAAATTAGTTGCTAACAAGTGGCCAAACGAGACTACAAAACGTCATCACATCAAACATGGGTTTGCAGCCTTGCTGTGGTGGCAACAAAGAAGTCATATGACCGTGATGTAGTTCATTCGTAGCTAACTTTAGCTTTTCACTTTTGATGATTGCAGTTTTACTTCAAATATATTAAAGTGGTTGTTGCTGAACAAAACATAAGTGACAAAAAGTCCTGCTTTCCATAGAGCTTATTTTCCATTGTCTTTCTGTGAAGGGAACCAGGGCAATGCCAACCTCTGTGCTGGCCTACAGTTTAATATCATTCCTACATCACTCTATTGCTCAGGACCCACGAAAGCTCCGTGTTTTCAGTGCAGACTCTTGAGATCTAAGGGATATATTTAGTGGTGTGTTACTATAACCAGAAGGACACACTGTGTAGAGTATTGAGAGGGGACCCCTATATACTGTTACACTGCCAAATGGCATGCTGGGGACAGCTTGTCCTCTTTTGCTTGCTATTGTACATTCAACAGCAGACGAAGAGAGAGAGACAGGAGATGTTACATTGTTGCAAATTCAAACATCTCAGCATTAGAGAAGTAACTTTTGAAATGAATGCTTTTGTCCATGGAAATAATTGGGTCTTGACTTCATTGAGGCCATAAAATATTTTTGTGATCATTGCTGAGGGACTCAGTTGTTTCCTGGAACGTGTAGTTCTCAAGGCCGGAAGCCTGATGTCAGTGTGAAGTTGTTTTGATGAGCCATTCTCGAGAAAGCTGCAAGCAGCAATACTGAAGGGCAAGCAATTGTCTTCGTAACAGGCATGTTTTGAATGGGCACTGAACTAATATGTACAAACATTAGAAAGATGAGGCTTGACACAATCTTAATGACCTATCAGTGTGCTGAAATATTTGCTCTCCCAAAGTGTGTTTACAGTTTGAAAATTATGTTTGGATCTGATTACAGTGACAGCGGCTCCTGATAAGGGCTGTCGTTGTCTTCCTGTGTAATCAGATTTAGAGTCACAGTGAACAGCTGTAATGAAATTGCAGACAGAATGTGATACAGAGTTACTTGGCAAGGAAAAAGTTTGGGAAGTGTTCAGCATAAGCTGCAAGAATGAAGCAAACACATCCAGTCTGTCCCTCCTGCATATGAATAAAAAATGTTGCCATCATTAGCAGTTTTTTTAATTCATTATTTGTCTAGAGACGTTGTTAAGTGTGCTCACTCACCCTCAGCAGCTTCACACATCTAGATTTATAACTGCAGCCTGATTTTCTGGGTTTTCGTAGATCTCTGAATACTTAGGAAATGTACTGTGCACATTCATGCACTCAAGATAAAAAATGATTTTTGAGGCCCTATGACCTTTCTTCTGTGCAACCATCACACTGAGATTTTCATATCTGCTGACCAGTTGCTTATTAATATTTCCTGTGCACATTTATGCTCCCATCAGGATGCAAGCCATTGATTTCATTGAACATTCTTGCTCAAGGTTTTACACATACACAGAGGGCAGCATTAGTTTTCAAAGAGTTTTCCCAAATGGTCAAAAAAATAAAACTACTGACTGCTGTGTCATGAAGCTACATGTGCAATCCATTGGTGTCAGTTCTTAAAAAATTTAATTAATAACTTTTTCTCCCTGGTGACCTTGATACTGCCAAAAAAAATCTGCTGCAGAGGAAAGAACAGAGACAGCTACAAAGAAAAGGAAAGGGGGTGTCTGCATATTAGAATCAATTCATTTTCTATTTGTTTGCCCTCTGATCTCTCCTATTGATTTCCGCTTTCTCTTTCCAGTCATTCAGCCAGTAATAAAATCATCCAGTTTAACAAAACCCTCAATCATAAGATCCTCTCCCTCTCTTTTCTCCGCCTCCAACAACATCAGATTTGTTTTAAAGTCTTGCCATCCTTCCTCACATATTGATTTCACTGTCTCTTCCCACTCATCCAAGCTATAACTCATCACAATAAATGTTTTGACAGGACGGACGTCCCATGTTTCATGAGGTCCACATCCTAACTGTCTCTCTCTAGATGAAGTTGTTTTTTTCATCCAAGCTGCAGACAAATAAACCCGCTCACCAAATGGGCTGAAATATCAAAAATACATTTGTCCATCATCTTCCAAACTCTTTCTTTGTTGTTGGAATTGTCGCTCCCTAAAGAATAACTCATACATTTTTAATGGCTGACTGTCTTCAGCTCTCGCTACAGTTCAGTCTTTCAGCAGAAACACAAAGTTTCTCTCCCAGCACTTTAGGGGATGCAGAAATGGATCCACTTATTTGGACCTGCTGCTGCTCATCTATCATTAATGATGTCTCACTATGTTTCCACTGCAGTTTTTCAAATTCTGCATTATCATATATTGGGATTTGGTTCTCAAATTCTACTATGCAGACACTCTATAGTCCCTTGTGAGATGAGACTGGCTGACCTTGATTTGTTCCTCTCTGTGGGATACTGGGAAAATTAAAAAATTCATCACAACTGAGAAGCTTTTCTTGGCCTTGTGTTTAATTTTCTTTGCACTGGGTCAGAAAATGGAATACAGTTTATACACTGAAATCAGAAAATTACTCTCATCACTTTCTTCACCTCTTCTCTTCCAGGTAGGATTTCATCCTCAGAACCCCAACACCTTGCCTCACTCGGCAGCCTGTTAGATGATCAGCATTGGCACCATTTAGCAGTGGAGCGACGGGGCTCTCACCTCAACCTCACTGTGGACAAACACACAGAGAGGGTTCAAATCCCTGCAGAGTTCAGCCACTGGGACATTGAGAAGGTGGGAAAAACACAAAAAACCTACATCCCACACTTTTCATGCAATGAGAAAACTACACAACCACTGAATGTTTACAATTGCGTCAGGCCAGAGGAAATGTAGATATTGCATATTTATGATTATGCGTCCTCATCTGCGATAGTTGTGGTCCTAGGCATTATGTTTTTGTGTTGTCTGTCTGTCAGTCTGCCCATCTGTCCCATTCTTGTGAACTGGATATTTTCTGGACACTTTGAGGGAATTTCTTCAAATTTGGCACAAACATCCACATGGACTCAACAGTGAACTGATTGGATTATGGTGGTCATAGGAAATAGGTCAATGTCAGTAAGACCTCCTCAGTCTCATTCCTGCAATGCAATGTCTATTATCTATCTATCATATATCAAACTGAGGACATTTATTTAAATTTGGCACAAAGACTCAAGTACTGATTAGAATTTGGTCAAAGGTCAAACATCAAGGTCACTGTGACCTCTTTTTTTTGGTCATAACTCAAGAATTCATACTCTAAAATTTCACACAAATAGGATATAATGATGAGGTGATGACTACTATTTCCAAAAGGTCAAAAGTCAGCCTAACTTTGACATCATTATTTTCTACAAAAACACTTTTCTGGCCATCATTTTGTAACAGAAGGGGAGATATTCGGTCAGATACTGAACTGGTGACACTCATTTTGGGTGTTCATCTTGACACTGTGCTGATTTTTTATATTTTCTGTGCAGCGCTGGGGAAGATGCATGTGAAGCATCCATGTTTTCACAGACATGGACGAAAACTGTAAGCACAACTTGACTGGTGTTCACAGGCACACAGTCACAAAGCAGTAATTCTGGTTTAATGTGCATGCAAACCACTGCATGTATCTTTTTGTCTTCATACAGCTGAGTGTAGGGGGACTCCACAGCCAGGGCTCTCAGAAACAAGTTGTCTCCAAGAAGAACTTTCATGGCTGCCTTGAAAACCTGCTGTACAATGGCCTCAACCTGATAGAATTAGCTCAACGCAAGGATCACCAAGTTACTGTAGTGGTAAGTTATTTTTGATTAAAACACAACCACGTGCTCTTAGGTGGGCAGGACTCTTTTTATCTGAGAGGGAACAGCAGAATCACTGGAGAGGCAAACAGAAATCAAAAAAACTTTCTCCAAAATGTGGATAGAATATTCTGCTTGGTGTTTTTCGTGACTTTTATGTGACTAATAACGAATAATTCAACACAGTGCATCCATGACCAAAGACCAGCATGTTCATCTTGTTTCAAGCAGTGGGGTTGTTTTCTTCACTTGGGTTTTTTTTCTTGGTTTGTGAATTTATTCTTTTTGAGTGTGATAGATTCTCTTGTCCCCACTGGGATTCAATCTTCGTGGTGAAATATTGGCTTTACCTCTGTGGCATGTCATTTGCTGGTTATACTGGACGCTGCTGAAACAATCTGCTGACTGGTTAATGAAGCCAATACAAAAGGACTGTAGACAGTGGTTAGACCCTCACTAATGCCTCCTCATCTTGGCCATTAGGACCTTCAGACGTTTCTATATTCACAATGAGTGGAGCAAGCTCATCGGGGAGAGGCTGTGAAGCGTTTCTACGGGGAGTAAAAAATGCTCTCTCATTACATTAAAGGCCCAAGCAGCAGAAAAAAAGAACATGAATTCTTGCTAAAGAGGTTCAGAGATTTCACATGCATGGCTAAAGATATAATAGAGGCAATTTAATGTTGGTGCGGAGGCTCTTACAGTACTAGCCACAAAGTTATGATCCAATTTAACGCAGAGACTAAATGGTGCATCATATGGCTCTATGAGGGGGCATTAACACAAAGAAAATCAGAGTGAAGGAGGATTGGTGTATCAGTGCTGTTGTCCTTAAGCTTATGTGGATTTCTAAGTTATTTTTTTTTACTTTCTGTTGTGCAAAAGTACAGCCCACTCCCAACATGAATCATTGTACATCACTCTAACTACACCACAATGGGCTTTAGATGCCATCTGTGTTTCCAAAGCATTATAAAGATAGCAGGCTGATATTCCCAGCAGAGAGCTGGGACTCTAATATATTACTGCTGCAGGCTTAGCAAAGAACCTGGTGTCATCACCACTACTCAAAACAATGGACTGTAACAGAGATGTCAAGATATTTTAGTGCTGGCTTACTGTATGCTTTCCTTCTTTCATTCTAATTTGTTATCTCTTTTACCTCCACGCGAGGTGACTTTGGTATTTTCAGTTTGTTTTCCTAATCTTATACTAAGCCTTGCTGTTATCATTATGGTAATATCGGTGTCCTCTTAAGGAGACTTGCTGATGAGATCATTGTGACAGAGGTCACATCGACACGCCCTCTGCAACTGATTAATATTCATGTTTTATGTTGTTTTATCTCTTTAGTAATCATTTTTCTGTCCCACCTCCTCTCTCTCCACTCTATCGCTCTCAGGGCAATGTGACCTTTTCTTGTGCTGAGTCAGTTTCTGTCGCCTTGACATTCCCTGGCCCCGGGAGCTTCCTCCAGTTGCCGGGGGCGACAGTGTCCTCCTCGGGGGGCTTGTCTGTGGGGTTCCAGTTTAGGACATGGAACAAGGCGGGGCTTCTGCTAACCTTTGACCTGCCTCAGGATGGGGGCGTGGTCTGGTTGTACCTGAGTGAGGCCCGATTCCGGTTGCAGATCCATAAAACTGGGAGGTCGCTGCTGGAGCTCAGCGCAGGTAATCCTACATCCTCTGATTCACTTCTAACCAAAACAGTGCAGTAAGTGGTGACTACACTGAGTAATAACTGTGTCATTCCATATTTAAGTGAGATAAGTTAGCCCTTACACTTAATCCCAAGCTTTTTAAATAAACAAGAAATCAAGGGGATAAAAAGAATAGAATAACCATCAGATTTGAGTGGCAAGTAACAATTTGCAGTGGATTTGCTAGTCATCGGGATGTAACGATATATAGAATGTCATGATATGGCGATAACTAAATGTATTGATGTCGTTATCGGAGTGTGACAAAGTCTACCTTGATATTACAAGAATATTTCCATGGGTTCTACTGTCTCTCCCTGAATTTTTGAAAATCAAGAGAGGTCATCATTTACACTTGCCTTCTTGCCTATGGAAAGTACAATCCCTTTCAGAGGCTTTTTAATCTAGCCTTACATTGCAATGTCTCATTGAGAACTTAGTAAAATAAAAAAAGTTAAAAGTCATAATGACAAATCTGACAAGAATTGTCTTTTTAAAATATTTTTCCATTTTTTCCATCTTGAAAAAAAATGTTGTTGGTTATCCACCAGCTGTCAGAATTTGCAGGTTATTGTATGTTTTTTTTGTTAAATTGTAATACTTGTCCAAATCCCTGATTGTTGATTTTTCTTTTTTTAAACTTAATGGCAACTTAATGGCCCTGACAGTTTTGTATTTGTTTGAACAGCAGAGGATGCAATCATACACATCAGGAAACAGCCTACCATCATCCTTGGCGTACAAGCAAAGCACTCACAACTGGTTTCTTTTCAGAGACAGATTCAGAGTCAGACCCAGCGAGAAAACGGCAAATGTACACACGAAAGAGTTATTATTTAATAAAATCAAGTCATCAATTTTCTTTGGTTTTTAATATCATGCTAAATATCACACCATTGACTTTTTCTTGTGGTTTTATAGTGCTCTGTTTTTGGTATCCTTACATACTTTGATGCATATGTTAGAGCAGATAAACACACTTTTGAAGCCATTCCCTTCACTTTCCCCCTTGGTCAAGGCAATAAAACAAATACAACCCTTTAAATGGTTTAAATGCCAAGTATGCAATGCAAGGGAAAGAGCTTAGCAGTCAGTTCGAACCATTTCTCCAATAAATTGGGGCCAAGGTTTAAACCAACAAGGACACATGAGCACTCTCTCTTTCAAACTATTTGTCACAAGCAGGCTCAGTGAATGTGACAAGGAGGAAGTCCACATAAGAGATTAAATAAAAAATGATTAACTAAGATTAATTCAAATAAACAATGGCGTGTGTAGATAAGGAAAGTCGGTAATGAAATCTATGCATGGATGTGTGTCAGGTGTGCTTTGGAGGTGTTGAAAGTGCAAAACCAAAAGGCAAAAATGCAGGTTGGATGTCTGCTGGAGGAAAGAAGGGAAATGAATTACTACCTTGCCCAGCTTTTATAGCCTGCAAGGCCCAGGTGAGTGTAATCAAGGTAACCGCCCTCCCATGTCAGCCAGCTGCCTGATGAGGTTGACTAGGATAGTTGCTGAGACAGTGGGAGGGGTGCCATGCCCAGGCTCAGTGAGCTTGACAAGAGGGAGATCACACAAGATTCAAGTAATTTGAACAAAAGTCCAATGTTTACTTCATGATCTCCCATATTAGCCTTATTGCCAAAAGCTGTGGTCACACATCCACATCACTGTGGCAGAACACTGTGCAGCTGATGGCACTGGAAGATGACTGGGGTGTGTTCTCTAGCAAAGTATTGTCAGTAAGAAAAATAGAGGAGATAATGAGATATTGATTTATTTCCTCGACTCCTACCAACATCCAGAGTCACAAGGCAAGCACAGTCTTTCTGGCACTGTTGCAGATCAATCACACATAGGATGCAGGAAAAAGTAGACGCCTGTGTGGTCTGCTTTCACCTGCCCCCAATGTTTTCTTGTAGTCCATTTGTACCAAGAATCTTTATTCTTTTTTCCAAATCATTTTTAGTTTTGACTGATACTATTCTCCAAATTACTGTTTCAGTGTGAGAAAGACATGATTTCCAAGATGTTTCCAAATCCGGATTTTAGTGCACATGTGGCAGGTTGTGGTGTGAAACGATATCTAATAACACTATGTGAGTGTCCATGGCTTCAGCCTTGGAAAAATATCTCACACTGGCAACATCTGCGGCAGGTCTACACAGCTCAGTATGCAGCCATGAACACATGGGGGGAAAAAACTAATTTTCAGTTGTGTTTTAATGAATATTTGGTTCCCAGGTTCTGCTCTGAATGATGGTCAGTGGCATTCAGTGGAGCTGAACTCCAGACGAGGTCATGTGAGCATTACAGTGGACAAAGAGGAAGGAGGCAGCACTCACGAAAGTCCCTCGTTTCTTGTCACCATAGAAGGTCACCTCTTCTTTGGTGGTAAGAGTGGACCATATTAACTGCATCTCTTTAAGTAATTAAACACTGTCCAGCATCATACACCCATGGGGAACTTTACTAAAAGCAGTTGAACTTAATTGTGCATGTCAGTTTACATATTTCTCAGACCTGAGTGATAATGGTCAAATATGTCCCCTATTCTATGTGGCATGATAGTATCATATAAATACTGTTTCGATTAGATGATGACTATTATGTGATCTCAGACTGATGTTCCCTTTGTCTTCTCTTCAGGTTGTCCATCTGAAGATGACAGGCAAGAGTGCAGAAACCCCTTTAATGTCTTCCAGGGCTGCATGCGTCTCTTGTCTCTGGACAACCAAATTGTGGACCTGATCCTGGTGCAGCAAAAGCAGCTGGGAATCTACAGCAATCTGCAGATTGACATGTGTGGAATCATTGACAGGTCAGTTTAAGAAAATGTTCACTGACATTTGCTGAGACACATTTTTGTTGCTTTTCTATTATTTGAGATGTAACCTTCCCCTAATATTCTGCACAGCCCACAGAGCTTCATGACACGAGCATTTGAATTCTTGCAGAGTTAAAGCACCATCATGGTTCTAAGGCTTACTTTGACACACAAATTGTGATGCTTACCTATTGCAAACCTTAATAACAGTGGCGTATGGAGAGTCAAAGTCCAACATGAAGGATTCTATTCAATTAAGCTGTGTTGAACCATTCAATTTAATAGTAGTGATGATGCCACAAAGCTTCCACTATGATGTATTTTTTATTGGATTTTGCTGTGCCACTTTCTGATCAGACAAGGCACCGATAATGTGCCCTTTTTTTTGTTTGGTTTTACATAATTTCTACACCCCGTAATCAATAAACACCTATCAGGAGTTGGATTCAAACCCAAGGGGACTTGTGTGCAACGCATTAAAACCACTCTGCCATCCTGATGAATGCAGCCTTTTTGTGTTGATGGCACATGAATGTGAAGATAAGATTGCCACGTTGTTACCTGCACAACATGTCAGTCAAGAGTATCCAAGCACAGACTAATTTGCCTGTGGATTTGAATAAAGACAATCAGAGACAAAAGACCTGCTGTTATCCACACAACTGTTGTTGGAGGTGCCTTACTACAGCATTTTGATTTAAATTTACATCTTAAGATCAACATTTGAAACCCCTCAGAATCCTGGCGCATTCAGATTTTTTTTTTTTTAATGGCAAAAAAATCATCAATATCATGATCAAACCCCCTGTCATTATCTGCCCAACACCACTTTAGCATCTTATTTTAACCACTCAGCCATCCTGGTGGGATTAGCAGGTATTTATAAAGGCTGCAAATCAGTCACCTGAAATGAACTTATATTGATAGGAATCATGACAGTATTTATATACTCAAGCACAATGTTCAGTTACCAATGAGGGCTTTGCCCATTGGACCTTAAGTCCAACGCCTTAACCACTCAGCCATCCTGGTGCCCCTTGGTGTTTTGATTTAACTCCTAAACACTGAAACCAATCAGTTACATGGATTTCAAAGTGTGAAAGGTCAAAGGTAACCTTTCAAGGAAGATAAGCTCTGGATGTTTGTCTGAACAGTGTTGATCTCAGATGTCCTCAGATGTCCATACATGCTTACTTCAGTAGGTTTCACATGTGTTCTAACAAACACGCACTGTGCTTTCAGAGAGACATTAAAACCAACAAGGACACTTTTCCACTTTTGTCAAATCTAATAACTTCAAACTCTTTCAACAGAAAACACCCTAAACTAACAACATAATACATCATTCTTTGAAAGTTGTAATGGAGCGACACACTCAAGCAGAGTATATTTGACACGATGACAGGAACTATTATTTCTTCTTCAAAAACTCTGGAAAGGTCTATTATTCTTAATGGCATATCTGTAACTTTTCACAATACAAACCTCACACCAAGAATGGGATTTGAACCCATGAGATTTTATGTCCTTTGGAACTACAATGCAATGCCTCAACAACTTTGCCACCCTGGTGACATTAGTGGCTACTTCTAAAGGCAGAAAACCAACTTGCTCCTACCTCACACTATAGCTACTGATTTCTTAAAAGCTGCATAAAAAAAAACATATTGAGGAATTCAGAAACTCCACAAGGAAGTTTTTATTGCATTGATCCTGCTAAATGAACATGTCCGATTACTGGGAATAGGAGGTGAACCAGGGGAAGCTTTTACCCATTGGATTTGAAGTCCAATGCTTTTATCAATGCTATCCTGTTGACTTAAGCTACTAATTTTTAACAGCAAATAAGCAACAATTTGACATTGATTAGGAGCATTGAAACAGTATGAGGTATCTTAACAGAGCATATGGATTATTTAGTAGGAGTAGTAATATTTTATTCAGTCATCATACATAATACAATAAGCACAAACAGTATCGTCAGTATAAACAAAAACAACAGTCTGTGTATTATGTAGTGACTGAACAGTAATATTATAGTAATATAAGAAATACTTTAACTACTAGGAGTTACTAGGAGTTAATATTTGTCACTTCAACAACTGCAATGCTTGATGGCAGGTCTACAACTTTTATCAATGTATTTACGGATACCAGAAGTGGGAACCCATAGAAACAGGATGAGTGCATTTTTTCTGAGTCACTCAGCTATCCTTGTAACATGAGCAGCTACTTTACAGGCCATTAAACAACTGTGAGAAAATAAAAATGGAGAGGTATTCATTAAGTCAGTTAATCAATCAATATTCCGTGGATCTAAAGACTTGAACAACCCCAGACTTCACAGTGAGAACGTAATTAGATATGCCAGATAGCTCTATTGTACATGGTAGAGATATATCCATGTTCAATAGACCTGCTTTTGCTGTGGTTGGCAGTAGTATATATAAAGGCAGCTGGGCGTCATAATTAATGCCTCCATGTCATTGTTAATGTTGGTTAAAAGACGGAAATAAATATGCTACTTGCTTACGGACAGAATCAAACCATATAACATAAAGGATTTGTTTTGTATTGCATTTGCATTGCAAATGTCATGTTTTCTGAAGTCAACCACTTTTTAAAGCTTGTTTTGTCGTTTACCTATTTGCTTATCTCATTTAGCCAGAAAACTGGAGAAAATTCTGTCTCCTTCAGCTTGTAAGAAGAATTTAATAAACAGTGCTTTCCAGGTGAAAACACAAATATTTGACAAGGGAAAATAGCAGCGTCAAACTGCGTGCTCTGCTATTTCTTAAGCAGGAATGTTTCTTTTCTCCTCAATTGTTTTGTCACATGGCATTTTTTGAGAAGCAAAGCAGCATTTTTTGTTTTGAACCATTTTTCTTCCCTTTTCTTTGCTGGCAGAGTAATAAGTTTGTGAGGTGAAGCGGGGCAGCAGACGGCACCATCCAAGAAAGACACACACACACACACACACACACACACACACACACACACACACACACACACACACACACACACACACACACACACACATAACATGAATAATAGGGGACTATCTAAGTGTACTATCCAAGAGGGAACCTTTATTAGCAGTCATTTTAAAAATACAAAACTAGAATTGAAAATTTACTTTTGAGGTCTTCTTTCACAATATTACTGCAAATGTAATTTTTACAATTTTTTAAAGAAATTGCCAAGAGGGGACCTGAAGCCTTGAGCGACGTCTGCCTATCAAAGGGGGGACATCCATATACTGCAGTCAAACTGGTTTATCCTGGTTCTCTCTCACCTATAGAGTGCTTCTTTTCACTAAAACTTCATTTGTATCTTTAAAAATGGGTATGTAAACTTTATTGCTTGCAATATATCAACATTTTTTGTGATAATAAATATTACAGAAATAATACTTGCCAAAGCAAAGTATATCTTTTAAAGAAGGCTCCCATAATCCTGTGAATTCAGTTTTATCTTACTATTTAGTGTTAATAACTTTATTGTTGTTCTTTTGTTTTTATATGTATATATATATATATATATATATATATATATATATGTATATTTAGACCAGACCAATTGTAACTACCAATGTATCACCAAAAAGTCAGAAAAATAAATCTATAAACGAGTAACATTATACATAAAATGATCAGCAATATAATTACTTATTTTAATAAATAATATATTTATTTTAATTAATTAATCACTATAAAATGATTTAACACAAGTCTGTGACTAGACCTTTAAAAGCTGTTTGTTTCAAAAGAAAGGAATCAAACTGTGACATGACAGTTGAGCTCAGGTCCAGAGAAGTCAGTATGGCGCTTCTGGATTTTGTTGAATCTGGCTTTCACTTAGCATAGTAGAGTCTTAAATTGCATTTATAGATGCAGTGATGAACTGTGTTCACTGTCAGTGGTTTTCAGTGTCCCCAAGCTCATTTTGTGATATCATGTTGGTATTTAATGCAGTGCAGCTTTTATGGGTCAAAGGTCATGGCAATTCATTTTTGGTTTTTAGCCTTGTCCCTTTTATGCAGAGAGATTTCTCAAGGTTCTCTAAATCTTTTCATGCTATTATGGCAGATAGTTAATGGATTTGAACAGCAAATATCTTGTTTTGTAATGTATTCCTTTTGTGTTCACAATAGTTTTTCAGTGATGGATGAAACACCTGTGTTTGTTAGTGTATTTTTAGCATTATCTAATTCTAGACCCCATTCAAAGATGCTTGTTTTTTTAATGACTACAGTCTGTAACACATACTACACACACTGGCATGCAGCATTGTCACAGTGCAGAGAGTGTGTGGAAGTGAAAGGCACATAATAAATGTTACGTATAAGTTCACAATGACACTCAGCTTTACAGGACTTTTACATTCCAGTATTGTAAACTGAAACTTTTCTTTAGCACTTAAAGTTTAACTGGTATGTTAGTGTTTTTGATGGCATTGAAATGGTGATGAGCCACCAACAACTCATCTCAAAACCATCACAACAGGATACACATCTATGAATGGGCCTTCATAAGTCGACTTCTGTTTGTACCTTTGAACTTTGCACTCTAAAAAGAAAAAAAATGTCCACACTCCATTTCCTTTTGTAAGAAAAAACTAAAAAAGGAGTTTTAAATTAAAATTATGTAACATCAAACTTTGACTTGACCTTTAAAAATTGTTCAATTTCCAAAATACTTTACCTTGACCAGTTTCTCACAAGAAGTGAATGTCAATCAAGTTTTCATATACTTGTGTTCTCAGTCTGTACTAAAGAATGCAACTTGTTTGTTGGTGCACATTACAGAAGAAGGTCCAACCCTTGAGTAGGATATAATGACATGAGTCCACTGTTGGCTGGTACATAATGTCACAAGTTCCTTCTTAGATAGCACAGAGTGACGCTACTCAACCATGTAAAGTACATACAAACATATTTAATAATACTTGTGAAAAAAATCTCATCTGAATAATGTTACATTTCTTCTTCAAATATGATTTGTTAGTATGTTTGTGTAACAGAATATAAAGGCTGTCAACTTTAGTGGCTGGCTTAACTCTTTTTATGGCTTGATACTGTATTAATGGGAAATTATGCCCATTTCTAAAATACATAACATACATATTATTTCTAAGGATCTAAGGCAGTCTAAAACATTAGTAAACATGGGCAACCTCGCCCCATATCCAAAAAACTGGAGGCTTGTGATGTCATTTGATATAAAGTGTAGAGTTGCTCCATTGATATGAAATTGTGAAAGATTTTCTAGATGACACTGAGAACAGCCAGAACAATGTTATATGTATATGGGAACATTTTCTGTTACAGAACTGACAACACCAATATATAATAAAGTCTCATTTGGGTTTAAGGATAACAAACATTCTGTTGGTCCCCAAAATTAGGCTCTCGATGAGCAGAAGGAGCAGCTCCAGACTTTATACTTCATGACATTACAAGTCTGAGACTTCTTTTCTAGTGTCTAGATCAGAGATATCACACATACTGGCTGATCCCTTGGCCATGGAAAACATACTGGAATTCCTACTTTAGATGTTCACCTTTACAATGAAGGGTTTCCAGAAAGGACCAAAATCGATATAAAGGTCAGCAACAGTATTTGCTGATTAATCATAAAAATAGATTTATTATCAGACTTTTACTGAAATTCCCATTAAGAGTTATTATGCACAGGATCTCTTTACAATGTATGGCGTGTTTTCAATTTATATGCATAAGAATGCATTTTCTTGTCGATCAACATTACAGAAAAAGGGCCACACATATAGAATAAAGCTTAATTGTGGTTCCAAGTTGGCTGTTGGTACATAATGACACACAAGTTCCCTTTTTGATAGGACAGAGTGATATATCTACACTCCACCATAGATTAATGAAAAGAAATAGAAAGGTGCATTTTGTAAAGAGAAAATATCTAATACAAAATGTATCTATTCAGTAAAGCTTCTCATTGTTTAGTAAATTGGCACCAGAAATGCTGTTGCCATTGTAGCTTTTAAAAATAGGCTATAATGTGAACACAATTATAACTTGTTCATTATTCACTGTGACGTGACAGATGAGCTTCAGTCCGGGGAAGTTGCAGTGTTTCTGGATTTTGCTGATATCTGGCTTTCACTTTTCATAGTTAAGTCTTAATTTGCATTTATAGATACAGTGATAAACTGTGTCCACTGTCAGTGGTTTTTAGTGTCCCCAGCTCATTTTGTGATATCCTTCAGTCATGTTGGTATTTAATGCAGTGTAGCTTTATGGGTCAAAGGTCATGGCTATTCATTTTTGGTTTTTAGCCTTGTCTCTTTTATGTATTTCTCAAGGCTCCTTTTCATGCTATTATGATAGGTAATGGATTTGAACACCAAATATCTTGTTTTGTAATGTGTTCCATTGTGTTCAAAATGAATAGTTTTTAGTGATGGATGAAACACCTGTGTTTGTAAGTGTATTTTAGCATTATCTAATCTAGACCCCATTCAAAGATGTTTGTTTTTAATGACTACAGTCTATAACATATACTACACACACTGGCATGCAGTATTGTCACAGTGCACAAAGAGTGTGCATGAAGTGAAAGGTACATAATAAATAATATAATAATAACGATAAGTTCACAATGACACTCAGCTTTACAGGACTTTAAATTCCAGTATTGTGAATCTAAAACCTTTCTTTTTAGCACTTAAAGTTTAACTGGTATGTTAGTGTTTTTGATAAGGGTATTGAAATGGTGATGAGCCACCAACACCTCATCTCAAAACTATCACAGCAGGATACACATCTATGAATGGGCCTTCACTAGTTGTCTTCTCTGTTGACCCCATTCAAAGAGGTTTTGTGCAACCCAGAACTAAGTTTTTATTATTGTTATATCTATTTTTTGGTTGTTTTTGATAACTATAGTTGGTAACACATAGAGTTGTAAATTAGTTGGCAAAATACAGGGCTGGTATACAGCATTGTCAATACTGCGGCACAGAGAGTGTGCATGAAGGCATGTGAGATTGCTAAAATAAGTTTACATTGACACTTCAGCTTTACAGGTCTTTACATTCCAGTGTTGTCAACTGAAACAACTTTAGCACTTAAAGTTTAACTAATGTTAATGTGTTTCTGATGGCCATTATGCTAAAATTCAGACAAACAGAGCCACTGAGAGCCAAGATGCCCTACTGCTTTAGAGGGCCACTTAATAAATAATTACCTTTCAATTATTTCAGTGATATTACATACATGTGGTTATTATGTCACTTCCCAGCAGATGTTTCTCCTTGTGAAAAACATGTTTAACTCCTTTTTTTGAATAGCTTGTACTCAATTGTGCAATTGACGACAAATGTGACATTCTGCTTGTATTTCTACTCTTTACAGTTTAACATTATCTTACCCAACATCCACTTGTTTAACACAGGAAAGAGGAAAAAGCCATGTTTCAGTCAGATACAACATCTAGGATATGAGAAGTAAGTAACCCTGAAGCCCAATGTGTAATGTCCTCACGAATTACAACGACCATCGCCATTAGAAGAAACCATCCCCTCAAGACTGCAGGGAATCAAGGCCTGACAGATTCACAGGCTGACTTGCAGAGAATCAAACCCCTCACCCACTGCAGGTCACTCACTTCAGTGGCAGCAGTCTCCACTGTTCAACACTCAAAGTTAGGGATCTGAGAATCATATGGGTGCTGGTCACCCACCTCTTCAGTGTAGAAGAAATTACATATTTTTGTCCACTTCATCAACTGAAGGCCAAGTAAATATAAAAAAATATATCTATAAAACTGTGTGTGAATGTAATAAAGAAAGATTGCTTTCTAAAGAATGCACAAAGCCACTGAATCAAATGTACATAGATCATACAGAGATGAATAACATTTTTTTCACACATATGAATACCAGCCTCTTTAGGGATGCATCTTACTCCATAAATGTGGTAATTTTACGTGTCGGTATCATCTTTCTGAAGCTGGCAATACTGTATTATAGGCATCATTAATAATTTGTTAACTGACTGTTAATTATACTTTTGTCAATACCCCTTGATAACCAATGAAGAAATGATAACTAATTAATTTTTACCCATTATAAGTAATGTTATAGATTGTTATTTTATTAGTCAAATACCAAGACTTATACAGTCTTGTATAAATACATAACCATATTAATGGTTTCCAACTAATTTGTAAACCTTTGTAAAAACAAAAAGTAAATTATACAATATAAATATCTCTTTGGATAGATAGACCAAATATTTATAACACTTCTTTGTTAACTATTAATTAGTTGGTTTGAAAACTGTTTATAAACATTGTTTGATGGTTTCTATAGAGTTGAAAACTGCTAATGGTAATAAACTGTTAAACTGTTAACAAATACCATGTAGCAGATCTTGAAATACTATTTGAAGACCATTATAAAGTTGCAGTTGCTATTTAAATCTTTTGAGTCACTTAATAAATAATGTCTTTTCTAAGCACTTTTGTAAGGTATACATACACGTGTTGCTTCTTAAATTTTTAATAGGTTACAAAAGCAAAACAACAATAACCCACTACATTTATCTTTTGGCTCAAAGTTGCATGTCAACATTGACTTTCTGTTCATATATGTGTTTAAAATGATAATCACACAATCAGGACACAAACATGTACTCTTTTATGTAGCTCACCTATAAAAACATTTAAAAGGGCCAAATTAGTTTTACTGCATACAATCAATAACCATTGACAACATATTTTAACTATCTAAATAATGTTTGTAGATGCTTTACAGAGTATCTAATTCTGTAGTATTGTTTTTACCTCTTTAGTTAAAACAGAACCTTTTATTATAATTAGAATAATGAAATGTAAACTTGAGGCAATAACCTGTGCAACATCAAAATGGTATGTCATGAAATAACAGATGTAATCATTAGGTAACTGAATATGTTCAACTACTTAAATATCCACAATAGTACAAGTTTTGAAGAAAAAAAAAAACAGTATTTAAAATGGGATTTAAAGTGGAGAATTGTATGCCTCATCTGCATAATTTCAGGGTGTTCTTCCCAATAATCCAGGGATGTTGTACTAACCAAGATAAGCAGTGTGTGTTTGTTAAACCCAGGATGGGGAATAAGCCGTTTGTCAGTCTAAATCAGATACAGCATCTTGGATATGAGAAGTTAGCAACCCTTAGCTCATGTGTCAGGCTAACTACCATCGCCAGCTAGAAGAAACCATCCCCGCACTGCAGGGAATCAAGGCCTGACAGATTTTCACAGACTGACTTGCACAGAGTCAAACCCTCACTCACTGCAGGTCACTCACTTTCAGTGGCAGCAGTCTCCACTGTTCAACATTCAAAGTTAGGATCTGAGAATCATATGGGTGCTGGTCACTCCACCCTTCAGTGTAGAAGAAATTATATTTTTTGTCCACTTCATCAACTGAAGGCCAAGTAAATATAAAATATATCTATAAAACTGTGTGTGAATGTAATAAAGACAGATTGCTTTCAAAAGAATGCACAAAAGCCACTGAATCAAATGTACATAGATCATACAGAGATGAATAACATTTTTTCACACATATGAATACTCAGCCTCCTTTTAGGGATGCATCTTACTCCATAAATGTGGTAATTTTACGGTCGGTATTATCTTTCTGAAGTTGGCAATACTGTATTATAGGCATCATTAATAATTTGTTAACTGACTGTTAATTATACTTTTGTCAATACCTTGATAACCAATGAAGAAATGATAACTAATTAACTTTACCCATTATAAGTAATGTTATAGATTGTTATTTTATTAGTCAAATACCAAGACTTATACAGTCTTGTATAAATACATAAACTAAGTATTAATGGTTTCCAACTAATTTGTAAACCTTGTAAAAAACAAAAAGTAAATTATACAATATAAATATCTCTTGATAGATAGACCAAATATTTATAACACTTTTGTTAACTATTAATAGTTGGTTTGAAAACTGTTTATAAACATTGTTTGATGGTTTCTATAAAGTTGAAACTGCTAATGGTAATAAACTGTTAAACTGTTAACAAATACCATGTAGTAGATCTTGAAATACTATTTGGAAGACCATTATAAAGTTGCAGTTGCTATTTAAATCTTTTGAGTCACTTAATAAATAATGTCTTTTCTAAGCACTTTGTAAGGTATACATACACGTTTGCCCTTCATTAAATTTCTTAATAGGTTACAAAAGTTGCAAAACAACAATAACTCCACTACATTTTATCTTTGGCTCAAAGTTGTATGTCAACATTGACTTTCTCTGTTCATATATGTGTTTAAAATGATAATCACAATAATCAGGAAACAAACATGTACTCTTTTATGTAGCTCACCTATAAAACATTTAAAAGGGCCAAATTAGTTTTACTGCATACAATCAATAAACCATTGACAACATTTTAACTATCTAAAATAATGTTTGTAGATGCTTTACAGAGTATCTAATTTCTGTAGTATTGTTTTACCTCTTTAGTTAAAACAGAACCTTTTATTATAATTAGAATAATGAAATGTAAACTTGAGGCAATAACCTGTGCAACATCAAAATGGTATGTCATGAAATAACAGATGTAATCATTAGGTAACTGAATATGTTCAACTACTTAAATATCCATAATAGTACAAGTTTTGAAGAAAAAAAAAAAACAGTATTTAAAATGGGATTTAAAGTGGAGAATTGTATGCTCATCTGCAATTTCAGGGTGTTCTTCCCAATAATCCAGGGATGTTGTACTAACCAAGATAAGCAGTGTGTGCTATTTGTTAAACCCAGGATGGGGAATAAGCCACGTTTCAGTCAGCCTAAATCAGATACAGCATCTTGGATATGAGAAGTTAGCAACCCCTTAGCTCAATGTGTCATGTGCTAACGACCATCGTCAGTTAGAAGAAACCATCCCCTGCACTGCAGGGAATCAAGGCCTGACAGATTTTCACAGACTGGATTCTGCACAGAGTCAAACCCCACTCACTGTAGGTCACTCACTTCAGTGGCAGCAGTCTCCACTGTTCAACATTCAAAGTTAGGATCTGAGAATCATATGGGTGCTGGTCACTCCACCTCTTCAGTGTAGAGGAAATTACATATTTTTTGTCAGCTTCATCAACTGAAGGTCATAAATCTAATAATATATCTATAACACCATGTGATTGCTTACTTAATAATGCAGAGCACCACTGAATCAAATGTTTAACATCTTAGAGAGATGAACAACAATTTTTCACAAACAAATGAATATTTAACCTCCTTTAGGGATGCATTTCTGCCCATAAATGTGCTGGTAATTTTACATGTCAGTGTCATCTTTCCTAAGTTGGCTGTTAACAGACTGTTAATTTCACTTTGTCAATACTACTTGATAACTAATAAATAAATTGTAACTACTGATGGTACGCTGATACACTGATACACTGATACACTACTGATGGTATATTGTTAAACTGTTAAAAAATACCATGTAGTGGATCTTGACATATTCTTTGGGAGGCCATTTTAAAGTTGCATTTGCTGTTTTAAATCTTACAGTCACTTAAAAAATGCTTTGTTTTCAGCGCTGTTAAGTATGCATACACGCTTGCTCCCATTAAATGTTTTATAGGTTAGAAAACTATTTATTTTCATATATGTTCAAACTGATTTATGACCAAACCTTTAAATTTATATCACTGCAGCTCAAATGAAAAGGGTTCAGGAGGTAAAAAATGGACTACATAAATTCAACATTACAGATCAATAACAAAACCTATGTTACAGAACTACAATAATCCACCATGTTTTTTCTTTGGCTCAATGTTGCATTCTGACATTTTATTTCTGTTTCCTGAATATGTTTAACATGATGATCAGACGATCACTCTTACTCTTTAGTTTTGTTTTACTCCTATAGTTGAAACCAAACCTTTTATTATGATTAGAACAATTAAATGTTAACTTGGCACAATAAACTATGTAACATCACAATGGTTTGCCATGAAATTCATGTAATTATTAGGTGATTAAATATGTTCAAATATTTAACTATCCAGTAAAAAAAAAAAGTACTACTGTTGTATCAGTATTCAAGCTAGTGGGAATTTGAGTGGAGAATTATATGCCCAATCTGTAAACTTTTAGGATGTTCTTCCCAATAATCCAGAGATGTTGTACCAGCTAAAATAAGCAATTGTGCCACTTGTTTAACCCAGGACAGGGGACAGACCCATGTCTCAGTGCAGTCAGAGTTGGATGTAACATTCTAGCTAATATAAATTAGCATCTCTGAAGCTTAATGTGGAATGGCCTATTGACCATCACAACAACAAAGAAACCAACCCCACACTGCAGAGAATCAAGGCTTGGCACAGAGCTGCACACGCTGACCCCTCACCCTCTCCAAGTCACCATTTCTCAGAGGTAACCTTAAAGGCACATGGGTGCTGGACACTCCACTCAGTCAATGTGGAGGATTGTTTAATGCTTACATCATAAACTAAAAACCCTTTAAGGAATTTGAAATTCTTCATATAAACCAAAACTGTGTTGAATAATAATAAGTCCCTCTGGTCACTGCAGCATGCACACAGAGAGATGGCAAATCATTTAATCCAATACAAAATGAGTAGTCAGCCTCTGTTAAAGACACAATCCATAAATGTGTTGGTAATTTTGCATGCCAGTACACCCATTTAAAACTCTCAGTTCCCTCTCCTACAACAGAAGACTTTAAAGGTCGTGACAGCAGACAATCCAATCCAAATCTCTCAGTTATTTTTTTATTTTACTTGAAAGTGAATCCTATTTTGATCCTAGTTCTGCAGTTTTGTATTGTTGGCTGTTTTATATTTCTTTAGTTGTTTTAGTAGTTGTAGTTGTTTTGGTTTTCTGAGATCTAGTAATGTGTATATACAATTTTGTCTGTCTAATGCAGATTTAAGATTAATTTAAAACATTGGAGAAAATATAAAACAAAACAAAACAAAACAAAACAAAACAAGAAGTGTCATTTTGTACAGGCCAAGAGGGGACAAAGTGTGGACTGACTTTCCTTTTTAGAATTTAAAGTTAAAGTACAGCCAAAAGTACAGCCAAAAACCTATAGAATTTGAAATAGTTCATCTCAGCAGTTGAACAGAGGGTTTCAGAGGTTAATCATTCCTCAACTGACTTATCCCCTGTAACTGAGACAAACTGATTGCTCACAAACCTCCCATATTATAAATACCATTAAAGATTGCTCTAGTCATTTATATCATGATGGGTTGTCAATGTGTTTTCAACACAAGGTAAAAAGGAGCACACCTTTAAACAGCAACTCAAAACTTATTCAGGTGCACGATTCAAAAAGCAATGTACTAAAAATTAAAAATGATATTTCTATCTCCAATTTCCTAAAAAATAAATAATTTTATTATTACATTTTGTAAGATTATTTTCTTTGAACAATAATGCATCTAACTTCTTTTTTCCTATTCTTTTGTCATTTATCCATGTTGAAATGGGAATGTCACTCTATACTACATATCTAAGATGGAACTTGTGTCATTATATACCAGCCAACAGTGGACTCATGTCACTTTATACAACTCAAGTGTGGAACCCTTTTCTGTAATGTGGAGCGACAAAATAAATGGATTCATAGATGGGCACACATACATTGGATTTCAACCATAACATTAAATGCCAAATTCAGCTGATTCCTGTGAATTCTGGGAGACCCTGCAATTTTGTCAAATCACTGCAACTATACAGAATTCTTAACTATTTAAACCAAGTTAAAATCTGATTTTCACTGTATGTCTGCCCACAACTAATCCACTCAGTTCCTCAGTTGCCTCTAAGTATTTCTGAGTGGTTTGATGTTTTTACAAAGAAGACTTTGACCAGCAAAGTTTATTTTTTAAATTATTTGCTTCATTTATGCAAATATTGGTTTTGAAAAGGCATCATTCAATGATGATGAAACTTTATTCCTTTTTTAAAAAAATAATAACATTTTTGTTTTAATATTCTTTCCCAATAGAAAAAAAAAACTTTAAATCCTCAAAAATAAAAAACCTAAAACTTGTATGGCATTTTTTTGCTTGTAAAAACTGTTAAATGGAAGTTTGAGTACGTCCATCCATATTCTCAAGTGATGCTAGCCACGCAAGATGTATGCAGATGTGCCTCAGGTTGTCTGGCTGTTCACTGACGATAATAACAATGCAGCTGGCTCTGTCCGCTATGTTCTCATCTCACATCATCCTGCCATGATCCAGATTGATGGTATGCCAAAAGCACTGATAGAGGGAATGTATTTGAAAAGTTAACAATGAGAATGGACTGGGGTAGCTCCCTTTTAAACACAGTGTCAAGCTATAAATGGTAAAGACATCCACACAGCGGCTGAGCCTTTATATTCAGTTACAAAAAATACATACTTACAGATCCTTTAGAAGCAAAAAAAATTACATGATTTAGTTTAGATATATTTACAAGTAACTTTGTAAATATTATGTACCAGCCAACTGTGGACCCTGTTGCTTTATACTACACAAGTGTGGACCTCTTTGCCTGTAGAGTAGATCAGCAAATAAAATGCATTCCTGTGATTATAGAGAAACAAAACATATGTACATTGTAAGATTGACAGAAATCTAGTGCTTTAGTGCATCTAAAAACTCAAAGGGAGTTTTGGAGGATTGAGCTAATCTCAAGGTTAAGTTAAATTCTGATAATAAACTAATTTACAATTCATTAAAATTAGTAAAGATCTGCTGGTATTTTCTCTCCACATTTTCTTCCTACCATTATTATTATTATTTTATTATTATTATTATTATTATTATTATTATTATTATTGTTGTTGTTATTGTTATTTCTCCTTTCTTTAGATTTTAAAATATTTCCTTGCCCTCTGGGGAAGTCAGTATTGTAAAAACAGTGTCAAAGCTAGATGGTTGCCATCCACTAAAACTGAGCCTTTATAGTTTGTTATAAAATATTAGTTATAATTATAATAATCACAGTCATTGTAATCATAGTTGAGGAATAATTTTGAATTATTTAGGTGAGATTCTTTTTTGTGTAAGTCTTATCTATCTCATTTTATTTATTCTTACATGGTGGAGTGTGAACGTCACTCCATGCTATCCAAGAGGGAACTAATTGTCATTTTGTACCAGCCAACAGTGGACTCATGTTGCATTATCCTATGTTTGGACATGTTTTCTATAATGTGCACCCACAAACAAATTACATTTCTGAGTACAGACTGAGAGTGTATATTGAAGTATATTGAAAAACTGATTGACATTCAGTGCTCGTGGAAAACTGGTCAGGCTCAGTATCGTCAGGGACTGAACAACTTTAAAGGTCTAGTCAAGGTCTGATGTTACATCATTTTTACATAATTAAACCTAAAAAGAAAAATCTTACTGCTGATCATTTTATGTAAAGGTTTATTCTGCTTGATTATAGTTTTCTTGCTTTTTAAGGCTCTAAAATACTGATTTCTCTCCTGCCTTCTGGGTAGCCCTTTATTTTAATACAGTATAGAGCTTAAAACTTATGAAATCACCTAAAGCCAAGCCTTGAATTTTAATGCAAAGACTAATAACAAATCACGTTTCAGGAGACTGGTGTCTTTATTGAACCTATCATGCTATTTGTATCATATTTGATACATTACATTCTGTGGCCTTCATGTCACCCACATTAACATTACTAAAGCCTGTTTAACGGCCCATCTGCAGTCTGAAAGGCTGCTGGGGAGAGGAGTGTTAAAAGCGACGTGTGTGAATGGGTCGTTCAAATACCAGCTCCAACCAGGAGGGAGAGCTCTGAATATGGATATAAAACATCATTACACACTTTGGTCCCCTCTGGCAAAAAATCTGAAAAATTTCACCAGAGGCCATAACACATGATTTTATGATGATTTAGAGCATGTCCAAGTGGGGACTTAAAAAATGTCCCTGTTAGTTTGCTGCTCCCTGTTGGTGACTGTGTAACGATGAGTATGTTCCTGTTATATATATGCGCTGAAAGTGCACACACACACACACACACACACACACACACACACACACAATTCGCATCCTTGGTGATATCTGGAAGTCAGCTGCTCTGCTTGGACATTTCATATCCATTTTTTAATTCTTTTGATTGGCATCTATAGAGCCATCAGTAATAAATGCATTTATAGTAATGTGTGGGTAGAAAATGTCAAGTTACTTTATACAAATGTCACCTTCAACTGAGTCATCTCCACGTGGAAAGAGATATGAAAGATATGTTTGATAAAAGGCTGGTAGCAGTTGGACTGTACAATCATCAGCACCTCGACATCTAGCGATATATTTATGAATGACAGGGACAGAGAGAGAAACACTAAACATTAAGTGACTGTAAATAGAATGGAGATTGATACAATCTGATGCAACTGTAACTTTGGCACTTATGATGCTTGACTTACTGTACATGCATGTTGTTAAACACAAAATGATATCTTATATTTTATATTATATTTAATTTTCAATTTAAGTCATTGATGATTAACATATACTGTAATATGTATATCATCAATAACAATGCAGGATCAGAGCAATAACCTCAGGAGATGAGAGAGGGAGGGAGAGACGATGGGAGGGAGCGCAAAACAAATCATTTTCCTGTCTTGGTGTCACGCCAAATAGCAGCACAATTAATGAGACAATTACAGCAATTATAAACCCTCCTCTAGGGCATAGCACACACGTACACTCTTACACACACGCACACACACACACACACACAGACACACACACACACACACACACACACACACACACACACACAGAGTAAACTGGATGTAAACACCAACGTACACACAAATATTGAACCAACCACATATCCTTGCCAGATAAGGAGAATCTGCTCGAGTGGTTTTAATTAAATGCCTCCCTTTCTCTGCATGAATTAGATTATTATTCAGCAGAATGCAGTTCCTGCACAGATCTGACTGCTCGCTGAAACAAACTTACAAAAAAAAAATCCTGTTTTCCAAGTAAAGAGAGAGAGAAAAAAAACCACCATATGCTTTCTTGCTGTAATCCTGCTGATTGCATTTTGGGCCCATGGGATATATTGTACTGGAAAGTTAGGTGGAAAATTGACTCACCGGCTCAGCTTCAGTGTGGTGGTCATACTTCACAGTAGGTTATTATATCTGAAGCAGTGTATGTGTGTGTGTTATTACTGTTGCCAGTAGCAAACAGTATTATTAGCCAAAGCAAACACTCCATTAACAGCACAAATGGAGCTCAAGCCCACAAGCAGCCTCTCCATTACATTATCAGCTCAACGCCTTGTGTTGCCTAACCTGCCTGCTCATTTTAAGTCACCTCTGAAAAATGTTAACAGCCATCAGCCCAGTTTCTAGATGAAAATGTGGACATTGAATGTTTCAGCAAACCTCAGTTACATAAATTTGTATGTTTTATAGATATCATCAATATCATCAATGTTTCTAAATTGACATAGTTCAGATTCCATTCCATTAGAGCATTTGTCTTTCTCATTTTCATGAACATGATATCTCAAGAACACCTTAAGAGAATTTCTTCATATTTGGCACAAATGTCTACTGGGACTCAACGATAAACTAAATAAATTTTGGTGGTCAAAGGTCAAGGTCACTGTGACTTTGTGCCCATCTCATTCTTGTGCAGTATTTTACTAACGCCTTGAGGGAATTCTTTCAAATTGGCACGAACATTCTTTGGCTCATCTATACGAAACCATACCATACCATACCATACACTTTATTGTCCCTGCAGGGAAATTTATCTTGGACTCAGATTCTGTGCCCAAAAAACATTCAGTCACAATAAAACAAACCACATATAAACATAACAGCACTAGCTATACCAAATCACCCCAATAAATTGCACATAGTCAAATTTGTACATACATCACACAAAACACGTTGCACACACACCACTGTTAAAAAACATAATGGAACTAAAGCACAATCTCTGCAGCTTTAAGCAGCATTGTTTGAACGTTTGATGGAGGTAGGAACAAATTACTTGACTTGCATATGTGTCATTCCCATGAGCACAGTATCTAAAGAAGGCACTTAGGGAATTTCCTCAATTTTGGTACAAACAACCACTTGGGCTGAAAGATGAAATTTTTAAATTTTGGTAGTCTAATGTCAGGGTCACTGTGACCCCAAAAAACATGTTTTTGGCCATTACCTCCAAATTAATACATTAATTCTGACAAAATTTCACACAAACGTTGAAGTACATTTTATGTCCAAAAAGTCAAATGTCAATTTCACTGTGACATTATAATGCTTTGAAAAAGCACTTTTCTTTATAATAAAATCCAACATAATAACTCATAATAACCAGTTGGATAAATCTAGATCTTCTTCTGGTGTCCTTCTTCTTTTGTTCAAAACTGGATCCAAATGTGGGGAAGGGCCGAGTATTTTTTTGACACACCTGAATCTGTACACCAAGTTTACAGTGACTATAAACAAAGGCATGGTGCACAGTCTGAAAGAAGACGAGAATGGGGCTCAGTTGAAGTTTTTGTTTGGTCAGTCCAAATTGGCCCCTGTTGGACCCTGAATTAGTGTTGAAAGCGTGTGGGTGCCTCAGGGCTGAGTGGGAATATTGTGTCTTTGTGAATGACATTTCAATGGATGTGGGGTTTTAAATGAGGTTTTTTGAAGACTGAAAGAGACTCAACTGTTTATCTATTAGTAACACTGCATTGTTTTGTCTCTGCGGGAGAAACCGGTTGTCAGAAGCTATCAATGTTTTGCTTTCATGATGGCATGGCAGTGTGTAGGTATATATGAGCATGGAGTGTGTGTGCATTTGACAGAGTGGAGGATGAGCGAGGGTTTTTATTTCTTTCCTATTCTGTCTCTGAGTGGTGTTTTTGTGCTCAGTGCAGGTAAAGGAGGGTAGAAGTCAAGTTTCCGTTTTTTGTTGTTTCTTCAAGTGCATGGTCTTCGTCTCTCATCTTCATCTTCATCATCCTGGCTGAACAAAGAAATGCACGCCTCCCTGACGACTCATATCAGTTAATGTCTCTATGTCACTTTACTTACACACTAAAACTCAACATAAAGAATAAGACAGCAGCAAGCTGCGGTAGTTAAGGTTAAAATTCAATATGGAGTTAATGTGAATGGTAAATAGCTCAGTTTGGATCACAGTGCTGTTGAGATAAATGGAGGAAAAAATCACATTGTAGCAGGCTGACAGACTCCTGAGTCAACACTTTTATCTAAATAAAGGGGAGCTTGCAAATTCTGTGCAGTCATCTGTTTTCTCTTCAATATTCCTACCTGAGTTTGGGCAAACACAAACGCTGTCACATATGTTTCCATTTCAAAACATGCATTTCCCAATATTACAATATTAAACAGAATCGTACAGAATACCAGCCCTGCAAAAACAAAACAACACACAAACACCCTGTGCACACTCACAAAGGTAGAAGTGAGAATTTATGACATAGGGATTGGGGCAAAGTGATTATTATTATTATTATGTATTGTGTCCGTGTAGGTCTGTGAATCAAACCCAGCTGAAGCAGTCATCCATGGAAACAATCCAAGTGGAAAAATATACTGTTATCGTGGTCCGATGCAACAAGAAAAAGATGTTTTAAAAGAGGCCAAGACAGAATCGATATAAAGACAGTTTAAAAGCTCTTGGTGCACACAAGTCACACGAAAGTGCACACAGTGCAAATGACCAAGTTGATGTAACATGCACAGCTCAGGAAGAGGAACATTTAGCAAACAAGGTGCTTCCATGTGTATACAAAGCTAGGTATCTTCATTTTATCCTCACTGTACTCTTTCTTTTTTTTTCCATTCAGCAGAATGAGGTCACTTGACGTCTTTATTTATCGACCCAGTGACAATGCAGAACTGATGCTGAGCTTTGCTGAAAGAAGACAAAAAAGCCCTTTTACATAGAGATACAGCCCTACAGTGTATGTATTTTAGTAGTATGTATTTTATAATCTTAGAATAAACTGTGGATGAACTTTAAACACAAAAGGAACATGCGTTAAAGGGTATCTTCACCCATTCATATCATGGAACTTGCTCAGGTGTCACATGACCAACAGTAAGTGTTTGAGTATGAGTGGACATGAGGTGATATTCATTATTTCACAAAATTATTTATGTCAATTATTTAAAATTAGCCATCAGAAAAAAATCTATTGCTGGAGTCCCTAAAAACATTTTTGTTTATTTATTTGTTCTTTTTGTTTGCAACCATAGACTGTATAAAAATATGGACAACGCATCACCACTTACTCCCACTGTACAAAAACTTAGCCATAATTATCCCAAATATGGCTGCTGCCATGTTGCACTGTTGACATCATTTAGAGCCATAGTCTGCCATCGAGTTCCAACCCGTACATCTGTCCAACCAATGGCAACCAATACTATCGAAAGCAAACACAGTGGGTTGGCATACAAAGCTGTGAATCATGCTGTCAGGCCCCCGCTTTATAGAGAGCCCCAACAATGAGTCCTAAAACCAGAACATTTGTTGGCATTTTAGCAACTCTGGTTCCCTCGTCTCAAAGCCAGTGAGGTTTTTTTTAAATAAGTTTTTGGTTAGAATCCTGAACTAAGGTCTGTGGGTAACACTAGCTTAAGAGACTTTCAGGTTTTGTCTACAACATAAAATGTCAGGAAATCTCCCCACTCATGAACTTTGAAGCTTTTATGTGTCTTGAAAAAGATGGTTACTGACAATTGACCAAAAACTACAGAAAGTCACCACAGTGAGCCACGCCAAACACAGCTTTACAGCCTCGTACTGGTGGTTACATTAAATCATGCAACCGTATGGGGCTGGGATTTATGACCTTTACTGCAGACAGCCATCAGGGGACAATTGCAATGTTTTGGCTTCACTGTTCAGGAACTGTGTCTTTCTTTATTATACAGCGTATGTTTGCAGCTAGTTTGGAACAAGACAATGATGATATTGTAATAGGTCTCAAAATAATAGAATAAAAATTATAAACTATATATGTGTATTTGAAAAATGTCTTGACTATGTCTGGACTAAGTTTAAAAGAAGATGATAAAAAAGTCAGCATCTTCTGTTATCAATAAGACAGAATGTGTCAGTTAGTTTATTTTTTAATTTCCAGAGGGACAATGAGCAGTGGTCTTTCCAGTCAACACCAGAGGCAAAATCTTTCAGATTTCAATTCAACAACCTCCCACAACATGTTGCCTTAATGGAAAATATGACCTCCTCCAAATGTTAGAAATGAAATATTTTCTCTCTCCACTAGTTACATTATTCCCAACCCTCCTACACACATCTAACCATGAAATAAATATGCTTGGGTAAACATAATTTGAAATGCTCTCTGCCCATTTGATGGAAATATTTACGTAATAGAGTCATTTTGACATTTATTTTGAGTACACTTTATTTTTGTTAGGATTGCAAGAGTCTGAAAGCAGTTTTTGCCAATCATCACCATCCATCATCATCTATAAAATAACCCCAGAAGGGCAAAGGTTTGATCCCGACTAAGCCTGCTCACTTATTGTGAGATAAATGAGTCAGCAAAATGATGTTTCAGCTGCTTTTTCAAACAAACAAACAAACAAACAAACAAAAAAAGTTAAGTTCTCCTGACAATAATGGATGAAAGGTGTTTTTTGGCATAGACTGTTTTCGTCCTCTTTGAAAGGTTTTTGGCAGTAAACCCTGCAGAATTGTTTCCGATTGTTTAAGCTGCCAAAACAAGCAAATGGATTTTTCAAAACTGCTGTTTCAGTATATATAAAAGAATATATAACAATACAATTTCTCTTTTTTTGCTGAATTGTCTTGACAAGAAAAATATATCCTCCCACACATGTCTATCAGGATACTGTTGGGGACTAAAACAAAAGAAACTTTGCGATAAACTTTGGTGACTTCTTGACTCTCTTCGTCTCTCTCTCTCTCTCTCTCTCTCTCTCTCTCAGATGTTCTCCCAGTCGTTGTGAACACGGCGGCCGCTGCAGTCAGTCCTGGACCGTCTTCCACTGTAACTGCTCTGAGAGCGGGTACAGCGGAGCGACATGCCACAGCTGTAAGTCAGACATCAGCACATACAGTAACTAATGGATAGTAGGTCCTGACTGAACTATTACTGAGCACCACTACTACTACTGAGCACTATCACCCACCAGTGACCCTTCAGTTACTCCCACTCTTTTTGCATTTTGACTGTTGCTTTTAAGTACCCATCAGGTGCAGAGCACTCAGCAGGTCAGTGCTTATTTGATGATAGCACAAAAGTTATACTATTTGGTTTGCCAATTAAGTTTTGAGGTAAACTGGATTATGCTGTGTGGTTTATGTTTGGTGCTACAAAGCTAGGGACTTTGTCACTGAAGGTCAGAGTTGCATCTTAATTTCAGCCTGTAGTTAAGTTTTGGCAACAAATGAACTCAGGAAAAGTTGCATCTCTTGGTAAATATCACTAAAGTAACCATGCTGTATCTTGGGCTTCAGGTCATTCGTAACTTTTTTCAATATTTAGAGGTCCAGTGTGTAGGATTCAGGGGCATCTATTGGCAGAAATGGTATATAAAGATAAACAGATTGTACTTTAGGGAATAGATGCGTGAAAATTCGCTGTAGGGGTGTAATGCTGCAAAAACAAAGAAAGCAAGGGTGTGGTGAGTAGGTCTGCCAGTCAAAGACTGACAGACTGCTGCTGCTCTTATGTGCATGGAGCACACCAGCACAGGTGTGTCCATTGACACTGATTGGGCTCGTCAAGTCTGCTGCCCTGGAATGAGAAAACTGTGAAAGCGTTTTTTTTTTTTGCTGTTTTTTTTTTTTGCTGTTGTTTTTTTTTGCGTGATCACACTGCTGCGCTGTAATAGATGATGATTTTCCAGATGTAAATATTTTTGTGTTGTGTTCCCTGTCATTTATAGTATTATTGCGTTAGGAGATGCGACCACATCTCTAATGAGATCAACCATAAACATTGGAGCTACACTATCTACTCTGTAGCATTTCTTTACTTGTTGCCATTCAGCATTTAGAGAATATTTTTCCTCCCTTTTTATCTTTCTGTCATTTTCTTCTCTGCTTAAGAAACTCTGAAGCACCTTACAAGTCCTCCTCCCTATACTCCTAACAGTTTTTTACTTAAAGAGCCCCCCTAGGCAAAGATGCTATGTAAATAATTAGAATCTTTACCGTGATCTTGACTTAACTTCAGGGAGAAATTATTAGAAAACTTTAAAATTCTAAGAATTTTCTTAGAATTTTGTCACTGGGAGCAGCTCTTTGTCACAGGAGTTGTGCTTTAGTTGCTATGAGTGAATCTTTTAATGCATGAGTGAAGAAATGAATGTGCTGCCAGTCAAATGTTTCCTGATTTTGTTGATATGAAACATAATTGGGGCAGAAATGCGTCACCTGCAATATGTATTTGCTGTTATGGATTCGTGGCACATAAATGTCACTTCTACAAGACACAGCTGGAGACAGATTTAGACAAGGAGAGACCAAGAGTAAGAGAGCTATGACAGATAGAAATTGAAATTAAGTGAGAGGCAAAATGTGAGAGAAAGTGTGCAAGAAAGGTAGAAAATGAATTTCCTTTTACATACAGTTACTTTTACATTTCAGCAAGGAGCCAACAAATATGACCTAAAGGACAAAATGTAAAAGCAATAGTGCTTACAGCAAAACACTTAGGGGAAGAAAACTGAATAAAGCAGCCTGGAGGCCCCTCATAGTTTTCTTTGTTGCTTCTTTTATGCACATGTCAGTTGATTCATGTCAAAGTGCTGTCTCAAGCCGGCAGTTCCAAACGGCAAAGAGTCCAAGTATACAATTTGAACGACAATCTGCCAGTCACAGATGCACTTACAAGTTATAGTTCAGTAATTATAGTCGTTCAGGTTTCCCCCTGTAGTATTGGTGCTGCAAATTGTGCTACAACAGAACAGAAAAAAAAACAGAGTTTTTGTCTACATGCAATAGCTGCACTGGTAGTTTGTCCCCAACTGCAGAGTATTTAAAAAGCCTGTTTATATGTGAGAGATATGATGAAGGTTAATTGGGCTGTATCCATGACTAAACTGCCAAATACTGACAAAATAAATGAAACCGCAGCAGTGAGGTGAGCTTTGGTGAGGTCTACCAGCTCTGTGCTAACTTGCTCGAGTCAAATCCTTGAAACCAAAAGAGGAGAGTTTCCCACACGGTTCACCTCTGCTCTCATTTTTATTGCTGATGTTTCTGTGAAAACCTTTTTCTAACCACACTGAGGGAATGAGATGAATAAAAGGCCTTTGGCTGCAGAAGAGAAGAGAGATAAACAGGTGAGCAGAGTGTGGGAACCTTCAGATATGGATTTGACTTGAAGGGCTTGATTCTTTGATTGCAGAGGATGTACCGGTGTGTGAGTGAGGCAGAGAGAGGAGGGAGGAAGACTTATGGAGTCAGAGAGGAAGAGGCAGGGCTGATAAAGGTCTGAAGTTTTATTTATGGAGTCTCTGTACTCCCATCAGTCATTACCGTCCTCTCCAGTTGGATTAATCTGTACTTTATGGGACGTTGCTGCAGAAATAAAACTTGAGATGATTCTCTTCACTCCAGTTATGAGACAGTGATTCAGTGGTGGCAGCACCCATAATCCTCCACAGTGTGTAACCTTCATCCCCTCATGGCTCCTGTGTGCGTCTGCCAGCTGATGTGTTGATGTTGATGTGATTCATGTTGAGCTGATCTCATTATTTTGTTCCCAGCTGTGTACGAACAGTCGTGCGAGGCGTACAAACACAACGGCAACACGTCGGGGCATTTTTACATCGACGTGGATGGCAGCGGACCAATCAAACCGCAGCTGGTCTACTGCAACATGACAGGTGACACATAAACACACACACACACACATTCTCCCGCTCTTCCTCTCATTATCACTTTTTATGATTAACATTTACATAATTGTAAATGATGATCCTCATCACACTCTGATCCACTTAATCTTCCATCCCCCCTTTTTCTACAAGACTCTCTCTTTCTGTCCTCTTCTCTGCTTCAATCTCTCTCTCCCTCATTCATTCCCCCTGTCTGTAAATGTCTTTGTGCTTTATATCATTTGTATCATGATGATAAAGAATATTGTTGATTTTATTTTTGTCTCCTTTCTTTGTTTACATGTTTCTGGCCATCTGCATCAGTGTGCTACACCATTTACATAACTGTTGAAATTTGAATAGATGAGAGTTTGGTGATATATGGATGTTAGTGTATTGCTCTGTATGACAAAAATTTTAAGATTTATGATGAATATTGGTACATTTATTTACCCTGTTAATTGTCTTATCATTTTCTAATACTTTGATAGTTTTAAAGAAGAAATAATATCTTCTTTTAATTATGTGGATGGTGGCATATGTGTTTTTTTTCAAGCTGTTACAAACAAGGGGTTCCCAACTATTGCATGCAAAGGCCCCCACAAAGAACATTAGCTTATGGCCAGGGACCCCCTTTTGCAAGATGTCTTTGAAAACACATTGACAGTACTCCGGCAAATGTAAAAAAAAAATAATGTCTAATAATCTTTTGACAAAATTAAAAAAGAACTCATGAATATATTTCTTCACTTATTCATAATGATAAAGATATGTTTTTAGTTATTTTCCTTTATCTTTCCTCCAATTTGCTGAAGCCCCCATGGTGGGACACGCACTTTGAAAGTCACTGGGTCTGTACCATTAGCACTCTGGCATGTGCAGGAGTAGGAGGAGTCAGCACACCATTTAATAGTTACCATAGATTAGATATGCTAAATTTTAGTGGCAAGAGCTGCGTTTATGTCACCACAACCACATGGCCCATACAAACACAAACAAGAGAACGGCTGAATGTCATTCAGGCTTCCATATAATCAGATTGTGAACATTACTGTCCATGTGGGCAATTATTTGTCAACTAGGAAAGCTGCCGTGGCATTTGCCCCGTAGGCCAACGTTGTTGTTTGTTTTGTCAGCTGACAATTATGTGGTTTGGACTGCTGGCTGACAGATTACCCTCTATTTAAACAGATTTCCCAGCCCTCGCCATTACATAGTAAGTAGTGCACTGGCTTGCTGAATTAGTGTGGACCCACTGTTTCCAACAATTGGACTTACTGAAGTGATACTCTGATTGAGCAATTTAGCCAGAATCTCTTTTTACAGTATGAAACTGTGATGGCTTCCTATTTACCTGATAAATGTTGGTTTAAAGGTGACATCTGATGCAACATGGACTTTTTTGAGGCTATTTAACTTCAATATGTATCCCTAGTTTGTCCAGAGACCCCAGGGTATCCATCATCTTTCTTTTCCCTCCGCGCCATCTATCTGAATACCCACAGTGAGTCCTATTTGATGCTGGATATGACATCCTGTGGACTCAATATGCCATACAGGTTCTTGGGTGGATCAGTGTAAAACTGCCTTGAGCTAGTTTACCACCCCCATTCATGGAATACCACTTAATTGACTTGCTCTGTTGTTAGCTGCAAGAACCAGCATGAAAGCCAACATACACACACATTGTGGGAGTATGTTACTTCATTTTTGATGGAAATATATCCATAACTATCACAAAAAATAGCATGCGTGAGCAAATCATTTTACTCCAGACGTGGAATTAAGCAAGACAGCGTGCAGAAGTTTTTCCACTTATGTTAAATGTTTAATAGAAAGAGGGCAGGAAAGTTACTCTTCAAAGTTAAAAGTGAAGATCCGTAATAATCCGAAAAATTTCCATTCCTGATTTTCAGCTTTTTAACTTGCAAGTAGAAACCAAAATACTTATGATCATATAGTGTTGTTTGCTACACAGTGGTTGTGTTGTCTGTCTACAGAGGAGAACACGTGGATGGTGATCCAGCACAACAACACAGAGCTGACCAGAGTCCAAGTGTCTCCAGGTGGAAATCAGTATTCAGTTCACTTTGACTACTCGACTAAAGAAGAGCAACTATTGGCCGCCATCAGCCAATCAGAACAGTGCGAACAGGAACTTTCCTACCACTGCAGGAAGTCCCGCCTCCTCAACACTCCAGGTAAGGGCTTGTTTGTTTACCTGTTTGTAAAGGTACCTGTTTAGTTGGCTCTGTCATCGTCCTGGCTCAGATTTCTGTCACAGAGATTAAAACCAGAAATATACAAAGCTTCTCTTTTCTTACTTGAAGCCAGTTGATGAAAAATAGCTTTGTGAAAGATCCTTTCTGCTTCATTTACATCCAGCAGAAAAAAAATAACAAAAAAAACGGTTTAACTCAGACAAAACAAGGGGAAAACAAATCATCATCTTTAAAGGAGCGAAATATTCTGTTAGTGTTTTTCTTTTCTATCAAGAACATGATTTACTCAAGCTGTAACCACTGAACCGCATGGATAGTTGTTCTACATTTTTTTGCTGTCTTTGAATCTAATTTTATCAGAGTGAGTTATGAGGCGTTTTGCACGAAAACAAAACCTCTGGAGAAAACAATCCAACTCCCTGCGGCTCCACACATCTTTCTCACTCTACCAGACAAAACAACATGATTGTTATGCTCATTGCTGCAGACTTAATCAGGCTCCAAGGATTTTCTTCCTTTTTACGAGTGAGCCAGGCGAAGGGATTCTGTGCAATTTGTTTAAACATCTCCTTCTTTTAGACTGAGCCCAATTAAGTTTGTCTGTTTTTTTTTCCAAAGGTGTTCTCACTGTGTCTCTGTCTCTATCAAGTTTACAAGTCATTAATTGACCATGATGCTGTGAAGAACAATGTTTACTTGTGGCAAAACACTGCCAACAACAAAGCGGACTGAAAAATATTCTTGATCGAAGTTTTACTTAGATAATTTCAACAGTTGTCTCATGCATTATAATCCCTTATCCATGTCCTGTCTGGTTGTAGCAAAGAAATGAAAAAAAGTAGCAGTCTGGTGCAAACAGATGGGTTGAGGGGGAAGAAAGGGACGAAACACATGTAATGGAGTGTTTTATCTTCTTGGCATTCAGCAGATACTCTCAAAATGGCTTACAATAAAGTGTAATTGTTTAAAAAGCTGGAGTTTGTGTTTGATCATTAGTAGAAAGGACATGCTGAGTATTTCCGGGCAGTATTTATAGACTTACTTTACTGTTGTCGTGAAGGAGAGAAGTTGCAGTAAAATACATGAAATAAAAGCAATATAGAGAGTCTATATGACTTATGTTTTGGAGTTAGAAAAGGGATGGACCTCTCCTGGACCCTAACTCACAATGTTCTCGTATTATAATCCTCGCTGCACACAATAGAAGACATTTTTATTTCATGGCTTCAATGTTGGTTTTGTCCAAAGAGCGTTTTCAGTTTTACTGTCAGAGCCAAGATAAAGTCCACAGCTTTCCTCAGGGGAAGGGAAAAGAAGGCAACACTTTCAGTTTTTTCTTAATTCTTACACACTAATAGTGATTCTTGACACACTATCTCTGAAACCATCAACACTTATAACCAGTGCATTTATCAGATGTGCCAAACTCAATCTGCTTAACGCTCAGTTTGCAATTTAATAGTGAGACTTTGCCAATATAGAGATCAATGTTCACAGTATTTTGCCAATTGTCTTTTCATACTGACAAATGTAAAAACACCTTTAGATCACAACCTGAGGACACTGGAGCAAAATATAGGACAGAGAGATGAGTGTAAGTCTTTTGGCAAGAGAAGGCAAGATTGAGTATATACTTTTTCAACACCACTTTGCTTTTGTCATTTGAGGAGAGTCAGAACATTTTGATGAAAAAAATGTTTCCCCTTATGTGTGTTTATAGTGTGTAGTGTGCTATGTTCAGAAAACACATCCATACTTTACACATTTGGATTCCTTTGTGTATGTGTGTTTATCAATTGTATGAATAAAACATTGATGCAACCTGCTTGGGATTCAGAAAAAAAACTAAAGCCACAAGTGTTGTTTGAAAAAAAAACTAGTTTGCTGTGGTTAGTTTTGTGGTTAGTGTAGAAAGTTAGGGCAAAACAGCTAGTAGTTTCAAAGATAGTGTCTGAGCAATCAGAGAAAACTTGTTAAAAACATGTTACTTTGAAGCCAGATGTTGTTAAACACTTATTGTTATCTTATATATGTCTCTTTTTTGCTCAAATAGGTATGAAACAAATAAATATCCATATCCCCTTGCTTTTAAACAGTAAAGCACTTAGCACTTCTCTCTTGGCACTTATTTCTTTGTTCATTTACACAAAATAGTAAGAACAGAATTGTTAGACTAATGTAAGAGGCTGGACAAACATTTTCTATATGAAATATGTATCTGTTGTTTTTGTTGCTGGCTGTGTGTGTTTCAGAGGGTTCTCCTTTCAGCTGGTGGCTCGGGGGACCTGGTTCCGGTCGTGTCCAGACTTATTGGGGCGGAGCTCAGCCAGGCAGCCAGCAGTGTGTCTGCGGCCTGCAGGGCGACTGTGTGGACCCACAACACTACTGCAACTGTGATGCCGACCGCATGGAGTGGTACTGAAATTCTTTACATATTTTTATCACCATTCAAGGTAACAGCTCTTTTGAGAGGAGTATATTACTATTAATATAATTTTACACATTTCAGTTAAAGCATCTACTCTACCATATTTCATGAAAGTCTCAGGCAAGTTCCAAAGTACTGTTGTAGGAAATGAGGAAGTCAAGTTGAGTTTGTGCTTTAAGTCAAGCAAGACAAATAAAGTCATTGCTCAGGTGGAGCAAGTAACAATTGAGTCAAGAAATTCTGATGATCTGGTCAAACGTTAGCTTTCTAGCCAATAAACTATCATGTAAGTTAGCAAAGAAGACACATTCAGACACCTGTCTCCATGTGATTTGTAGTTACGAAGTTGGATGTTGTGTCACTGATTTTTTAACTGCATGCCGCTGTTCTCTTTGTTCTACCAGCATCAACAACATAACTGCTGAATCCAGATCTGATTACATTTAGACTTCCCCCATTCATGATAGCTGCCTCATGTGTTGGCCAATGCTTGTCTGCTACATCCTTGTAGGCTGCCAGGTTTGGAAAAATGTAAATATTTAACATTTTAAAAAGTCCCTTTGAGTTATCTGTCTCAAGTGTTGGTCAAGTCTCAAGTCATGAATAAGTCAAAATCAAATTTAGTCTTTTATCAGTGTTTGTCGAGCCATTCTCAAATCCCAAAATGTGCGACAAGTCTGACTTAAGTCTCATCATTTGGTTCCCTGGGTTCAGATCTCTGAATCCAACAACTCCATTAAGTTTGAATTTACTGAAGATGGAAACGGAGAGATAAAAGTATTCCGTCTGCAAGTCATTTCACCCAGGTCCTCCATCTCTGCTCTCAATTTTCGTTTTCTAGAATACTAAACATGAGTTTAGCAAACATCAAATCAACTGGGATAATTTGAGCAAAAAGAACAAAACAAAAAAAACAGAGCAGTTTTAACCTCCTCCCATGTTGACACTAATCCTGTCTTTGCCTCACTTCCTGTCTTCTATCATTTCCCAGTACAAACTGTTTGTGCAGTGCTTGACTCTATTTTTACAGACTGGAGCTGCTGCTCTTCAATATTTCATCACTCTCTCAAAGTGCTGTATACACTCCTCGCTTCCAGTCCTTCTCATCCTGGATGTATTTTTTATACACAACTATCCTCAGCAGCAGGGCTAACAGACGGATTATCTTAAGTGCGTGAAGCTGCATGTGGGCGTAAATGGACAGGAGGTGTCTTGTTTGGGGAGTAGCTGTTCCAGAAACTGCCAAAGATGGATATTAACTGTCAGGATGGCTATAATTCAGTTTAGGACTAAATAGGTCCCAGAGAGATTGCACCTACACACTGCAATGTTTTCATCAGCTTGTTAAAGCATGTAATATTGTCACAAGAGTGATGTAACATTCAAAACAAACACCAAGAAATCTGTGTAAACAAATGGTCATAGTTTGTGGTTTCTGAGTATATTTGTTAATTCTCCACATCCATCCATTTTCTTCTTCTACATATTAATATTGTCCTAATCCTCCCCCTACATCTCCATCTCTTTCTCTTCTCCTCTACTCCTCCGGCCTCTTGTCAAACCTCCCGATCATCTCCTGCTTTTTTTTGTGTATTTTCTTTTCCTCCAGGGCTGAAGACTCAGGCCTGCTTACCCATAAAGAGAGCCTCCCGGTCAGGTCTCTGGTGCTGGGTGACGTCCAGAGGCCAGGGTCAGAGGCCGCCTACAGGGTGGGGCCACTCCGTTGTCATGGAGACAGTAAGTCCAACCTAGTTTCCAGTAGTTAAAGAGTTACACCATGATTCTAAGATGACAGAAATGTCCTTGTTATGGAAATTACTGCTGCCACTTGTTTATTCTGTCAAACTGCTCAACTAACACAAAAACAAATGTTTTTGTGTGAAAAACAAATCCTCATAGAACACGCAATCTTCAGATTTCATCACATAGTAACCTTCTAACTCAGTTATTTCCAGCCCAGAAATGTTTTTAGTTAAAATTTTGACATTTGGAGGAAATGCTCTTATTTACCTTTCTGGCAGAGAGTTACATAAGAAGATTGATACCACTTTAATATCTGTGTGTTTGAGTTGCATAAAGACTGGAAACAACAACAACTACAGCAAGGTGGCTTACCCCAAAGGTGAAAGGTAAAAAAAATCCCTCTACCAGCATCTCTAAAACTTATGAACATGTTAACATGAGTGGTTTGTTTAGTTCTTATGTTGAACTGCTCATTTAAAAATCAAACCCTACAGAATACAAAATCCTTGAAGCTGGCACCGAGGCATTATATTTTTGGGTTTACTGTCCATCCATCTGTCTGTCCCATTCTTGTGAACACAATATGTCAAGAGTGCTGTAAAGGATATCTTCATATTTGGCTCAAACATCTACTTGATGAATTGATTACATTTTGAAGGTCATTGGTCAGAGTTCAACGTCACGCTGACCTGATCTGTTTCATTTTTATGAATGCCATATCACAAGAGCACATGGAGGGAATCTTTTGTTAAAATTTGGCACAAACATCCGGTTCGATTCACTAAGGAAAGAATTAGAATTTGGGGGTCACTGTGACCTCACAAAACATTTTTTTGGCCATAACTGAAGAATTCAAGAATTCATATTCTTATGGTTACACAATTTCACAGAAATGTCTCAGGATATAAAAATGAAGTGTTGACATATGATATCTAAAAGGTCAACTATGACATCATAATGCTCTGCAAAAACACTTTTCTGACCACTACTCGACATAATATCTTAGGAACAGAAGGGCAGACATTTGGTCAGATACTGAATTGCTGACACCAGTCTTGGGTGTCCAATTTGACACTGTGTTGATTGTATAGATCTGCTGTTCTGTCAGTGGGAGGATGTGTGTGAAGCATTCATGTTTTCATACACATGGATGTAAACTGTAAGTGCAGCTTTACTGGTTTGTGGAGGCAAACAACTGTGAGGCAGTAACTGTTGATTACCTGTTAAATTTGACACATAAAAAAAGCTTCAGCTTTCAGCTTAGTAACTACATGGGATGACTAATTTGTGTCTAAACTGATTTTCATTTAAATATTTTGACAATGAAGCTTCAAATTGTTTCTCAGAGAATTTCTGGAATGCTGCGTTTTTCGACAAGGAGACGTCGTACCTCCACTTCCCCACCTTCCACGGAGAGCTAAGTGCAGATATCTCCTTCCTGTTTAAAACCACGGCCTCCTCCGGTGTGTTCCTGGAAAACTTGGGCATCAAAGACTTCATCCGGATCGAACTGAGCTGTGAGTAGGAGCTGGAGGGTGAAGACTGAATACAAATCAAACACTTAAAAAGGGATATGTGTGTGCCTTTTAAACCAAGGCTGTAGCTATGGAGTCAATATTGAAGAGGATCAAATCTGCCTGGGGGCCTGTCATATTATTTTTGTTGATATGATGTTACAATAAGTTTCCCGTCAACAACGGATGAGAACATCCACAAATCCTAGTGTTACGCAAAGCTAGCCAGTGGAATATTCTCAGTATGCATTTTCTGTTCAAAGAAACTGCTTCTGCCGGGGTATGGCAACACCACTTGGACAAACCACACCATAATACTAGAATCAGTAATAATAGCATTGGCAGTTTGCTAAGTTTAAGTATGGTTATGATTACATATTCTAATGATTATTTCTGACGGCAATATATTATAATACCTGCTTTGTTTAATAATTTTATGGTTTGTTTGTACTTCATAGCATGGCAGCAACACTAATAGATCAAAACTAGTTTTTGTACCAGGCTGTAAATTATGTTTCTGCTGTAAAGTGAGGCATTTTAACATAGGGGTCTATGGGTATTGACTCTTTTTTGGAGCCAGCCTCATGTGGCCAGTAGAGGAACTGCAGTTTTTGGTACTTCGTATTGGCTTTTTGATTTGATTTTTAGCATTTGAGGTTACCACTTGATATAACTGCTGTTAGAATATGCAGTTAGAGGACACTTTAGAATTTAAATTTCATTTTTAATCTGATTTTCACTTAAATGTGGTGCTTGTGAACACTTGCATTTCATAAAACCATGCTTCTATATCCTTATAAGTTGTTTACCAGGGCTTGGATTAAAGTGTCTCAAAACAGAGGACGGTTAAATTTTTTCCCGTCATTTAGCACTTAACTTTTGAGACTGAATAAAACTGGCTGTGCTGTTTCTGCAGGCTGTATGGAGTATGTGTTTTACCTCTCACTGCTTGCATGTTTCCAACAATTTGTTCTGCTCTAGGATGCATTGTTTGTTGTTTTCCGATCAATTTCCCTCCCCCACAGAATGCAGCTGAATGCATTACATAAGCCGCCGTAGACAACATATGCTTGCCCACATGGGACAACAGTGCATTCATAACACAACAGATAAAATGTAACCAAGGTGAAATCCATAAAAAAGGGAAGTCATAATCATTGCAGGGCTTTGTTTTTTGCACCTTTGTTTTTAATTTGACAGTTGTTTTATGAACTCTCAGGGGCATTTCAGCCGTGACCCTCCATTTACTCCTGTTGATTGATTCGTGTCTAATGCACACATTTATGGGCCCCATGGTGTGTCATTTAGATTATGACAGTAATAACCAACAGGGTGTTATTTGGTTTATGGGTGCCATGGAAATGTGGCGGGGTGTGAGGTGCATGTTTATAGCCTGCCATATATTGTGTCATTTAAAATATAGCTGTATTACCCAACAAGGTGTCCTTGTGTTTATATGGTTATGGCAGTATTGCGGATTGTATGAGAGGCATGTTTATGGCAGCAGTGTTGTATGTCACTCAGAACTGCTTGTACCGATGCCTTGAATCTGTAGTTGCCTTTTGAAGCTGTTTCACCTCACTTTACCTTTTTAGTTTAGTTTGCTGTTTTGTGGTTCTTTTGTGCTGCATTTTGGATGAAGTTGTTTTAGAAATGGGATTTGAAGGGACACATACAAGAGAATGTAATACAGGGACACTGCTGCACCAACAGCCTCTCTCCTCGGGGAAATCATTGTCAGTGTGGTTGTTCCAGCTCTGAATACTGCTGCTCTGTTGCCTGCTTCCTCAGATCTCTTTGTAACACTGAGACTGAGCCTGAGAATGATTTCCAAATGAAGTTAGTGTAGGATGCTGGGATAGTGTTTCATCCTGCTTTTTACTCCCATAGTGATACATCTTCACCTTCCACTATTGCAACATGAGGGATGATGGTTTCATTCATCTGCACTCTCCTAAATCTTTTGTTGTTAGTGGAGAGAACAGAGAACGCGAGTGGAAAGAATAAGATACAGATGTTCAACACTGAGGTGCTGTCCGTGGTGCTGAAACAGGGCAGCACCAGCAGGGCTGAGGTGCTGGCCGTGGTCCTGACTCATGATGTGGTGGTTCAGAGTAGGGGGAAGGAGGGGCAGTGGTGGAAGAATTATTCACATCCTTTACTTGTAACAATACTACAAAATTACGTACAAATGAAAGTAAAAAAACGTCCATTGTAAGAAGAAATCCTACATCATAAAAAAAACCCCACCAAATTAAAAGTCTTGAACTTTCAACATTTCAGTCCTCATTTCAGAGTTTTAAAAGCACAGGTTAGGTATTTTCTTTCATATATAGACTATTTATTTCTGTGCTGAATGCCTCTTTTAGAATTTCAACTCAAACCAATTAAGATTTGTGTTGTGTTTAAATGTTGTAGTTATAGCTATAGCTATATATAAACGACATGGCAGACTCTGTGGACTCTGAATTTTTCATTGTGATGAATTTTATACTCAATTTCTACTAATAGATGCCCCTAAATTCTGCATACTGGACCTTTGAAATATTAGTTAAATATTTCAAAGTATCAAGTACAAAAGTACACATTATTCACTCTTTCGTAATGTGATATCATTACTATATACTTGTACCTCTATGCAACATTTTATGCTGTAGCTGATAACAGAAGAGCTCATTTTTACTTTATACACTCGTAATCAGTAATAATACATTACATTTTATAGCTTATTGTATGTTTTATTTGTAGAATCTCTATCTTCAAGTACATCATAATTAGATAAGTGCAGTATTTCACTAAGTTACCAGCCGGGGACTAGAGGCCCTGAGAATAGTCTGCACCTGCCTCCACCTGGAATGTTGCATGTATGGCATTTTTTCCCTTCACACTGCAAGTTTTAGCAATCTGAGGTAAAAAAACAAAAACAAAAAAAAAACAGTCTAGCAGTCTGGAAGGAGGCACTGAAGTCTAGTTCCTCCATGTAATCAGGACATAACTTCTTGCCAGACCTTCTAGGTTTTTGTTTGTTGTTTTCCTGTGAGAACTGTACCCTGTGTGCCTTTGTAGAGGCACTATTGGCTTTTTTCTTTGTTGTTTTGTTGTGAAGGGGTAATTAAACTACATTCCAGGGAGCCCTATGTTTCCCCCATCTGCTTGTTTGGTCTCCATACACTTGAGTCCAACCTACCTGCTTGTTAAAGCCCCTGCGTCTATTCCCATTGGTAGCTTTGGCAGGTCTGAAACGGACTGTAAGAGCAGTGTGTAAATCTGCAGCTAAAGAGTGAAGATTCATGCCAGCTTTTTATGTAAAAAAATGTACCTGCCTCCTTGAGCCTAAATCACAAAGTGAGGTTTCAGCAGAGTTTCATCCGCATTATTGACATACTTGTGTTGTTTACATTAATTGAATGCTGGCATGTGGGGTCTGTGGCCTTCTTGGTACTTTCTTTGTTGAGACTTCTGCAAATCTAAATCTGAATTGTCTCCTTGAAAGCCCGACACACTAAACTGATATCAAAGAACTAGTAGTGATGATGGCCAACTGTGGTGTTACCTGTGTTTCGGCCAAAAAATTGCAGATGACAGCAGTAGTCTGTGTTTATAATTCAAAAAGGGAAGACGGAAGACCATCATACAGTTATCATACTCCTATTTACCAGTTATCACTTAACACAATCTATATATAGACAGACAATTACCATGCACTCGTGAACAATTATGGAAACAATTAATCCATTTCTGCCCTTAAAGAACTCAAGGGCCATAAACATAATCTCCCACAATTTAACAAGTTTGTCTCGATCGCACACCTTCTTGACTTTAGCCATTTCCATTGGCTCAATGTGTTTAAAAACCCATCAGCACCAGTGAATCAGCTTTCTGTCCAAACAAAAGTAAAGGACAATAAAAGACTTCCATTTGGCGACATTACATTTAGTTTATGCAAAGTTTTACATTTCCAAAAAGTACAACTTTTTACTTTTTAGATTTTGCATTTTTTTAAATCCTAGAGAAAACACAGCTCTAAGTAGAAAATGTTTTTGGCTGATTAAGAGAACAAATTTTATCTGTCTGATTAAATCTGATTCTTCTTTAATGTGACAGTTTGATTAAAATACAGCATTTTTAGAATTGTGGAAGAATTTAAAAAAAAATGTCTGTTTCTGTAATAGCATCGTGTTTTTTTTGGTAAATAAAGGGCAAGATGTGCAGTGAACTTGGTTACCATGGGATTTGATTGCTTATCTAAGTATAACTCACACCGTAAGTTAATTCTTCCTCTTCTCCTTTTGTTTTGAAACTTCTCTGTTGCCCTCTTTTCCCATCTCCCTTTATTCTTCATTCTTTCCATTCACCCTCCTTTTTATCTCCTTTCATTTCTTGTCCCCCTCATGTCTTAACCTCTGTCAGCCTCCACTCAAGTGGTTTTCTCCTTTGATGTTGGTAACGGGCCACTGGAGGTTCACATGGAATCGAGTGTGCCGCTAAATGACAACCGGTGGCATCGAGTTCAAGCAGAACGGAACGTCAAGGAGGCGTCGCTTCGATTGGATGAACTTCCTGCTGCCACACAAGAGGCTCCTGCTGACGGACACTTCCACCTGCAACTCAACAGCCAGCTGTTTATAGGTGAGAGGATGTTCTCCTAATACTCCGTACTCTCATTGTTTTCTTGCTTTGCACTTCTTTAAAGGACTGATTATAATTAAAAACACCATCTTATAATCATATAAATGTGTGTGATTTTCTGTGTGCTGTGTTGCTGATGGGTTCAAGGCCCTTTATAAAGTCTTGTGGGACTCAAACAATGGTCTCTTTCTGTCTCTGCATATCTCTCTAACTCACTGACTTCTACTGTATGCGCACTTGCCTTGTTTCCGTTATTCCATTTCTTTTATCGCTCTCCAGAGAACCAGTGGTTCAGTGCTCCTTTCTCTGCAACTCCTGAAGTCAGTAGCTTGATCACAGAACTTGCGGTTGTATTTTTTTTTAAGTCTTACCCAACAGAAAAACTGTTTCTTGCTTAAGTTCCCATCAGGCTGCACTCTATGAATCACAGCCAAGAACAAAGCTTTGTCTTATTATGCAAGCTTTCACAGAGAACATGTCATTTATATAGGAGGCCACTGGAGTCTTTCGTCATTTTTACCAGGAAGTATATACCCTCCAACAAAGTTCATATTCTTGTGTATTTATATCACAGGGAAATCTCAAAAGATTTCATAGAAACTGACAACAATTAAAAGGTATGTGTATGGTGTGTACCTGCACAGCGCTCAGGTGAGGTCAGGGCTTTATTAAAAGGTAGCAAACAGGTACCAGACCATAAGCAGCAGGAATTCAAGACACACAGCGCCAAAACATGCACAGCAGAGCAAAATGTCAAACAAAGATGAATCTCAGGTTGGTTTTTATTTTCACTTTCATTGACAAGCGTGTTTACAGACAGCAACCAACAACTGTGCATAGTATACCTTTATATTAAAAAAACTGCATTATGTGAATCCTAAAATGCTCCAAAGCCTAATACATAAGTTAGTTTAATCTCTTTCCCCATAAAAACATTTGAACAGCCAGGGTTCGTGAGAATTTGAAACCTATATTGTTACGATATCTTCCCAGTCTTTGATGGGACATTGTTACACTATGAAGCACAGTACTGCCATCAACTGTTGATCCTTTGTATAGCTCACAACCAAAACTGTGCATCAAGTAACTTGAGCACACAAGATACTAAAAAAAAAAGAAGAAAATCAGTAGTGTAATAGCCTGCAATGACTTTCCAGATTGATTGTTCAGTGCAATGCACTTCTGTGTGGTTACAGAGTGTTAGTTAGTTAAATGTTCTTTTTGTGTCTTTAGTTTGTTAGTGACCTTGTGACATTTTTGACCACTACAAGTGCTGTGGAGCATTATCTACAGAACTTACAGAATTCCTTGGTGAAAACATTAAAAATAAAATAAGAGAGATGAAAAAATATTGTAAGTATTATTTGGAAGTTAAAGGACATGAATGGGATTTACATTTACTTGATTTTAATGAACAACAAGGTGTATGGAAATATGTACTTATTTGCACCCAAAATCATTGTGGCATTCTCATATGCTAAAATGTTACTGACTAATTTTCATTCATTTGTTATAAATAGGGAAGATGCGAGTTGGTCACATTCATATACAGGGGATTCAGTACAATCCAAAAATTTAGTAACAAGAAGTACATGATCCTATAGTGCTGTGTGTCTCTGTCACACTGAGATGAAATCCTCAAAAAAAAAAGCTTAAATATTATCTTATTATGACATATGTTAGTCCACTATTGACTGATTCTTGTCTGCTCAATGGTACAGGAAATGAAAGATGCATATCTATGCTATAGGGCTTTTCCTGCATCTCCATTCATGGCCGTACAGTATAAACTCTGGGTACACTAAGATTCAAGTCCCAAGACAGCAGCAGGCCTGACCTCTTCTTACAGAGTCCTCTTACTCTGAAAAGAAAATAAATATTGTGTTTCAAAGTACTAAACTGCTATTGGTTAAATGCCATGAGCTGCTCAGCACTACTGAATGGAAAGTGCTGAGTCGATGGTTTCTGACCATGAACAATAATCAAGTTTTATAAATATAGCATGCATCAGGGAGCAGTAATGTATAGTGTAGTAGTGATGTGATTTCTTGCATTGAGGGTATTTAAGTAATCTGTAAATGAAGCTGAATCTGTAATTGATTCATTAGGCAGTCAGATAATTAACCATCAGGAAAAACCTCTAAAACAAATGTCATCAATGCTGCAGACCTGTTTAACTCAACCTTATCAGTCCAATACCACAATCTGAATTCTACATGACCTCACAGTAGAGCTACAGGGGAAAAAATAATGAAAATCCATCATTTATTATCAGGTTTTATCATTCTGCAGATATTATGTTTGTCACTTCTCATCAGTAAACACCCACCATGGGGGGGAAACAGCAAACAGTGATGAGATTGGATGAAATGAGCATCAGGGAAATCAAGGCGAATATTGATTGACTGAATAATGTGCTCTGAGGTCACCAGCATTAGCCTAAACCCATATATGTTTACCTCTGAATTATCAGTATCAGAAAATGTGCTGGTGTTATTTCCCAGAATGGATGCTTGTATTAAGGTATTTGACTCTATGGTCTTGATTTGACATGCTAGAATGAAGAATTTCCATCCTCCTTGTTTAGCGTGAAAACGGTAAACAAGTACAATGTTTACTGTTTCTGTAAAATTGTCCTTGAGGAAGCTATTTAGAGCACTGACTGTATGAACTGTCTAAAAATAAAATACACAGTGTAAAATACACAGTAATAAGCATTCATATCAACCCAGCCTGCATGTAATCATAAGCCACAACATTGCTGTACAAACTATGAGATTATGTACATCTTTATTTATAAGCTGTAATCCTGCCGTCGACAAACAAACATCGAACTATGTAATCACATGCGGTGCATGAGACCTTCACAGACTTAAAAGTCAGTCTTAGTTTTACAAATTGTGTCGCCACCATAAATTCATAAGCCATAACTCATTAAACAATGTATATTTATGAGCCTTAATTATTCCTTCCAGAGATTTATAAGGCAATGAGTTACATAGTTTTAATTAATAACCCATGTTATTGCCCTGCATGGATTTATAAGCCATAGGATTGCTTTTCCACTTCCTTTATTGCCTGATATTTGTAGGTGTGAAATACTCAAACGCAGCAATTTCAAGTAATAGGTTTTTACATTCATTCCAAGCAGCATTTCACATTACTTGTTGTATTGCCTGGTTTGGGCAGATAACCAGTAGCTTCTTGGTGCTGCGTTGGCATCCCTGTTAGCTGGTGTGTTGAGATATTCGCTTGCTGTATCCTGCGAGTGGCATTGTTAAGAGACACTATTTTTTATTTAGTTTAAAAGAGAACTATTCTTATTGTCATGCTTTGAGGTGTTGGTCAATATCCATCCATTTAGTATAACTGCTTCGTCTCTTTAGGGTTGGGAGGGACAACAGTCTGTGGACAGATGCCACAATAAATTGTTTGGAGGGCGAAATGATTGACCTCAATTTCACACATAGAAAAAGCTGCATCACCAGCTTTGCATTGTAGTAACTGTCGTTACCGTAGCTGTGATGTCTGGACTGAATTCAGTCTGATAACAATTAAAAAGGTCTGTAAGAGCAGCGAAATTAAATCATTTTATCTGCAGTCAAATTAAAGTAGCTCTAATCCTGATGTAGCCCGTCAAGCCTGTTGAAGTCTCGAGTGTCCTTTTTCTATGGGCCACACAGTGTCGAAGCAGCACCAATCATTCGGGTAATTTTATGTGTGGTAGTTGAACCATTTTGGCTTCATGTGCTATCGAGCAGCTTTCATAGGAATGCACAAGGCCCCGCTCTTAACGCCATATCCAGAATTCTTTATACACCCATGGTCTGAAAACACAAATCCAAACTGATTATTTGCAAATAAGAGTGCAGACAGGCTGTTTTCAAGATCTGAATGGCCTGCACCTTGCCTGAATGTAGCCTCGAGCTAGGCAACCATTCATGCCCACTCCCACACCTACGGCAGTTTAAAGTCACTTTACTTGGGGCTGGAGTCTATCCCAGCTGACATTGGGCAAAATATGGGGTACAACAAGGTCGCCAATGTATCATAGGGCGGACATATAGAGATTCCCTTTCATATTTACACCTTTGGGCAATTTAGACTCAACAGTTAACCTAATCAGACTTTGAACCTGGAAAAAGAAAACCTCGCTGACACAAAGAAAGACCACACAGAAGAGCCTCAGTCACCAACAGAGTTTGAACCCAGACACCAACAGTGCTAATCACTGCACCACCATGCTGCCCATATTGACTGATTTAAACTTTGTAAATCGTCATGATTAAATGAAAACTTCATAATAGACCCTATTTCTGTGACAGCACAAAAACTGGTACAAATTGCACTCGCTCTGACAAATGCATTCAAAAGTTTTTTGATTTAGATGCTATTAAAGCAGAAGCACCAGTGATAAAATGGTTTGCATGGATCTATGAATTTAAATAGGTGACTTTTACACTATCAAGTAATACATATGTAATAGCTATAAAGATGTTTGGACCAACTTTTAAACTGATTGGCAGACCAACATTGCTATCCTTGGAGCTTTGGAGCACTGGTGTTGCTAAAATGAATTATCTGTAAACCTAATTGATCATTAATTTGATTTCAACCTCACAAATATATGGCAGATGGCTCTATCTGGTGTGTGCTTTATTGCATAATATCCTGCTTCCACGTCCTCTCAGAACGGAGGCTGTGCTTTAAGTAGTTGAAACTCTCTCTGCTTTGGTGTTTTCTTCTGCAGACCCTCCAGTTCTAGGTTAATTTTCTCTATTTGCAATTTCTAACGCTTTCTGTTCCTGCAGGTCGAGGCTCTTTGCATTGTGAGCCATGCGCTGTTTGCCTTTGATGCTTGCTTTGATCTTCATTTCACTAATTGTTTTTGCATTCACTCCCATGTGGTTTCATGCTGTATGTACAGAGCGTACTCTCACAGCGTGATCTGGTGTAGAGAGGCTGCGGTTGACTGGTTAAAGCTTAGGTTGTATATAAGGTCGAAATTCCCACTTGATCTTGAAGGTCTTATTTGGTGAGAGGTGGAATTTGTCTGCATTAGGACTCTTTGATCTTTGTTTTAAACTTTTCTCTACAAATCACTCATTATGCTTTTTTTTTTTTTTAGAAATGATCTAACCTGTATCCTGCAAGGCCTGTCTTCACTTGATGTGTTATGATCAATGTTTGACAGCTGGATAAGCATTGAAGCTTCAGGTTGGCAGGCATTTCTGAGGGTTTCACTCTCAGGCACTTTGGGTCATTTTTTTTGGAATGTTAATAAGGATAGACACACTGAATCTATTAAGAGTGACTATCTAAGTAGTTTTACAATCTTTACCTCTGAAGTGTTACATTTATGATGGCTCCCCATTTCAATATTTCACTGTTTGGAACTTTGGGACTTGCAGAATGAGGGGCTGAACAGAGCTCATTGATTTATTAGAGTGAAAAGCAGCTGCTGTTTAGCAGCGGGAAATTGTCAACTTTGAAGACCTAATGCAAAGAGAGGACAACAATAATTTCAATGTTTGATCTTCGCAGAAATGCCAGGTTGTCAGGTCTTAACTTTTGCTGCTGCCTTAGGAAGGCTTAGTATATACATTATATGTGGGCAAAGGTGCATATGTATTTTTGATATCTTTTCAGTGCCCTCAGGTTTGTTGCAACAACAACAACAAGAAAAAAAAACAGATTCCAAATGAAGTGCTTGAGATGGTGCAAGAAAAAGTGATTGAAAGGGAATGGAATCTGTCTTTTTGCTCCACACAGACAGACAGTATTTCAACAGGGCAGCCAACTACCTAGTTAGCCAGTTAAGAGCTAAAATGATGCTATATGGACTGAGGAAGACAGTAGTTGAAACTTATGTCCCTTGCTTGTTGCCTCAATGCTGTTTCATCGTTGTGTCATTTCATAAGAACAGTGTTGACAGTTTGGAGCTTCTGGGGGAGCAGAGGTGACATGTGGATCTGCTGTAGATGATGGGAGAAGGAGAATGAAACACTAGAGAAAGAAAACACACACACTTGTCAACACACAGAAATAAATGAAAGGCTGGAACAAAGGGCACACAGAGATATTTGCTCTGGGAGTGCTAGCTTTGATTCCTATATATTTTGACAGTGATTGCTGGTGATATCAGCCATAACATAGCTGTTCCATCCACAAAGGAAGTTTTAAACTCAGAAACTAAATCGGAAAAATAACAAATTTTGTATGTTTTCAGGAGGCACAGCATCCAGGCAGAAGGGCTTTCGGGGCTGTATTCGCTCCCTGCAGCTGAACGGCGTCACTCTGGACTTGGAGGAGAGAGCGAAGATCACACCCGGCGTTCGACCAGGCTGCCCGGGTCACTGCAGCAGCTACGGCTCGCTGTGCCAGAACCAGGGCCGCTGTGTAGAGAGAGCCAACGGCTTCCACTGTGACTGCAGCCTGTCAGCGTACACTGGAGTCTTCTGCCACACAGGTACACACATACTGCAGTTACTGTTTTATTAGAAAAAAATAATCTGTTTGGAAGACATATCTGCTTAGAACTTTTGTTTGTTTACTAGAAAACTGTTTGCATTCAGCGTTACTCACTTAAATGCATTGTGTGTGTCCTTCACGTCTAACAATATGTTGAATGCATTTCTTTCTTCTTTAACACCTGTAAAGCTCAAGTCATTGTTAACATCTGTGTCTGCTTGCTAGCAGTCCTACACTTCTTCTCTTTTATGTCCAGTGGACAAAGTCAGTCACAGTCTTTGTGGAGCTGACGTCATTATAAGGGTTCATTCTGTCATATATTTTTCTTTCACTCAAATAGCATTAATGGTGGCACTGCCTTGACCTCCATCCCCTACTATGTGCTTTACATTTACTGTGACTGACTTTTGTATCTCCAAGTTAAGGCTGTTGGGATGTGACAGCTCATGGGTCCTTGATAAGGAGAATGAAAAAATTGATACAAAACATTATCCATCAATCAGGAGATGTTTCCTGAACTTCAGTGTCTTCATAAAGACATCTAATCAGTCATTTATTGCATATAAGCACTACAGCTGCAACAGTTAGTTGATTAATCGAGTAGTCGATTAAATGACAATTGACTGATTAATCGTTTCAGTCATTTTAAAACAAACATTTGCTAGTTCGAGCTTCTTAAGTGTGAAATTTGCCTTTCTTAGTTGTTTATGGTAGCAAATGAAGAATCTTCAGGCTTTGGACAGGCAGATGGACAAAATTAGCAATCTGAAGGTGTCACTTAAAGCTCTAGGAAATTGTGATAAGCATGTGACATTTTATAATGTCATAGCCCGGTGCTTAGGCTTGGCAAAAACAAAGACAATTACCAAATAAAGTGATTTATTGAGCAAAAGTAATCAAAAATAAGTAGAACAAGTTTCACAAATAGGTAAGAGAAATCTGTAGGGGGTGGGGGAGAATGTGCTGTGTATCTATTGTGCAGTAAAAACAAAGAAAAGCGAGCAAAGACACAAAGCAAAGGTATGGTCTGCCAGCACAGACTGACTGCTGCTCTGTTTTATGTGTGTGTGGAGCACACGAGGCCCAGGTGTGTTGCATGACACAGATTACACTCAATCAGTTCTGCTGCCCTGGATTAAGAAAACGCGACATAATCACAGGAACCAAGCAAAGGGGCCATCATAATAGACTAACTGATTAATCGATTCATCTTGAAAATAATAAGCAGATAAATAATTCATGAAAAATATAGTTGTAGCTCTTATGGTGAGTTATATCTATGTACTCCAAAAAGTTGGACATTCAAATTAAAGTAAAAACAGTATGAAGAGACTTCTTTTTAGAGCTTTCATGTGTGGCCCTATTTTTTGTTGCTTCTTTAAAAGGTTAAGAATCTGTAACATTTCAGGTAACCTTTCAGTGCACTCTAAACTCATGAAGAAGTACTTAATATAGCTATATATCAGAGTCTTCAATGCAAATGGTGTCTGTGGTGTTTGAGTCTATTTAAGTTGCCTTTTTGATGATAAATTAATTGCACTAATATTGCATCATCGCCTTGAACTTTATATCTGAGTTCAATAAGTTAAGTGAGCTCAGTGATTAAAAGGACTCCCTTTGCCTTCTTACCAAATATGGCTGTTATCTACTACACTTATCTGCATCCACATCAGCAGGCTGAGGGAGAAAAAAGTGCATTTTAATTGCTTTGATGCATCCGTGAAATACTGCATGGATATATTTGGAGCTAAAAACTGTTTTCTGTAATCTGTTGATTTTTTTAAAATTTGTTTTTATTTTGGTATTTTGAGGACAACCTTGAGTGGTAATGTCAAAGATGTTTAGATGCTGCAAATGTCTTAGAGCTAAAATAACCCCAACAATTTCATTATAATATTGAACAAAAGTGGAAAGTTACTGTAAATATAGGAGCTGTGCTCTGACAGGGAAACAATTATTCTCTTCCTGGTCATATTGATCATCTACTCTACTGGAGGAAAAAAACAAAACAGATGCTGCAAAGTGATATAAATGGTGTTTATGCAGGATGAAAAGTCAATGTATTCCACTTCCAGCAAATCTATCAATAAAACTAAAGTAATAAACTGTGGTGAAAGACTTTGCTGTCATTAGGGCTGTGAATCACAGCAGCATTTTAATGCTGCAGAGTCCTACTCTGAAACCATTTCTGAGTGGAGATACAAGAGTGGAACACAATATTATGAACATGCAATATCTGGACTGTGACTAAATACTTACAGGTTCAGTTCCTCAGAGTTTATTACCTGCAAAGCATCCTGTACTGTTATCCTTTTGGCAGATTTTCTGCTGGATCTTCTAAACACTGCTATTATAATGTATGTTTTAAATGAAGTCTAACATTAAGACCACCTGAAAAGGTTTTTGTCCAGTTCCATTTGGACTTCGGTGGTTTTCATTTGTGGTGTGAAAGTGTCCTAAGTCATTGTTAATGAGAGGGAGTAAAATCCCTAAAATATTATATAGAAACAAGAGAGAAAAAGTATTCAGGTCTACCTCCTTGATGAAAAATCAGTGGTAGTACTCTTGATGTGAAAACATCAAAAAGCCTCCATTTATCTTTCAAGATTCAAGGGGTTTAAATTTGTTTGTAGTCTGCATGAGTCAATGGCCAGAAATGAAAGCTTTATTGGCTTTTGCATGCTCCATCTTTGATGTTTTTTCTTTGAAAACAAAGTTGCCGCACTGGCAAAACAAGGCTTTTATATATCTATATACCAAAATCAGCTTTCATTTTCCCCCTCCATTTCTGACATTGCCAGATAAAAAGCCTGTGATATGACCTCTGTAACTCCTCTGTGGCTGTGTCTCTTCCTCCAGAGGTGTCGGCCAGCTTCAAGTCAGGGACGTCAGTCAGCTACACCTTCAAGGAGCCGTACGAGTTGAGTAGGAACAGCAGCGCCCGGCCGTCCTCCATATACTCGGACATGACGCTGAGAGGGGAGAACATCTCCCTGAGCTTCAGGACCAACCAAAGTCCCGCTTTGCTGCTCTACGTCAGCTCCTACTACAGAGAGTACCTGGCCCTGCTCATCAACAAGCACGGTGAGGAGGCTTTTATTTTGAAGGAGTTTGACGATTGCACAAGCTTGAGCTCCTTAAAGGGTTCCCACTTAAATGGAAAACCTGAAAAAAGTATTCACAATTACATTTTCCTGACCTCGAAAAGTCATGGAAATAGTAAAAATCATTTGGAATGTTTTGGAAAAATCATGGAATTGTGTTGTGTGTAATGAATTTAATTACATTAATCATTGACATAAAGGTAAGTTTGTTTTGTTTTTGTTTTTTTAAATGTTTTATTCTTTTTTATTGTTTTTATAGAAACTTTAAAAAATGGGCTTTTTAAAATAAAAAAATGAAATTGGGTAATTAGGATTATTTTTCTGTCTTTTATTTTTTTGGCGATTTTTATAGACATTTAATTTATTTATTTTTCCACCAATCATCATCATGTTGGACTGTGAAATTAGGTTTGAATAGAGTTTGAATCTTATGTTTAAAAAAAATGCCAGGCAAGTGGGGCAAGGGTGATTTCATGACCCCCCTCCCCCGTTCGCCTTCTTCTCCCTTGCAGTCTTCTTTCACCCTCTTAACACCTTTTTTGCATTTTTACTCCCCCATCCATCCCCTTCTACTTAATTACATCTCTTTATTTCCCCTTTTCCTTCTTGGTTGTTCATTTCATTTTCTTATTTATATTATTCTGTTCACATTTTCACATCTGAAATGAAAAATCTTGTCGAGGCTTTTCCTTTCCGCCTCTCATCGTTCTCGTGCTTCCTCAACTTTTTTCAATTACTTTTCTCTGTTGGCGTCTCCTCCCACCCTCTCATCTTACCTCTCCTCCCGTCTTCCTCTCATTTCTGTCATCTTCTGATATCGACCTCTCCTGCTTTCCTTCCTCCTCCCTCTCTCCTCCTCCTCATTCTCTGCTGTGCTCTGAAGCTCTACCAGATCAGGATCTGTCAGATCTTTCCTCTCTCCGGATTCACCCCATCAGCCTCTACTGCTTTTTAATCCATCCAGCCTGGCAGGCTACTATGTTTTGTCTCAGGCTGGAAAAAAAGTCTTCTCACTCAGATCTGATTAGTGATGCTGAGGGGATAAAATTTTGGTGGGCTGTTAATGGGTGGCAGGTCAGTGTGCCACTGAATAAAACAGCAGAAAACTTGCTGATGTGTTTTATAAACTTTTGTGTAAAATAATTATGTTTGGCTTTTAAGAGTAGTAGGAGGCACTTTGTGTTTTAAAATTACATTTTCAGCATCAAGTAGTTGAATAAAAATTGCACTTTGCTGCCAGATTAGCTGTAAATGGATTTTTTTCTGGTGTTAATGACTCAGAGAAAGCTGATGGACAGCAGGGCATTAAGGGTTTCATGCTGACCGTGGAGTTGTCAGGTAAATGCACTTAAACTGAAGTGTCCTATTAAATCCCTGAGAGCTTTCTCCTGTTCAGCTCATTTCTTCTTTCTATTCCCACTCTGCTGCAGTTACACCTACTTTCGCCCAGATGCAGAAATTCCTTGTCAATCACTTAAGGCCTGTTTTCAAGGATACATGCATTTATTATCAGCTAACTGGATGAGCTCTTGCACCCAAATAATCCCTTCCTGGGAAATATGCATTCGTAATATGAAAAAGAAGAACGAAGCAAGTCATAATTATGAAATGCTCTTTATGTAATTAATTACTATACTTGAAAAGTATAAAAAATTGTTAATATGTATGCATTTTAAGGATGTGTAATTTCTTATCCTTATTATTAATCTTAAAAGCCCAAAGACATCACAGGGCTTTCATTAAATCTGCTCTTAATCCTCCAAATGTTAGGAAAATTAATTAGATTTGGAGTTGTGCTATTAATAGGATTAACTCCTAATCCTCTTAATATGGAAAGCTTTATTTACGCAGATACTCATCATTGAGATTCATTATCGAAGTGAAAAATACATCTTTAAAGATAGGTAAAGATTAGCGAAGAAGACCCAAATGTTTTCATTAAAAGGAAAAGTCTAAATTGGAAAAACTTTGTGTGTGTTTGTGTGCAGATAAACTTGAGGTGAGATACAAGCTGGACAGCAGCAGAGATGCTGAGGTGTTGAGGAGCAGAGTGAAGAGCGTGGCCAATGGACAGCTACACACCGTTACCATCAGAAGACTGACGGACTCTGTGACTGTGCAGGTAACAGTGCACACACACATATACTCATTATTTACAAAATATACCTGCAGGTGCAGAGAATTCAAATAGTACATAATATTCTGGTAGATTGTCCATTTGTGCATGAGTGATAAAAGTTGTGAGCGTTGCAGATGATTTCAGTCTGACAAAAGAATCGTGTGACTGCATTTGAATGTTTAATAAGGATTTGAATGTCAGTAATTATCAAAGTAATGGTAAATGGACTTGCACTTGTATAGCACCTTTTTGGTCTTCCAATCACTCAAACAGCTTTTACATTTCAGCGCCACAACCACCCATTCATACCCTGGAGGCTGAGGCTACCATACAAGGCCACAGACCATAGCCATGACAATAATCAGCTTGAGTTGATGTCCACCCAATTTCAAGACCGAAGAAAACCACACACTCCCTCAGTATAAACTAGTTTTCCATCAATTTTCTCAGTATATAATAAATATTTCATTTTTTTAAAGATGTGGCTAATACACATTTATCTTTCTTTTGTTGTTAAAAAAGTATTTCACTGATATAAAGAATGTCCTCACATAAAACCAGGGTGAAGGATTCAATTTTTTTTTTCAATCGGTGCTATATGACCGAAGATAAAAGAAAAAAGGACTCTGATATTCAGTTTTGCATAGGCAGAAAATATAGCTACCAGAATGCACTGCGCTGTAGATCAATGAATGCTCACGCTGACTGGTGACATAATACTTAGGTTTGACACAATGACAGCCGGCTGGTAACAAACATTCTCGTCTTACAAAAGTGCAGCCTGTAGTTAGAGCAACAGCTCGAGAGCCAGTGAAACTCCATGGGATGACTCAAAATTTGGCATCCAGTGGAGTTTCGTCATTGTTTTGATACAAAGTCGGTTTAAATTGAAAAAGTATTCCTTTATTGATTGTGACCACCGACCCACCTAATTTTGTGCAAGAGATAAACAGCTAGCCACACCAGTGAAAAAATGGAAGCTGTAGAGATTATAAACTGAACACAGCCAATGCTGTTAAGCAGAATGAAATTTCAACAACCATTTTCCAAGTCTACAGGTGACGACTATTCTAAAGATTTTGGATGAAGTACCCTTTTAACTTGTCATCATTTATTGCATGTTTAAACTACAGAATCATACCAGTGAAGGTGATTTTTATCTCCATACAAATATTTAAAGACATTCTAATGATCAATTTTGTGCTGAAATGTTGTAGCCAGTTAAATTTAACTGGCTGCACATGGTCGTCTTCGATTAACTGCCTTTTCCTCCTGTGGAAACAGGGACAGTATCTCCAAGTAGATGAAAACAGTTTCCATATTTTTAGCTTTTTCACACAAAAAATAAAACAGATTTGGCAGTTTAAATTATTTGTTTTCCCACTTTTAAGATAACAAGTCACCTGCTTTCACTCATGAAAATATACATTAAAATGTTAGAATACTGGAAATTATGATGTACCAGAGACAACAGATCACGTGTGTGTTATGTAATTTTAGTCAGTAAAATGTAGCCAGTAAACAGAGCCTCCTTGTACTGTGTTGGTCCAGCAGTGATAATAAAGCCTCAGTGATGACAGCAGAGGTACGGCAGGGCAGCAGGGACAAACTACACATTAGTGGAGCTTCAGATGAAATATGAAGCATCTTAATCATATCTGGGTCTACTGAATGTCTTATCTTGTTAACAACAGCCTCAGATGATGTATGAGGTTAACTTCATCTAAGCAAGAGCCAGCAGCCTGAATGTCTGTATAATTATCAGCACCCCGAGATAAAAAACAAGGTGACCTCATCTTGCATGGGTGCAGCCTCCTGATTCACCGAGGCTCCAGTGAAATATGAGGTGTATCTCATCTTGCCAGATTCCATCATATTGAATCATTATGTCATTATCAACATACTCTGGGGACATCAGGTGAATGTCCACAATAGTTTCAGTGTGCTGTTCCCTGATGGCCAGTAGCCTACAGTCTCCACACTGGTCTCTCATGTGGACACTATCACATCCTCCACCATGAACAGATGTCCCATTGAAAAATGACTCACTGAGGCCTATATCCCTCAGGGCTACCAATACACTGTGTCCTCCGTTTTCCTACCATTTTCAGAGAGGACAGTGTCCACTGTTTTCCTCTGAGGGTTTCCTGTTGATGTCACAGCATGCTCCAGTTAGTCCCAGTCTGTCCAGACACCGGAGGACAAACACTCCAGGATATAAGATGTGGAAACTGAAATAAATAATATCAATTTAAAGCAAAGATTTTTTTTTCCTGGAGCTTATTTTTCAATATTAGAAAAACAGGACTGACCACTTCCCTGACTATTAGTATTTTATTCATTAACATATATATTTTCTCTGAAGTTTTCCGAAAAACTCTGTATGTGGTCCCATCCAATGTGCAATTAACCCCCAATTTTAATTTCAGTGGTGACATACACTAGAAAAAGTAATACCATTCTCACTAGACATTGTTGTACATTGTGTTTTGTTTTGCATCGTTTGCTAATTAGAAGATTAATATATCTAGATCTGAACTGGACTTAAGAACACTACACACCGGGAGCGTGATGAATAAACACGAAAATAGGAACTCTACCCCTGTACTACCGGCGATGTGAATTTGCAGCAGATGCAAAAGGTCCGCTGTTGTTTGACGCTGTGGCATGATGTCTGTTTGCTGCAATTTTATTGGGTAATGCTTTTAGTTGTGGTGCAAAAGCTCAGAAAAAACAGGCTTAGTTGTGGAAAAATTGTGCCACATTTTTTTGCTACATAATTTGTGTAAATATTTGTAAAAACAAATATTTGTTAATGTTCACCTCTTTTCTTCTTCATTTTGCAATGTCTGTCTGCGTTGATTACTATGGTTCTGCCAAAAATGGGTGGAAACGCGTGGGTTGGTTCTTTAGATAGCACCAAGGTTCCAAGAATCCTGAGTACCAGAGCTAACTTGGTGGAAAAGGGAGCACTGAACTGGCCTGCCATTCCTTATGAGATGGTTTGAACACATTAAACTTCTTTCTACTTCTAACCAACGTCAACTTTTGTCCAACCCCCCTTTAAGTTGAGTTTTAATACATCTAAACAAGACTTCTGTCCACAGGGGCTCTACTCTGCAGCTATTATTTCACAATTAACTGCTAAACCACAGAATGATGTGACATGAAACACTTGTTTTTCTGTTGAACTAAATCAAATGAGATGAAGAATGAATAGGAGTGTAAGGGCAGACTAAAGGCTTAGGACATGCAGGTCTTTCACAGCAAATATGCAATGTGGAAAAAAACATTTACGATTAAGTGTATGACTCCTGCTGAGTGTTTTTGAGTTTCAAGTCAAGTGAAACCTCACTGAAGTAATCAGTATTGAAAACGTCTACTTCAAAAAGTCAAATGGGACTAAAAGTAAAATATTAGACAAAAAATAAGTGTCTCTTCAAGCTTTGGTGTCATAGGGCCTTTAAATGCTGAAGTTTGAAACTTCCGTTTTGCCTTTGACTAGCTCTCCTCTCCACAGCCACATGGTCAGACTCTGTAGAGAAGCCCTCATTAAAATAATCTCCAGTGGAGAATTTCACCCCGGATGACTGAATGTTTTCCCTGAAAGTGTGGACTCTGTCGCTCATTTCTCCCACTGAGCTGCTGAGATGAAACGAAGGGAAAGCTGAACACTGTTCTAAAAATTCAACTATAAACGAATGAGGTTCCAAATACAGACATCCACAGTTTTTGACTTCCACTCTGAGAAAACAATGACACAAAAGTCAAAAAGTTACTGTTTTACTTTTTAATTACTCTAGTGAGGCAGCAGGAAAAAAAAGTTGTACTAACAGTTATTATGACAAATGTTGGTTGTTTCAGATCGACCAAAACGCCAGAGAAGATTTCAACCTGACGTCAGATGGAGAATTCAATGCCATCAAGTCGCTGGTGTTGGGCAAAGTGCACGGTAAGTGAGGCTACAGTAAAAGCAAAGACAAGGCCCTTTGAGTTAGAAAGCACTCACACTTACAAGACTTACACTCATTTAAATAACTTTGAGATGTTTGGCCTCATCTAGCACTCAGCATGTGCTTTCTGATGAAAATCTGCAGGAATAAATGTAGCCAAACCTGTCAGTGCTCAGTACTATAAAGTGATTAATATTTTCATCTCTGTACTAAGTAGTGCTGAGTCAAGTAAACAGAAAACTACTTGAGATAGTAATGCTGGATTTAATGGCATAGTGTATAAGTGCTGTTATTACACTCTCAACTGGCGGCCACTTTTAGAGCATGTTGTAAACGGGTGGCGTTTATGTTCATGTTTTGTTCTCCCCAGCATCCAGATCACCCTATTATGAGGTTATTAAATCAATATTAAGCTCACTTTTGCATCATACATACATTTATTTTCTCTTGTCTGACTAACTTTCTGATCAGTCAGCCTGGTGTCACTCTCAGGGTGTCAAAATACGCCACTTGGGCAGTGTCCCTGGGGTCACTATAACAACAACATTGACACTGTTTAGCAGTATTGCACAATTAGTGCTCAGTGCAATGAAAGTCCACTCAGTGTGGGTAGAAGGGGAGGTGCATGGTTACAACAAATACTGGACACTGACTGGTGTTCGAATCTGAGAAACAACACTGGTTGCAGCGTTTGTGCAGCTCGAAACTGAGTGTTTTTTAGTGACACATGGCTGCCTTTCCAACTGTGTTTGTGCCAATAAAAGCTGGGTGTTTTGTTGCAACATCTGCAATCTTTCCTAACCATAACCAAATAGAACTATAAAAAAAATGTAAAAACTATATCACAATAAGTTGTCGATAATTTACTTAGATAAGCCAAATATTCAGTACATCAGTACATACATTATATTTCCTTACTTTTGAGCAGCAATTACTCACTTTTTATTTTTCTCCAACTATGACCAGGTTGCTGTTTGCGTGGTTAACAGGTAGATCAACACCCTCTTCAAAAAAAAAAAAAACACAATAAAACCTACCAACGTCTGGCTTTTGTCCTTAGCGGAAAGGTTGCAATAGGCTTTTATTTCTGGGAAAAATTACTGTGCAGTAGTCACAAGTATTTATCAACCCCAGCTCCTAATGGCAGGGATGGAAACATGACACCTAAGAGTACACGCTATATTTCCCCGAATTTCCAGCACAACTGTTCATAACTTCTGCAACTCTTTATTGTCTTACACACATTTTGTTCATCCCCTTCCATACAGCGCTCAAACATTGTTCCAAATTAGTTAGCACTGTGTTGGAAAGAGAGGCCAAATAAGTAAGAGATATAAAAAAAGAAGTAACCACCATAACATTTTCACTGGCCTCCATGCTGCTTTCTACTGTTGACTATCCCTGATTTTCGGCACATTAGTGAATAACATGACACACCAGTTAAAAAAAACAAAAAAAACATGTCATACTTTGTACTAGCACACACTTCTTTGAAAGAAGTCTATCACCTATTTTTAAGCAGGTTTTCCTGCATTTTGAGAACATGCATATCTGCGTTAATACTGGTGGAAAGTGGGTATTTTTTACTTCTCGCCTTGCTGCAGTGATGTACAGGCTTACTCCAGAACCCTGTGATGTCACTGTTGGGTGTGATTACATGTTTCACCTCTGACCACAACCAATAATGATGCTGGCTGTGGTCAGAGGTGAAACAAATCTTGAAATGTACAACCAAAAAAGGCAGGGAAATGCTGATTTTCCACCTGCAGATAAGTTATATTAAACTTCACTTAAGTCTATTTGAGTTGGGGTTTTTTTCAATTGTTTATAGAAACATATTTGTGATTCACTTTATTAGATATATTGTCCAGAAAGTCAGACCATTTGGTCAAAGCTCTCTATGTTCACAGACCTTCCCCCATGTTGTTACAGCAGTGAACAGGAGTCCATTTAATGGATGCTTTATTGCAAAGTGTCACCAACATGAATGGTTTTAGTGCCTAGCTGTGTATTCCTGGACAGGGACCTGTAACAGAGTCAGGGTGAGACAGTAATTGGCTCCGTCATGGCTCCATCAGAGGCGGATGGAGATATAAGCTGTTAATAACATGAGGGGCTGAGAGGCCGCAGGCTGCAGTCACAGCTCTCTGATAAGACAGACACAGCATCTGTACTGTCAATTTTAAAGCAAACGCACTGGCTGCTCAGTAGTAAAACATGAGTCAGCTATTTAAAGTGGCTTTCATCTGCACTTAAGTAATACCAAATAAGACAATGACATGTCTTGATAAACTGTTTAATTTCTTGGGTTTAGTAGTTTATTAAATTAGCTGGTAAACTACACTCTTACAAGATTCTGGTTTAGAAAATATGCAGAAGTTTACTGATGCTGTTGTAATATGGCCCTACACATAACATATTTTCAGAAAGAAACATTTCAGGTGTTGGTCTGTACTGTGCTGAGGTTGAGCATTGTTTAATGAAAAAGATAATATCGTATGATCATTATTTTCTTTTTTTATTGATCTGCAGTTTAAGTTTCATGTATTGTGTGCTCACAGCCAGGTTTCAGTCCCAACTAGTCCAAACCAACCTGTGGCGACCTTGCTATGGGTTTTGGCCGCCTTCCTTTGTTCAGAGAAGACCTGCAGTCCTGACGCGCTACAGTTAAACGATCAGTCTGGCTTGGATTGAACAGAAGATTTATTGCTGTCGATGGTGCAGTGTCCATAACAAAAACGTTAGCACAATTAGGCCTTTACTGTAGTATGAAAACAACAAAAAGAGAGAGCGGTCCAAAAACAATACAGCTCTCCCCTGTCTCATCAGTAACACCTGTCCCTCACTCCTCTATATTTCATTTCCGGGGAGGAGGATCTCATGATATAAACATTTACTCAGTTAAAATAAAACATAAACTTAGAGCCATTAATTTTTTCAGCATCCATAATGCAATATTATTAATAACAACAATAACCAACAATAACTAAAACATGCCGAAATGACTAACACAAACCAAAAACCTTTTTTTTTTGTACCAGGCTGCAAACATGTTTATTTCTGCTGTAGGGGCATTTTTAGCATGGGAGTCTATGGGGATTAACTCCGTGTGAAGCCAGCCTCAAGTGGCCATTTAATGAATTGCAGCTACTTTTACTCCCAAACTGGCTCCATTTTCAGCTTTAGAGGTTGCCACTTGGATGCGTTTCTGTTGCCTAAACTTAAGAAAGAAATATATATATAGGCGACAAGGCCATGAAGCCCGGCGTCTATGTTTGTGTCTCCAAGTATCTCGACTGGATCGAGGAGACCATAAATGACAATTGAAAACCATTCACCTTAAACACGTACTTTTACAAATGTACTGCAGCGTGACTGCTGTTGCCTGATATTATTTGATGTCACAGATGATTTTGTTATCTGTTGTTGAAGAACATTGAACAGATCATGTTCCTGGTTTTAGCATTTAAAGGTGTATTTCTGTAAGAGCTGAACAATAAAACATATAATGGAAATAGGGAAGTCATGCGTTTTAGAAAACACACAAAAGAAACTACTTCTTTGGTTTCAGCTATCTATGCACACAAAGACAACACGAAATAAAAATAAGCCAAAAGGTAAATATATATTAAGAGGAAATATATATATTTCCTCTTTTTTGAGGACATTTTTGATGTTGCCATATTTATAGACTGGAGCTGTAGAGGAGAGAGGGATGGATCTGTCTCACAGACTGTGGTAACACCTCACAGACAGCCTCAGTCAAAGCAGCCTCAGCCTTAATTATGCAGAACTTTGAGCTTCAAGAAAATGTAAACAGGTCAGTGATATAAAAACAGGGACAGGGAACTAGCTATAAAGATCAAAACTGTATTGTGTAGCAGGCTTTAAACTTGTTTATTTTTGCTGTTCAGTTTGTCATTTTAACATGGAGGTTTATGGGGACTGACTGGCTGATCAAAGAACTGCAGTTTCTGGCCCTTTCACCTTGGCATCATTTTCTGCTCTGGAGGTTGCTATTTGCATGAAACATCAGTGTGAGAATGCACTGCGTGAAGTATCTCAGATGTGCTTTTAGTGGGCAATCTGTGTTTAAACAGAAGTCTGTCTTCCAGTATTCAAAATTGGAGCAGAAGAACACACAGACTCTACTCTTTCACTCAACAGCCTTAAACTGAATCAAAGTCAAGCATCTCTGTCAGCACCAGTGTCAAACAGAAGTCAGTGTCTGAGATTACTTTATATACAGCTTTGCCAGATCCATACAAAGCATCCTATTGGGTGATTCCCTCTTTCAGTAATAAGGCAATCATCTTGGTCACCTGTGACTCCACCTGTCTTCACTTAGTGGTTAATCAGTGCCATCCTGTGAGCCACCTCAGTGTGCCTCTTGTAATGCATTTTACACATCAATCAACAATCACAGTTTTTCAATCTGTTTTAAAAGCCATAAATCCAGATTTACACTTCAATTTGAGGAAAAATGTGCTTAAATCTGCATAATAGTGTTTTTTAAGAGCACAAAATAGAAAAATTAAATTCTTTGTTGAAACAAAACAAAGGTCATTCTTCAGCATTTGGTGGACACGATTTTGAATTTGCATTCAACAAAAAAGACATGATTATGTTAAATAACTATGACAATAAATAAATACATAAATTCATAAAAACTTCCCTTTAACTGTGTTTATTGTTATGATTGTCTTGGGAAGTACAGGACCACAATGGAAATATGTTATGTTAAGATTTAGTGTCATACTGTCCAAACGTCATGAGTTTTTTACTTACTGTGTATTTTATTTACTTCTTTCCTACTTTCTCTACATATCCCAGGTTTATACAATTATAAGTATATGTATATCATAAGTATATATTTTTTAAGACAGAATAAAATCAAACTAACCATGTTGTTGCTATTTTGAGGCTGAGGGTAACAAAGTCAATATTCTTGCATTGATCAATATTTATATTATATATGAGGAGAATTTTATATTCCTGAAGCTTTTAATGATTGATATGCTCTTTAAATCTAAAATTACCATATATGGAAGAGACAGGAAGTGTCCCAGGTGCCTCAGCTGCTGATTACTATTTGGGAACCACACCTGTGGGAGGTGTAGTCAAGTCTATAAAGTGAAGTGTTTCAGTTAGTCTCGGTTTGCTCTGAGAGGTCTGACACACTGATCTCTTGACAAGCACTATTTCACAAAATGATAGGGGGAATTGTTCAGCAATATGGTAAACTGTGGAGGAAAGCTATCACTGTTTACCTTCACAACCATGCATGAAATAGGAAATAATGCCTGTCAGCACTGAAACATTGAAAGAAAACTTAGTTGGATGTAAATTAAACTTAAAATCATCCTCCGTGGAAACATGATCAGTGATAAAAAGTTCTTTTAGATCAACGTGGCATTTCTGAGACTGAAGTAAGAGAAAACAGACTTTGTCAATAATAGCTGAATGATTTGATATGTTGAGGAATAATTAAAAATGATTGCCCATGAGAATGAATATTTCATTCATTTTGTTTCAATTGCTGATTCCTAGTAGTACACAGATTTCAACATGTAGTCTAAAAGTCTTGTTTTATTCATGTTTCACAGCAGTTTGTCTGCCTGCAGATGCATCTCATCCAGACTGATTTAACTTCATTTGAGGTTCTCCCACCACTAAATTTTAAATCACAGTCTTAAAGGATTTCAGTTCAATCCAATTTTATTCATAAAGCCCACTGAATATCCATATCAGTTGAAACATAATTAGAGGTTTAAAAGAACTGAATGTCATAAAACTAAATAAATCCACATTTTGTGAGGCGTGCACACCACATATCTTATAGAGTATAAGGAGAATATAAATTCTCCAAGATCTTTTGTCTGTTTGGATGTAAATCTCCAGTATATTGTAACTCAGCACAGTGTGTTTTAACCCTGTCATGTCAGCATGTGACCGCCCTCACCTCTGTCAAACCAGAGGAGGCAGAGAGTCAGAACGGGATCACAAAAACAGCAGGAAAGTGGGGTTTTCTGTCATTTCCTGTCAACCCTGTCATCCATCAGCCAAACTAATGGACCCGCAAGGAATACAGGGAGACAGAGAGGGGGAGGGAGGTGACGGAGTGAAGAGTGTATCAGCTGAGAGGAGCTTACAGACTGCAGTAATGTTTCCTGCTGCTCTCATCAACATGCAGATGTGTCCTGGTGAAAAACAGCGTCACCTCTCAGTCATCTGAGCAGACACTGATGCAGCTGCTTACAGCGGTAATGTCGGCCTTCGCAGCTGCTGTTTACACTGTTGTGAAGGAGCTGAGGTGAATGATGAAGGGATTTAAGTCAATACAGTGAACAGATAGAGGTGAGAGTGCACATCTGTCTTGGGGAGTGACAGATGCAGACTAGAGGCAAAATCATTGACACTGTGTCTGCTGTAATGAGGGTGTGTGTGTTTGGCCTTCTTTTTGATTGGATGGTGATGAGCATTATGGATCGTGACCCGATGTCAGTTTGTGTCCCACTACTGCACTGAGTGGAACAAACGGAAAGCATTGTAGTCAGTATAATGAATGACTATGTTTACAGGGGCTTCATCAGCTAAAGTCAATTTACTGCCAATAATGTTCCCACAATGAGGGATAACAAGAGAACCTGCCGCAGAGTCAGTGGGCCTGTTAGTGTATGCCATAGCCTTGGGTATGTATTGTGTATGTGTTAAGACCCTTCCTGACTCATTCAGTGTAAAGGCCCAGAGACACCAAAACAACAAAGAACACATGGCGATGAAAGCCAACCACTGCATTTCCTCACGTCACCTGTGTCTCAGCCAAAAAGTTGTGAATATCCCGTAATTGGAGATCCAGCAGCCATCTGGCAAGCACATTTTGTGCCTGTGTGAGAAAAAATAACTCTCCATAGCAGCAGGCCATGGTAGTTTGTAATCGGCATTCAAAAAGGGGCATAAAGCAGGTTCAAGACTCTAGTTAGCCAGTTAATGCATTATTGAAAGAACAAAAGGATTTTATCTTGCGCTAGTAAATGATAACACAAACAATTTCAGTTTCTACTGAAGAGCTCAGTGGCTAAGAAATATAATTTTACCTCAAAGTTTGTTTTGATCTCATGACCTCTTAACTAGAGCCGTTTGTTTGCTTTCCTCATGCCCATTTTGCTCCTAGTGCCCTGAGCTGATCTGCTAATAAGAGAGATTTCATTCACCGTCAGGCTCTGACATCTCTGCTCATTCAACATGCTGAATCAGCCCCCAGAAAAGTTGCTAATGGATAACTAGTGCCAACAGTGTGGGGGAAACCACCAAAAGAAGGGCGACAGACCCCCACTGATGGCCCGAAATTGATCATCAGCCAACTGTCAGCTAGTGGTATCCCAGGGCACTAAGTCTGCCAGGATTTGAATTTATGAATAAGCAAAATATTTATTAACATTCTCACGTGTAGATTCTAATCCGATGTCACTGCACTGGCACCAGAGCATCTTGAAGTTGTCAATGTGTGGCGGTTGCCCTAGAAACAGTTACAGCTGCCAAAACATACATCAATGCCAGCTGAGAAGCATCTGTAAATTATATATTTTGTTTTATTGAAATGTATTTATTAAGTCATATTAATTAGATTTTTTTCTATCATGAATGCACTGAGATTCTCCTCCACTGATGTTAAACTATTTCACAACACAGAGACACCCTTTAGGAAGAAATAAGAATTATATCCAGGAAAAAAAAAAAAGCTCCATTCTAAAGATAATGTATTTTACTTTGAATGGCCTGTAAGTGTTACTCCTAACTATGAATAAATATGTAAATATGCTTCTTACATCTCAGGTCTGCTCCATTCACTCCATCAGTATGAATGGAAAATATTGTATTTTCAACCTGTCAGGACTGTGTGTGATAAAAGCATTTAGTCAGTTGTTTGCACCTTGGAATAAAGTGATTCTGTCTCAAACCAAAAAGAGAAAAATCAAAGCACTGTGCTATTACAGGTAAACACCAAATAACATGAAGATGCTGTTGATTACAGAGACAACGAGCAAGATCAAATCAAGGATAAAGTTAAACTTCACCATAATGTTTTAACTATACTGAGAGAACTTTATAAAAGTGGAGAGCAGAATAAGTTTTTTAACGTTCAGAACTCTCTACATTTTGTAATTTGTTCCCTTTTCATGCAGTTTACAACAGTGATACATATTCACCTCTCTCATTTCATTTCTTTCTACAGGGTCCGATGACTTGGATCCAGACCTGGCCAGGTTGGCGTCTCTCGGTTTCGCAGGTTGTCTCTCGGTGGTTCACTTTAACTCCATCAGCCCTCTGAAAGCTGCTCTGCTCCACCCGGACACCAGCCCTGTCATCATCACTGGACCTTTAGTCCAGTCCAACTGCGGCTCCTCAGCTTCAGCCAATCCCTATGCAGCAGAGAATACACCCCACCTGTCAGGTAGGACAGGGAGAGTTGGTTAGGTTAATTCAATACAACATTTTATATTGAATTACTGTATTTTCAAACAGGATGGTGAGGATACTTATTAGGGTTAAGTCTCTGTTTATGCATATGTCACACTATATATCAAAAGAAAGGTCCACCATGTGTCTTAAATATTTATTTGCACATCTAATAGCTGCGATCCTACAAAAAAAACAATACTAGAAGTTTAAAAACAAGCCAATAGTAATTATAGAGTAATAACATTTTATGACCTTTAAAAAAATATGAGACTGGATTCATAAAATGCAGTTTTTGTCTAATTTTCTCATATTAATAAAATTCTATGAAAAAGACCAAAACCAACAATAAATTGATCCCACTATTGCCTTTGTAGCCAAAGCCTGATATGCTTATTCCTCTGCGCCACAGTGCTGCACATGAGATAAGTTTGCCTTCAGGGCTTTCTGCCATAAACCCAGTCATTTTAACCACAACATTTTCCCCCCAACCAATCCCTTTCTGTCAGAAGGCTCTGAAAGTAAACGCCCCCAACAGCCACCGAGCTCCATAGCTTTCTTAAAACTGTTAGAGAACATTGTGTTGCACCATGTGATGTGTCCCTTCATTACCATGAAGATAAATACTGCACTGTATTTTGGATCAAACCAAAATACACCTCACTGCCAAAAATACTCACTAGAGGATGTAAAAATGTGATAAAATTCACTGCTGAAAACAGTCCCAAATAATTGCGATTATTATTTTGAGTAGCATATTTAAAAAAAAAAAATTAAAAAAATACAGTGCACCGCTTTTTTTTTTAGAAGGTTAATTTTCCTTTCTTTTCTTAAACTGAAACCATATATTTCTGAGCAGTTTTGGTTGTCAGTGTTGAGAGGCAGACTAATTCACTGTCCATTTAGGTTGCTTTTTTTTTCTTAAATGTATTTGTTGACAATAGCAAAATGTACAATATCATCTGCTTTATCCTTTAAGCACTAAAGAGGAAGCCATAGTCAGTGCAGCCGACAACAACAATGGTGCAGTGTTGTTTGCCAGAGTGGGAGTCATTAAAGAACTTTGGTTCACTTGTCAGGCCTGAAGCCCTTATTATGTAGCATGACAAGCTACACTGCTCAACTCATTCAAACCTGCTATGGTATTTGCCTCTGTTTATGCTTTGTTCATCAGTGCATTTGACAGCACAATTGGTCCAGAGCTCAGAATACAGCTTTAATACTTGTCACGGAAACCACAATAACAACTTCAAATTGTAAAATTAGGTTGTGTATTTACGTAAGATGTTGAATCTACTGTAGTTAATGGCTCTAAAACAAGTTTATAATGACACTGTGTAATGTAACTGGTAGTGTTACATTAGTCAACACATCTTTCTATCTGCTTCAAGGTTTTAGTTTTATAACAGAGTAGCTTGTGTTTCCTGTTGTCTTTCCATTTCTGTGTTGAAACTGCAAGAAAGCCATTTTTCCAGCTCATAAAGGGGCTCATTAATTACATTCCTTGTTTTTTGGAGACGTGATAAACTCTTTAATTCATTTGGACCACAGAGGAGAGTTTTCTATGGGATTGTTTTCCTCTGGGCTCATCCAGTTTGTGATGCCTTATTAGTTATTTGGAGAGCTGATGTAGTATTCCCCGTCTACTCTAAATGATGTTCAGATCTTGCGTCAGTATTTTTCTGTGTCTCTTTATGATCTGTTTACTGTTTGTCATTTGTCCTCTCGTTTTCTAGGAGTCCTTTATCTTTCCTTCTAATTGCATGTTGTCTGGTCTCTTAACTCTCCTTTCTTTCATTTCTTTCTTACTCTCTGACATCTTCTCTCCAGTTTCTTTGTGCCCTTTGTTTTTTTTTTTCATTTTTAATCTCTTTTCCCCCTCTGTCTGCTTCCTCTGCTGTAGACCAGTCTGGTTCAGTGGGTTCAGGTCAACCTTTAGTCAATGCCATCAGGACTGACTCCGCTTTTATTGGAGGTACTGAACATTTTCACCGTATTTCGCTGCACTAGAAAAAGAACCTGTTTCACCCTGTTTCACTGGGATCTTTGCTATTTGGTGCACTTTTGACAATCATTGTCAATTATATTGAATTTCTTCTATCAAATCACTTTCCTTGTTTTGCTCTTAGATGCCTTTTACAACTACTTCACCTTAAATTACTGAAAACTATTTAAAATTATCATAATTATCTATTTAAAAATTAAGTAACTGAATTATTTTAGTTTTAAGTACTTTTCCATTTTTTTCTTTCTTCTATTTTTATAATTTTTAGGTGATTTTCTTGTCCCTTTTTTTTTTTACTAATGTCTTACCTATTTTGGATAATGTTCTCAGGTTTCTAAGGGTCAAACTAGGTGACAGAAGATGAAGCTTAAAGGTTACATGTCACCTTTGCTGGTGTGAACAAAGTTGTGGACAGATGTTTAGCTTTAAGAAAGCGTAAAGTGATGTGCCAGGCTAGAGTTCATTTAAAACTAATTTAAAACTTTGTTGCTCTGCCAGCACAGATTGATTCAGACTGAAGACTGAAAAGGTTCAATCTATAATCGTGTAGATAGAAAAGGTGAGACCCAGAGAATAGTCATTTAAAACTGTCCATTAAACCGGCCTGACTCTGTCTCAGTGCACAAAGGGCAGCTCACCTAATTAAACCTATGCAGGAATGACTTGCTGATGGGAAAACTTTTTTGCTTTTATCTTAAAAAAAACCCAAAAAAAAGCATGGTCTCTTTATAAAGTAATGTGGTATTAAATTGATTTCAGATGTATTTTGGAATTCCAATTAAATGAAGCCTGCTCTCATATTCCCAAATGTGCTCAACAGAGCAGAAGAGCCCGATAGATTCGAAAGATTTAAGATGGTGTTTAATGTACTTTAAAGTTCGATTAGCAAGATAATGAAAACATTAGGAAATTAAATGGCAGTACAATGGGGGAGAAATAGGCAGATATTTTGATCTGATTTCAGATTAGTTAAAGTTTCACTTGTATTAAAATTAGAGAAGACAATAATCTTATCTCAGCCTTTTACATCTTGAAATATCCTCTACCTTGCAGGCATCATAGCAGTGGTGATCTTTGTGATTGTGACCGGCCTCGCAATAACTGCCAGATTCCTCTATCGGAGAAAAGAGACATATCGAAACCAGGAAGTGAAGGGAGTCAAGCAGGACAGCCCAGATTTCCCTTTCAACAACCAGACTGACTCCCAGAGCGTCTCCACTGAAAACCCAAAGGAGTATTTCATTTAAGTGGAGGGCTGATGACCTGATGAACTGGCAGTTGCAGACTGCGGAGTCCTGCCACACCTCAGAGCCACTCAGAGACTCTGCTGGCAGAAATGGCTCCACAGCATGGCAAACAAAAAAAAAAAAAAAGAACAATTCACAGTGTTGTCTCTCTGTTCCTTTACTGTAAATTTTGAATATACTGATACGAACAGGCAACAGTGTTGGACTTATGAGCTGTCGATATCCTTGTTTCAACTGTAAGTATAAAAAAAATGTAAATGTTGAATTAATGTCTTTGTAACAATCTCTGGCTACTGTCACATATTGATATGTTGGAAATAATGAAGGTGTCAGTATTTTCTATGGTGTATGGTTAGGGAAGCCAGGCCCTCTTGCGGTTGAGTTTTCCTTTGAAAGAGATGGGTAAAGAGAAATTGGCAGGTGGTTATTTTAAATCCCCTTGAAGTTCCATTTGGTTGTGATCAAACTTTTTACAAGGTCGCCCGCTAACCCTCCAGGGATATTTAACAATGTCTTCAACCTCCAGCAATTTTCTTTCTTTTCACCATCTGTCCTACTTACTTCCAGTTTTTAATCCCTCTTTGAAGGTTTAAGCTTTCACATTCTGTTAGATCTTTGGTGAAAATTCAAGTAAATGCACTTGAGTGAGGGAGAAGTTTCTCTCACCATATTACAAAAATGATTCCAAATTTGAGTTTGGCTGCAGATCTACTAAGCTTTAAAGTTATAATCTTTAAAGCAACTGTGATCAATATTTCTAACAATGTATGAGATTACAAAGACAAAACAATATTCTATGAAAGAAGTTGATCATAGTAATAAACTCACACAAAACTGTCACCAGATTTTGCACTTACCCTCAGCTTTGTAATGAACTTCGAGTTTAAGCTTATTGTTTTGATTTCAGGCCTGTAACTTTACTTTTTGGTTCACTCTCATAGCATCAGGCAGCTGTTTTTATCAACAAAACAAAAAAACACACTAAACACTGCCTTACAAGCACTGAACAGCAGACAGACAGACACTAGCAGGTCAACAAAAGGGAGCATTTTGCAGCTAAGGTGACAGATATTTCCCTCAGGTGCTGGTAGAGACCAAAATCAGAGCTAAATAAGGCAGTGAGCAATGGACTTGCTCTCATTGTGTGGCCAGAAACATGACTCACTGAGTCAGTTATAATATTGTTCCATTTATGCTGGATGTATAAATACGCAACATTTTTGCAAACAAGTGTGCCACTTTAACTAAAAAGGTGATGATGTTTGTTGTTTACAACTTGTTTCTGTTGCCCCCATGTGGCCAAAAACTATGATATTGCATGTTAGTCTAGATTTCACTAAATGCCCCTGAATCTTATATATTAGTGGTGCGGATTGCAAATTGCAACCCGCTGAAACTTCTTCAGGAGGTTTTCACTGGGAATTATCAACAGAGGTTCCTCACTCTACCAAACAACCTGATGCAAAAACAAATGGCTGTCTAGAGCTGGTGTTTGGTTTGTGTGCTTTGGGCCACTGTAGACAAGGATCCCACATGGAGATGTAAACAGCTCATTCTAAGGTAACAAAAACTCTATGTTTCCTATTTTAAGTGATTATACACAAAAGAAAGAAAAAAATCCTTTTTGCTAATATAATTAATCCTACACAATGGACCTTTAAGATGTCATCGCTGGTTGATTTGTCAACACCTTTGGCTGAGGGCTACTTGCCCCCTTGCGCAGGTAGTTTGTCAGAAATTAAATAAAGCCTCTGTATTTGTATACAGTACAGCCAAACAAAGACATTGTCAGGAAGCATAGGGAGGTCATTTGAATCCAGGGTGGAAATGGCAGACTCTGCTACTATTGAAAAGTATCTATGAAACATAAATACATTGAAAGGCTATTGCTGAAAAAAAATAAACCAACTATCTATAATATCAGATATGAGCTTTGATGTAGTGAAAATCTTAAAAAATATAAGCACTAAGCAGTTTTGAGAAGCATTGAACTTAGATTTTGTTTGAAGCTCATAAGGATAGGCAGTCAGAAAGATGTGATAAATAGTTAACCTTTACCCGACACACAGTACCACAAAAAGGTTCATTAAAACTGCAGAAACATCTGGAGCCTCAAAAGGTTCATCTGAGGCATATTAAAGTGGCCTCTCTTATGTAATGTTGCTTGAGAAAGGCTTGTTTAAACAAAGTCAAGCCGCAAAACTCCCACAGAAACTGCCACCAGAGTGACTTCTTGCCTTCCCATACTTCAAACAATTTTAAAAACTTTGTTCGATTAATACTAAGCTCCTAGTCTGAATTCATTTATAAAAACTTTTATATGTAAATGACTTTGAATGTTTGTTGCAGTGAAGGTTTGCATTTTCTGAGCCATAATCAGTGTATTGGTAGACTGACACACGCATTCCGTTTATTCTTTTCCCCTTTATTTTCTAAACATGGTAGCATTGACAGAAAACCAAATCACATCCATGATCTGTGATCAGTTCTAGACTTGTGTGTGGTTCCCTCAATTGACTTTACATCCAGTTCACTTTGCTTTTTCTTTCTTCCCTACTTAAAAGTTTTCTCATCCCTGCTGTATGCTGCCTGCTGGGAGCGTCCCCTCTCAGCTCTCTAAATGTCTCTGAAGAGTAAAGCTTTTAACACTGACAGCAGTGTCGACTCTCTAACACTGCGGCTGTCTGTCACCTCGTTCACTGCACGCAGAGACAGTTAATGTGTTTTTGAAATGCTAATCTGCTTCGGTCTGACAGGTGGATTGTGTGTGACTCGTCAGAGCAGAGAGATGATCAGAGTGAGGCAGAGAGATAATCCGAAAGATACTGTCAAGCAGACATGAATATAATGAAAACAGGCTGATATTAACACTTGAGAATGAAGCAAATCCCCCCCATGTGTTAATTCAACCCATGTGTCAAGAGTGCTGCTGATAGAGGGAGGGTGAGACGCAGAAAGACGATCGACAGCAGCTGTTTTTCAAACATACACCACTGTCTCTCTGCAGGACCTCAAAGCACAGATGGGATTTTAATGACAAAAGTTGCTAAAACTTCAAAGGGTGTCTTTAAACTGTGTATTTTAATTTTTACCCAACAACAACAAGCGAACAGCAGATGGCAGCCATTGTGTTTCTGTCACTGGTGTTAACACCAGTGACACCACCTTATCTGCAGCATCTCCGCTGCATCAGTCCTGCAGCAGCCCCCCTGAACTCAGTGAGGACTAAGAGTAACCATGTCCACACAGATATCAGTGCAACCAGCAAATTTGAGAAGTGCTTTGAACAGAAGAAAAAAAAATTAAATCATGTTGTTTTGATTTATCATAATGGGTCAGAGAACAAAAATTGACCAGTTTTTACCATGACACTGACACACTGACACAGGCTTGGTCCACTGTTCTGTCAAACAATTATCAGTATACAGAAAAACAACGTCAAAACAGCTGCTTATTTTGACTTTTCTATGTGTACCTGTATACCTAAAATTATTTTGACATTGAAGTTTACCAGTTAGGTTTTGCTGAAGGAGGCTTGGGTTTTTTTCTGGTTTGCAGTTAAGCTGAATGGTTCTCGGTGTAACTATAATGGTGTAATAGTACATAGAGTTGGTGGTCGGCGAATAACATTGATGTCAGTGAGTTTGAGTGACATGCCATAAAAAAAGAAGAAAAAAAAACAATGTCCAGAAGATTTTAACCATAATTCTGGTTGTTTGGTTACACACAAATTGTTTGAAAATAAAATGTTTGGTTTTTTTTTCAGAGATTGAGCATGATTTTCCCTTCATTTGGAGGAGTCTGACACCCTTGTATAAATTTAAAGGTCCAGTGTGTAGGATTTAGTGGCATCTACCAGAGAGGTGGCAGACCTGAAACTTTGCTGGCAAACGCAAAAACGTTTGATTTGTCCTCCTTAATTTGAGCTACTGCAGAACAACATGGCAAAAGAGGACCTGCTCCATATGTAGATACAAGCTGATCATTCTGAGGTAACGAAAACTATTCTTATTTTCAGGTGATTATAAACCAATGAAAACATATATATACACATTTCTGCCCTTAAATCCTACACACTGGACCTTTCAGATAAATACATATTTACAGAGGTTATACACTTCAAAACACACACAAACACAGAACTTTCATCTAGTAGACTGGTGTGTGTCCCAAATGTAGCCCTAATATGCTCATTTGTGTAGCATGTTATGCTAGACATCATATGTGAGTCAAGTGATAATGTTGTTTTAGTGCCAGTCATACAATTCGTTTTGGAAGTGGGGGGAAATTGACCCTACTTTTGGTATGAGAGAACATTGCTGCAGACCACAGCTGAGGAAAATATGTAGAGCTGTGAAGCATCCAGGAGCTGAGAATGTCAAAGAGATTGAATGTGAAGAGCCACTTAGCCTCTCTGCCTGTTTAAACACTCAAGATGCTGGAGATGATTCAGCTGCCTCAGATCAGTGATAGCTGCTTGATTCATTTAAAACTCCTCTCATTGGCTGTGATTAGAGACGAGATGTGATACTGATAACCGAGTTGTCTTCAATTCTTCAATGTCCTTGATGAAGCAAAACATTATGGGGATTGATGAATCTGCTGCACACTAGCATCTAATGTAATACATCTTCTTAGTCATATGTTGGAAGTGCAGTTTACAGTTAATGTATTTGATTGGGATGATAAATGCCACTGAGATCCATCACTTTGAACCGTCAGCCATAAGCTACAGAATTGTTCGGTTGTGAAGCTTGAATATGGCAGATCATTGCTGCTACAATGGATCGTTATCTGCACACCAGGTCACTGACCTGGAAGCATCATGGAGGTTTGATTATCATCTACTAAAATGTGTCCACATGGTGTAAATCTGCCTTGAATATGACAAAGCCAATCACGCATGCACTGCAGTTCAACAACTGCAAACATACTTTTTACAGAAGGAGTTGCCTTGACAAGTTAAGCCTCAGTGGGTGAAGCCAACATGTTTTTATCCCAAGTAATAACATATTGCCACTTTGCAGTAGACTTCTATGTCTATATTTTACACTAAAGATATCTCCATACGCTGGTACGGAGATATCAACAAAAGCACAGTGGGATTTCACTGTTTAAGCAACACAAGCACATGGCACCCAATGCTGGGGGTTAAAAAAAATAGCACAAGCACGTATTATTAAGATGAGGCAATAAGGGCACAAATGGTAAAGTTTAGGCAAAAGGGGCACATGGTGAGGTGTAGAAAAAAAACAGACTGGAAGCAAATACTGGACTCTGGAATTGAAAGTCCAGGGTTATTTGGAACCATCCTAATATTATGTCTTTACTCACAGCATTTAAACCTGACGCCATCCAGTGGTGTATCATGCAAACGTGACAGGGCCCATCTTTACTTAACTGACACCTCTTGTCTGCGTATCATGCTGCCGCAGATGCAGTGGCAACACTTGCCATAGGGCGCCATCCTGAGAGGGGCCCCAAAATTGCCCGGAGTAAAAAGTTTGAGGAAATCATCACAATCTAGACAATGCACATACCAATCAACCACAAAACTACTGGATTAAGAATAAATCAACTTCCTCATCCGTAACCCACCCAATATACCTCATAGTACACCAACCTCATCAACTGCGAGTACACCATGGAAGGAACATAAGGGGGATAAGAAAATGGGGGGAAAAAAACCTGAAATTGTCAGGAGAGTTAGTGTGATGTGCTCGAGCTGGTCAGCTTGAAGGCATGAATTCAGTTGCAATTGGCTCCAACTGTGACTTGTCTTTTAACCCTATTGCCACACAAGAATATTATATCAAAGCCCCGCATTATATTCATATATGGCAATATGTTTACATCCAATGCCCTGATGTTTCCTCAAACCCTCATCATCTTTATGCTCCCTGCTCTCACTGCTTTCACCATTCAACCTAACACATGCACATTTCTCAGTGCAGTCCCTTTTTCTACACTATGTAGGAAAACCATGTCAAACAACAAACTTGTATTAAAGGTCTACTCTAAAATGTGTCTGGAGAGGGCCTTTAAGTTCAGTGAAAAAAAACAGCAAAGGCTCCAACTGATTGACTCTATTACTTCTTTAAGAGGCACTCTAACCATCTACTCTTGATGTTTTGTAGCTGGGAAGTTGATTCCCTCATCAGCAACTCCTCAGAGGAAAACAGGGGACTTGATGGACATCTGCTCACTCATCGCTGTAAATTCACAGGTTTCATTTATGATAACATGTAATTAAAAAATTAAGATCGACCATTATTTTATTAATTTAGAAGAACACTCCATGAATAATATGAATGTAGCAGAATAATTCAGCGCAGAGACACTGAAGGGATTTTAAATAGCCAACATTTGCTCCTGGTGCTGTAATGACTGAATAATGTACTGTATCACACACTTCCCCCTTTAAAAGTAATATAAAGATTAAAATCAGTTTTCTCAAATATGTTTGAAGGGAAATGAACAGAAAACATTATTAATTCCAACACTGTTGCACAGCCAGAGCTTTGTTGAAATCTACCTTATGATCATGTAAAATGGGCTTAATTTTCTTTAAATTCAAGTGTTAATATCACTATCTTTATTTTAGTCCATTTACAGCAGTATTTCCATGTGTCACAAACAGGACAGATATGTAGCATTTACAAATGATGTCTGACACTGACAAGTAGTTGAGGCTCCAACGGGCTCAAAAACATTCAATCTATTTTCACCACATATTACCAGAACTACTTATTACCATGTCAGGGCAATTACTGTGGTTACACAGTTGTCATAATATCATATGTCTGATATACAGGTGGAGAAACTGTGTGCAAATTATGGTCTTCTCTAGAATAATAATTGGATTTATACAAAGTCGAGACAGGTGTCGAGCTTTTAACATAAGCAATCCCTCAAATATTTAAATCATGAAAAAATGCAGTTAAGGTCTGATTTAGCTGATGTTTAACGCATAATATGCTGTCCTGCATGCTGTCATTTGTTTTTATTGTTGCCTGTTTCAAATACTGATGTATAGCAAATTAACTGACTCGGACCTCTTGTGTCACACCAGACTGGATCCATTTCAGTCATTCAAAAGGTTAAGGTGGCATTTGCTACAGCTTAGAGACATCTTTAGAGTGACTGACAAAATACCAGGGACATTTACTCCTTTTATGATATAAAAAGATAAGATGAATCTGAGTAAAAGTCATTTCCTCATATTGATTTCCCTTATCAAATCAGTCACAAAAGGAGAAGATAAAAAGAAGGAGTTTCAGGCTTTGAGATTATTTATAGGTGGATGCAACTTCATATCTGGAAAGTTAAACATATTTTGTTAAATCAGTGTATACTAGTGGAGTGATAGACCTTTTCTTCTATACAAAGATTCAGGAAAACTCAATTAACAAACTGAAAAACACAATTGCTCTAATGAGAAGCAAATGCACCAACAAGGGCATTTAAGGAATAGATTAAAAAATATCAATATTTGCTTGGCTTGTCAGTGACTGGGACTGCAACTTGGTATTTCACCAGCATTGGAGTAGTTTTGCAGGACAAGCCAGCATCTTGACAGACTCAGCCTGTGCACATTCATACTTGTAGTAATAATAATAATAATACTAGTAATAGTAATAGTAATAGTAATAGTAATAGTAATAATAGTAATAATAATAATAACAACAACAACAACAATAACAACAACAATACACACAATGTGAAATTATGTTAATTTGATGCATGTCAAGTATGAAGGCATACAGAATAATATTTTCCCTTTTCCTATTTGGTCTCATACTTATGTTCTTATGGAAACTGATAGTCTGACTTGTAAGTCTGTTTGGACATCCATTGATGCAAGATACTACATTGATATACTGACCGTCATCTGAGTAGATTTGTTGGACATAATTTGTCAAATGTCAAAATATTTTACCACTATTAACAATTAATCAGGAGTTAGGTAAGTCATTTGAAAATCTAAGTCACTGTAAAAGCCAAGCAAAGAGTATCTTCATAATCCATGATCTCAGAAAATAAAAGCCAAAGATAAGTCAACAACTTTAATTACTTTTATTTTTACACAAGAAATATTATGAGACACATGAGAACACACATAAGGCACCATCCCAGCTGAAATATAGTCTTTATATTTATATTTATATTTAGTCTTTTGGGAGTCTTGTCTGTCTCAATAAGACAAAATTTATTTCATCATTTCATTTCATTCATTATTTCATCTCACAGTAGTAGAGTAACAGAGGACGATCTCTCTGCTTCCTCTTTGATGCTCTGTTGGAATGAAAAGATCTCCCCTCATCGCAGGCTGCTGGTAATTATCCCGCCCTCCCACAGTTTATAATATGAGTGGCTGCGGAGATGTTTCTCACTGCAGTTTGAATTCAATCAGATGAGTAATTAGATGGCAGAGTTTGTCCTGCTAATTATCAGCCCACATACAGCATGTAGGAGAGAATCAGTCCACTATCACCCCCCTTCACTCCTCATTTCTGTTGTCTAACAAAATGATCGAACATACACTTCATTTCATGTGTGGGATTGTTATTCAGAACATCTGTTAGATTTGGTAGCTGCCTGACCAAACAGCTCATTAAAATCTATTAACACTGAAGAATGTGATGTCTGGGACCCTGTAAATATTAGTTAAGTACTGAAACTAATGTGAAAGAGAACACAATCTTTTAATTTTCCTCAGCAGTGAGCTTTGCATACAGGGGTAGATGTATTAAACTACAAAGCCCGGTATATCACTTGTCCGTTGACGCAGAAGTTTCAAGAAAAAAAGTAAATGCACATGTTACCTTGTGTGAATCTGGGCTTTCTCCACTGTGTCACAAAGGTCCTAAGTCCCCCAATTTAGGAATCAATAAGTGTCTTCTGTACCAGTGTCTCATGACCAGATGAAGGTTAAGATCCAAAAGTTAAGGGTTTTTTTAAATAGTTTTTAGAAAAAATACAACTGTTCTTTAGTTTGTAAAAAGTCAAGGGTGTCTCGTTGTGGGGTCGAAGGGCTGGCTGCCTTCCCCCAGATATTTTGAGCATCAAGCACTTCTTTCCCATTTTCAGGGAGCTTTTATGCACAAGTTTATTGGCTAGGGTCAGGCTGCAGGTGAGAGGCCAGACAAGGTTTTTTTTGTTTAGCATTCATTCTTTTTACAATGCAGATTTGTTTCTTCTATATTAACATTGCATTGTATGTTGTGCAAACAAATCTTTCTGCGTTCCTGTTTTTTGACATTTCTTGGTGTAAACCAAGCTTTGGAACATTTGACAAATTATGATTGTAAAAGGTGATGGGTACAAAATCAGCCATTTAAAAAAAGTGGTGGGGACATTTTCCCAGTATTCCCTGTGTAAATGACTCCTATTCAAAAAATGCAAGGGGAAATACAAAGAAACATAGCTAAGTCTACAGGTAGGTTTGGGAAATAACTATGAACTGCTTCTGTACTGGAGGTGGGGGAGTTAGTCTGATGTACAAAGCCCAAACCAGCAGCTCAGTCCTCATATGTATTGTGTAGAAAACAAACCATTTTGTGAGCTATGTGGTGGGCTTTCTCCATGTTTTCTGGCTTCCTCCCACATTCCAAACACATGCAGGTTAATTGGTGACTCTAAATTGCTCATAGGTGTGAATGAGAGTGTGAAAGGTTGTCTGTCTCTATGTGTCAGCCCTGCGATAGTCTGGCGACCTGTCCAGGGTGTACCCTGCCTTCGCCCAATCCCTTGAGAGTTCAAGTTGGCTGAAAATATGCAAGGTCAACTGTAAATTGTTTCACGTTTTCTGTGAGTTTTTGATCAGCTTTGAACGGCAGCTGACCTTCAAACCTTCAAGCTACCAGCTTTGCTGTAGCCTACGTAACTTCAGAAATCCTCTTTTCAGGGTCTTGACTTAGATGTCCAAGTTTTCAGAGAGTCAAAAAAAAAAAATTTGTTTGCATTTCTCACTGGACCATTAATCCAGGGTTCTTCTGACAAATGTCTGAAAATGTAAGAGGTTGGACGCTAGAACAGTTTTCCTTTCCATCCTGCTTGCTCCCAGTGAGCAATTTCACCTGATATCTCAGGTAAGGACAAGGAGAATTAAGACAAGGCAATACGCGTAAGGGCAGATTTATCATGAAACAGATTAAGCTGATGTTACGTCTGCAGAGAATATTTCAGATTGCTCTACAGTCTCACAGCTTTGGCTGAAGAGCACCTCAACTCTTACACCTTCCCTTCTTAATAGGAGATAACAGCGGTCTAATCTCTAATGGAAAAACAACAGCCCCTGGAGAAACAGAGCTAATCTGTGACAGCAAAATAACCGCAGTAGAGGACAACTTTTTAAACATGGCTTCCTGCAGACGACGGGTACTTTTAAAAAGGATAATCCTCACACTTGTCACCTTCTCTCTCAAAAACATTTCCAACTTCTCCTTTTTGTCTGCCTCCACACAGAGGAGTCAGTGTTCCTCCCTGATACATATCAGTTATCACGGCAGAGCCACCTGACAGCCTTGCTATCCAATAATAAATTGATTTTCTAAAAATATTTTTCACTTTCACCTCTGTGCACTCTTATCAGGTGGTTGGAGAGCTATGAGGGAGAGGCTGCAGGCCTTCAACAGAATCCAAACGACCTCAGCTATTAATTACAATCTTTTGTCTTCAAAAAACCCTGCTGGCTTTAAATCCCTCAGATAAATGAGTAAAGACTTAATTCTGATTGAGGAAATAGAGAATATTCGAAAGTAATGCTCAGTTTTATGGGGAGGATCCAAATGAACAAACCTCCTTTACTGATGTTCAGTGTCTACACCTACATCTCCTGCATTTTATTTAATGTCTTGCTATTAAAGAGGTCATCTGCAATTGGATGCTCCAATTTTGTCTGCACCACTAAACCCTCTGGCACTAAAAGTCTAAAAGTCTTTTCTTTTGAAGCATAAAAGCATGAAATAATCTCCCAACTAATCTGAAACTTTGCACAGACTTCCATATTTTCTCCCGCAAATCAAAAAAAATTGATTTTAAGGAACCGGTCTTGTACGCATTAATTTCTCATCCGAAAAAGTTTTCAAGAACTCTGGGAAACAGGTATATAATTTTCTAATATCCCTATATTGTTATGTGCTCTTATCATTTATGAAACATGGCCTGTGTGTGTGTGTGTTTGTGTGTGTGTGTGTGACTGACTGTTTTGTTGTTGGTATGATCTGTATTTCACTGCTGCCCTTACCTGCCCAGGGACTACAGATGGAAATTAGCTAGTAAATTAAATCTGGTACAAAACATCTTTTCTTGTCTGAGACTAATGTTATTGTGTACATTGTCCCTGATTCAAATAAACTTAATAAACTAAACTCGTAGTGTGAAAGCGCTTTGAGTGGTCGAACGACTAATAAAGCGTTGTGTAAGTGCAGGTTTGTTTACCATTGTCTCCTCGTGCAAATGTATACATATACACACACATCTGCAAGTATCACAAACATCATCCTGTAAGTGGCTCATAGTTACCACATCCCTCACATCTGTGTGACTCCTGATAGCACGGCCACCTATTAAGAGCATACAGTATGTACAGCTCTGCTGGGTGCCATCATGCATATGTTTAAAATGAGCATGTGGAGCCAGCAGCATTGTGACCATTGTCTCACTGAAATCTCCCGCCTTCACCTCCATTGACCAGGACCTGATGTAATGTTTCCATGTCAGCCATCTTAATTTTCTTTTGAAACTTGATTGCATGGAGATCTCCCTTGCCACACACACATTGATCAACTATTCCTTTTTAATAAACATCTGTTAGGTGTACTAGAGCAGTCTTCTGTGGTTATTTGTGGGTTTTTCTTTTATTGTGACAAAAGTTGGTTAAGACAGTCAGTGCTCCCGTTCACACCTTCTGACCTACCTAATTGTTAAACATTTTATAAACAAACTTGTATTTTCTCAATAACAATCTGTAATTATCACTAACCAGACCTGACTTTAGAAGACCTCTACACAGTCAACGGAGGATATCTGCAGCAAGAAGGCACAAAGATGTTTTTTTGTATCAGGACAAAATGTAGACAAATCCATTGGTTTTTGGATTCATTGATAAAGCCAAATAAAGCACTCTGCTCTGTGTGCTGACGCTTGCTGTTGAAAGGTACATTAGTAAGAATGATGTGATGAAACTCAAAGACTTCTGTGTTTCAGTTTTACACTTCAAGTGTATCTCTCTCCGGATCTTCGCCAAGCCACTCTGTTGTCATCAGTGTCTTGAGGCACTCACTTGCTAAAGTATCTCATTCAGCCCACTGCTCCTCACCCATTACAAACACCTACATCCTGGCATTTACACTGGAGACCTATTTTGCTGTTACCTCGCACACAGAGACAATAAAGCTATTTTCAGCTCAGCAGGCTCCTTCTCCCTATTATCTGCCTTTCCATCTGCAGTTTACTTCATCCTCTTACTTTTTCCAGCATAGTTTTTTTTTTTTTCCCAGCTTGTTTGTTTCTTGCCCTATTGTCTTCTTTTTCTCTTGCTTTCTGGTTTTAATTTGCAATTTAGCTGCACGATAATTTCCTACAGACTGAATATTGATCAACATATGTCGCCTGCTAGTTGTAATAAAACACGGGGAGACCCTGCACTCTAAATTGATACTTAGCAAACACATGCTTTGCCAGTTGCAGCTGGTTCAGTACTATTAAACTGAAGAATTAACAGCTTTATAACAACATCTGTTCTGTGATGTTTCTATTTTGGAGGCAGACATTTTTATTAAGCCTCTCTGTGAATCTGAATACGGAAGTGGTCTGCTGTACTGATCCTTTAACTTTTGTGACTGTGGCATTCATAGTGTGTTTATATTTCTCCTGATGTGTGTGTGTGTGTGTGTGTGGACAATTGATTACGCAACATCCAGGCTGGTAGATAGAGTTAGCGGCTAACTCAAAGAAGAACAGTGCCCGTAAATGTTGGCAAATTCATTAAACAACGAGATTCCAGAACTGCTTACCCTCCATGCAGATGATATCAGCCACCAGATAACAGACAGTAAATGATTTTTATTGCCATGTTATTCCATAGTTATCATTTATAAAGCGCTTTCATGTTATGAAACATGAAAGGCCAACATTGTTGTGTTAGATGTCCCGCCTCTATTGCCTCTGCGATGCCGGCATGCTATCTAAACCTCACACTCCAGAGCAGCATGATGCCCCTGTGGTCCGTTCTGTGTAAGCATTCAGAGGTGGCATAAAGAGGAGACATGGTCAAGGGCCTATAGCATGATCTGTGTAAAAAGGGCTTTGGAAGGAAATTTTCTCCCTCATATAAAATGCTCAATTAGTGTCATGGTGTGGACAGAAAGAAAGTTTAGCCATGTTGTTTTCTGCCCACATCCAAGAAACTTGGACAAAAAGTTGCTGCAACAGGTGTGGCAGACTGATGTTAGTTGTTCATTAGTGCTGATGCCATTTTAAACACTCTGCTGTCAGGGGAAAATAATGACAGTTTGGCCACAAGCTCAAACTTGTAGCACCTGCTATTTGCCCTAATTTGGTAACCCCCAGAGGAATATTTACTTTGAAAGGACAGTCGATTTTGGTGCTAGATTGATTTTTTTTTTTTTTTTTGGAGAAGGGACCATTAGTGCCATCCAGGGCTTGCAATGGACACAACAACCTCTGAGGAATATCACAACATCTCACAATTTATTCATCCGGTTTGGAGGCAAGAGCAATGTCTCCAAGTAATGAATTAAACATAGCAGCAGGTAAAAATATATTAGTGCTTACCGGGGAAACATGAATAATGTATTCGCAAATGGATCCATTTAAACTGAGATAGGTTTTCTCTGCTCGTTTGTGTGTTCACACAGAGAGCAGCACAGCTGAGGTGGCGCTGACAGCTACAGTTTAATTTCCCCACCGGGCAGATTTGGCCCTGTTGAAATGAGGGTTTTAGAAAGCATTCCCATCTCTGCAGGTTATATATAGCACGTGTAAAGAAAATGTTGAGGTGACTGAATGTTTTTTTTTCCCAAACCAAACATGGGGAAAGTATTTGTCACTTTTAGTCTGCTGTTTATTCACAATGACATAATTCTAACAAAAAGACTGCCATGCCAATATTTGCACAGAGATGCCAAACAATGAGTGGCAGCAGCTGAGGGGGTTGTGAAAGGTATGGATGCAATTTAATTTCAACATCATGTAGATTTGATACTCTCAACAGGATGCTTTTGGACAGCATTTCCATTCATTAGCAGATGTCCCCAACACTTGGGCTGTGGACAGACGGGTACTGGGTTTCAGAGCGTTTGCTACCTGACCATGAAGAAACTATGATATGGCAAAGCGACCTGACATATTTAAGTTTGTCGGCCATTTTGGTGGCAATACCCTTGGAACTTTGCACAACTGGCTGCCTTTTTTTCTCCTCATCATTCCCTTACATCTGACCAAAATATACTGATATTTCATGAAAGTGTTATCTGTGCATGAAGTAAGTCCACCAACACAGTCTTGGAATTTAGCAGTACATGAAATCTGTGTGAGGACATTAGTGTTGCTTAGAGGTTTTGGAGTGTCCAATACGCATAGCATTTCAGACCTCCAGACACAAATTCCACAGTGTGTTTATCACCTCCAGCATCTCCAATAATCTCATCTGTAAGGTCCCCTAAAAAAGGAACCTCTCTCTGGGACCCAGTCTCCCATCCTTTGGCACAAAAACACTGTGATATTTTAAGGTTGTAAGGGTTAGTAGTCCTCATTTTTACTATCTGTAGCTGAGCCTTACTGGGCCTCAGTCCCTCCTGTTTTTTTACAAATATTTATTTAACAAGTTCAAGCAATTGCACTTTTTAAAAACCTAGGTTTCTTCTTCTTGGATTACCAACATAACATGCCTCTGGTCCTGGGGAGATCGCTATGCAACCAGCTGATCTGCATTTTGCCTGCAGAAGGAAGAATACAGTCATGAAGTCAAAACATTGGCAAACTTATCGCTCCTTATAGCGACTCTCATCAGGCAGCAGCTTGAGAGTATGTCTGACTAAGAAGAAAAAAAGAGTTTACAAAGACTTTTTTCCCACTGCAATATCTATTTTATATAAGGTCAAATAGAGCATCACTGCTTTTCAAATAAAGCTTTGCACACCTGCCACTATTTATGCAATTGTTTGTGTTTTAATATTTGTCTGTGTGTGTGTGTGTGTGTGTGTGTGTGTGTGTGTGTGAGAGAGAGAGTGAGTGAGAGACCTTAACTAAAAACAATGTGATAGAGAAAGTTTTCTAAATCTTCATCCAATCATATAAATTGGGATGAGTATTAACAACCACTCTAAATGTGACAACTCTAATATTTCATTTTTGTGACTGGTAGCCTATATTCCTGCTATTTCAATGCCAAACTTGGTAATGAAGTATTATTTTTCACCAGACTGGACACGTTTATGTAGCCTGCATGAAACCAGGCTGTAAAACTAATGGACAGTGCCAGCGTGACATAACCAATTAGTTTGTGGATTCCCAATTTGTAGCCTCAAGTTCAGCATTTTTGCTGCTGCCATTTGGGAGTTTTGGAGCCAGTAGTGACCATATTTGGACCACAGGCTGAAGCTATAGAGGAGTGAGGGCTGGATCTGTCTCACAGACTGTGGTAACACTTCACAGACAGCCTCAGTCAAAGCAGCCTTCGCATTAGTTATGTGTAACTTTGAGCCGTAATGAAATGGAAAAAGGTGAGTCGTAAAAATTCAGCCCCCTGCAGTTGTCATGACCAGGGAACTGGCTATAAAGATCAAGACAGTTTTTTTTGTACTGTAATAGATGAGTAGATGATTGTTTCATAGTCAGTAAATGAGAGGGGAGTCATGTCCCTTGTCAAGGATGCCACTGCTGCACCGACAGGTTCACAGTGTTCATACAGTCTTTGCAACATGAAGTATTTTGAATTCCATCTCGTTGCTACTTTTTGTATGAGCTTATGTGGTGGCTTCTGTTGTTGATTTTGAACCTCTGTCAGTTTTCCCTTTACTTTTCCACTGGTTTTAAAAGTTACAATTATTCAAGCTCTAGCTCAAGCTCAAGCTCTCTCAGTTAGTGCAGGAGTTAGTTCCAGTACCTTCTTCACAACAAGATTGAAACCATGTGCAAAAATGGCATATTCCTCACATTAAGAAGTTTAGCACAAAGGATCATATTGGATGCATTATCTGTAATTAAACATTGAACTTTCTGTCTCAAGCCCCATTGATTCAGTTGCAGCTCCATGGCATCCCTCAAGTTCTCTGCTGTGTGGGAGTGTGTAAAATGTCCCACATTAAGCAAGACACTTGCTAGCTCCATGTACTAATTAACAAAGTAGCAAATGACCCCAAGATATGCATCCATGTTCGTGGATGTCCACATGTCAGCAGTCACACTGAGTGCCTCTGGTTTCTCCATCTCTTGCATTGCCTTTTTTTTGGCCTCCTCATACTTTTTGCTACCATAGTTTTTAAAGTCTGTCGAGAAGGCAGGACATATGTGGGGTCAAGCCTTTGTACAAAGGCCCTGAAGCCTCCATCACTTTAAAGGGCTGTGCATCCAGTACAACCATATCAACCAATGCCTTATCCAACTCAGCTTGCTCCAACTCCACTGATCAGTGACCCTAAGGTCTTCATTGAGCGCTTATCCTTTTCTGGAGCACACGTTTCTTGTGTTTTAGTTGAAGTGTCAGGCTTTGAACTTCTTTATTTCTGCTGTAAAGTTTGTCATTTTAACATGGAGGTTTATGGGGACTAGCTGGCTATTTAAAGAAGTACAGTGTTTGGCCCTTTCACCTTGGCTCTCACCTTAATTTTTCAGCCCTGGAGGTTGCCATTTGCATGAAACATCAGTATAAGAATGCACAGAGTAAAGTATCTAAGATGCACTTTTAGTGGGCAATCTGTGTTTAAACAGAAGTCTGTCTTCCAGTATTCAAAATTGGAGCAGAAGAACACACAGACTCTACTCTTTCACTCAGCAGCCTTAAACTGAATCAAAGTCAAGCATCTCTGTCAGCACCAGTGTCAAACAGAAGTCAGTGTCTGAGATTACTTTATATACAGCTTTGCCAGATCCATACAAAGCATCCTATTGGGCGATTCCCTCTTTCAGTAATCAGGCAATCATCTTGGTCACCTGTAGCCCAACCTGTCTTCACTTAGTGGTTAATCAGTGCCATCCTGTGAGCCACCTCAGTGTGCCTCTTGTAATGCATTTTACACAAAATCAAAGTTATCTCAACATGTATTACAGAGATGTACATACCATTAAAAAAGAGAAAAAAACTTACATGTAGAATCAACATGTTTCATTTATGTATCAAAACACTTCCTGTTTTAAAAGCCATAAATCCATATTGAACGAACTAAAAATGACCCCCCGCCGGATCAGGCTGAAAGCTCTGCCACCTCCCCCTCCTCCCTGTCACACAGACAGGGATTTCAACTTGTGCTCCAGAAAAGAATAAGCACTCACTAAAGAAAGGGTCACCAATAAGCTATTATGGCTTAAATATAAAGGTCAGAGAGCAGTGAAGACAAACACATCTTTGGGGTCATCAGGTGGGAACCTCCTTTCATCAGTGTTTTACCTAGTTGGTCCCACAACACCTCCAGGAGGCTAGGCAGTGAACTCTGGCATCCTAAAGCACTCCCCATGTGCCAGCCCTCACTGCTCCTATGCAGCACAAACAGTCCTGCCATCTTCAACAGACCCAGGCTCCGTTTATGCAAGCTCCAGGTAGTGGCAGTACCACCTGGCTATTACAAATACAGGGCTAAGCTAAACTACTCACAGATACAAGCTAATCTACTACAAAGCTATCACAGTTACAAGGCTAAGCTACAATAAAGCATGGCTATCACAGATACAAGGCTAAGGCTAAACTACACTAGCCAAGCTAGCTAGGCAAGTTATCACATGGCTATCACAGCCTACAGACAGATACCACAGGCTACCGCAGATACAAAGCAAAGCTAAGCTAACACATGGCTATCCCCCAGGAGGCTAAACGGAGCTAACTAAGCTAGCTAGGCTGGCTATCACATGGCTATCACAGCCCAAACAGCAGTATCACCAGGCACTATTTACGCAGACTCCAGGTACTGACTGTGCCGATGCTACCTTTCCTAGCACATGCATCACAATTGCTAATATACTACAACTCACATACAAGACTCAAGCTAAGGGAATTAAGGGTGAATTGGATCAACAAACACACTTACTTGGATGGCAGCATGGTCTCACACAAAAAGACTCAAACAGGCCACTCCCACTCCTAAATACCCTCCCACTTCCTGGATTTTCTCTTGAGAAGACTGATTGGTGGATCTCTCCACCTGATCTCAAGGAGTTGTCCATTCAGTGGGTCCCCCTGCTGGTGCCCAACTACCATTGTTTCTCCTAATCCAAATCCACTGACTGGATTTAACTGCCTCATCTGACATATCCCTCACTGTCTTTCTCAAGCTGTGTCCCCTTACTCCCAGCTACCCCAGGAGAGAGGTAGCTGATCCAGCTACAAATCCCCTACATCCCACTTCAACTGGGCGAACCCTAGCTTTCCATCCTCTCTGCTCAGCTTCTGCCTGTAAGTCTGTATACCTCAATTTCTTCCTTTCATAGGCTTCTTCCACTGAGGCTTCCCAAGGGACTGTAAGCTCAATGAAATAAACGATCCGTTGACTCACAGACCACAGCACTATGTCAGGCCTCAAATTAGTACACACTATTTCCTGTGCAATAACAAGCCTTCCTCCTAAATCTGCCTGCATTTCCCAATCACAAGCTCCTTCCAGGTGACCACACCCCTGCCTCTTCCCTAACTTACTGCCTCTTTGTTTCTCCCCCTCACATACAAACTGGACATTTAGACTCTCTTTTTTAAAACCTCCTGAATTTACCTATCTTCTTCTCTCCTCAATACCTGCAGCTAAGCTTCTCAACACCTGATTATGTTGCCACGTATACCGGCCCTGTGATAAACTAATTTTGCAGCTTGACAAAATATGTCTTAAGGTTGCAGTACCTGAACACAATGGGCATGATGGGTTGCCATTTACCAAGAGCTTCAAGTTCTGGGCGGTTGGCAACACATCATATGTAGCCCCTATCAGAAATCTAATGTGGCTCCCTCCAGCTAAGCTTCCTCCTCTCTACACTTTCCCAGTTCAACCACTGACACTGCTTAGCCTGAGCCACTGCCTGAGCACCCCTTACAGTCTCCTCCTGCCTACGTACCTGTTCCACTACCAGCTTTCTTCTATCCTTGGGGCCTGCCGTATTCAACACTGGTTTGCCTAGCCCAAGCCCCAAGCCTCCCCGGCCAAATTGAACATTACCTATTATCTCTGCATGCCTAAGAGCAGCCTCTGCGTCCTGAACTGCTGCTCTTGGGTTCCACTTTCTCCCCTTGGATGGATTTGAAACCACTATCCTAATTATTACATCCTTACTCCCGGCTGACAACAGCTCTGCCTTGACCTTGGTGCACTTAAACTCCCCTGTTAAGCTAGATACTGGCAGCTGAAGAATCCCTTTCCCATACAATGCCACACTACTTAGACACCTGGGAGCACCTAACCACTTCCTAATATATGAGCTAACCAACCTTTCCATTCTCTCCACAACAGATGCTGGAACTTCATAGACTGACAGTGCTCACATTAACCTAGGTAATAACCCAAACTGCAAACACCACAGTTTCAACTTTTCTGGGAGCCCTGACTTATCTATTCTACCCAGTCCTTCACCGACATCTTTTCTAAATGAAATAAAAGACAAAACAAATTTTTGTTGCAATAAATGGTCACCAGCACAGGTATTATACTTGTAAAAAATTGCATGGTTCTTTTGGATGTACATTCATCTGTGTCTGGTGGCCAAAACACTGATTTGTATTCACTGAAAGGGAAATGTGAATGTGTTCAATAGCAATGGCAAAAAGAAAAAAACCTGCATGTTACAACTTTACTTCAATAGCTTTATTGTTATCCATATTTATAGCCCTCTCAGGCAAATTGTAATTTGTGAAATTGGCCCTATAGATAAAATTAGAAATTGAAATGAATTATCATGATTTTGGGCTTGGCAAGATTGCAAAAGAAATAAGTTATGTTAGGTTTTAGTGTCATACTGTCAGAACATCATTAGTTTTTTTTTTTAATATTATATATATTTATATTTTATATTTATATTCCAGAAGATTTTAATGACTTAAATTTTCTTTATATCTAAGATGACCATATATGGAAGAGACAGGAAGTATCCCAGGTGCCTCAGCTGCTGATTACTATTTGGGAACCACACCTGTGGGAGGTCTATGAAGTCAGGTCTATGAAGGGAAGTGTTTTAGTTAGTCTCTGTTCGCTCTGAGATTTCTGACACATTGATCTCTTGACAAGCACTATTTCACAAAAGGATAGGGGGAATTGTTTAGCAATATGGTAAACTGTGGAGGAAAGCTATCACTGTTTACCTCCACAACCATGCATGAAATAGGAAATAACGCCTGTCAGCACTGAAACATTGAAAGAAAACTTAGTTGGGTGTAAATAAAACTTAAAGCCATTCTCCATGGAAACAAGATCAGTGATAATAATGTTCTTTTAAATCAACAGCTGAATGATTTGATATGCTTGGGAATTATTAAAAATGACTGCCCATGAGAATGGATATTTCATTCATTTTGTTTCTAACTGATTCCTGGCAGTGCACTGGTCTAAAAACCTAATTTAATTTATGTTGCATAATAATTTATTCACCAAATTCTGGGGAGTAATGCAACTTATGTGGACCAATTAAACTCTATTTTAGCTTTTTCCACCTCTCAATTTAGAATCATAATCTAAAGAAATTTCAACTTCAGTTTGTGCTGCTCCCTGCTCTTAATAACATAATCACTTGTTCAGGCTTGTTTTGTTTGAACATGGATCTGTATGGATTCACCTGGGAAGGAAAACAAGAACCTGAGTTTGCTGTTGGCTTTTCATGCTCAGTCACAGTCCGTGTGAATAACACCAACACAGTAAAGCAGCTTGTTATTTCAACCTCTATGGCCATGCCTCCTTGTTCTGTGGCCCTACTGTGATTTTGACTGTTTTCTGCCTGTGTCGGGAATTTTGATAAGAGATGGCATGGCTCAATGCTTCTCTAGGTTTTCATGGCTCCAAAGACCAGTTTGATAGGAGCAGAAAAACGACAGCAAGATCAGATATATTGGGTCCCAGAAAACTGTGGTTATGGGAATTTTGAGGGGGATTTTAACTTGTATTCTTGACAAAACTACCATAATTGCTAAACAATCAAGTATAAAAATTTACAAAAATATAGCTTTCTTTAGTAACATTCTTTACAATGTCCTAAGCATCAGGTTTATTAATCCGCTGTCATGACTTTGCAGTAAAATTTGCTCAAGCCGCCTCCCTGAGAGACAGAGTTAATTATCGGCTTAGAAGGAAATGTATTATTTTCCCTCGAATGACAAATGGACACACATTTGCAAAGAATCAATATTTTTCAAATATGGTTTTGTTTCTGCTTGTTTCTGATCTGGACATACATTATTTCATAATCACATTCAGCAGGAATACCAGTCGTCTGACAAAAAATATTTTCTCTGCTCTGGTAAAAAGTGACGTATTTAACACCTAGTTAGAATCACACACATACACAAAATTAATTGGAGGGAAAAAATCAAATAGCTGAAAGAAAACACCGGCAGTTCTAATGAAATCTGATCCATATTCATTTCAACATTTAGTTTATTCACAATTACATGATGAGTCATTTCATTACCTGTATGTTAGTCTTCAGCTGGCCTTCTGTCTGCAGAAGCCACTTAACTCTGACACTGTTGCCAACGGCAGACGGTGAATATATCGATAATGTTTAAAGAGATTCCTCCTTGATCTAGTTAATTGCATCAATTTGAATACATCTGTGTGCATTTTTAACAAATGATGCAGTTTGGGATGCTAATTGTGATTAGCGTGTTAGCAAGCTAGAGGCATTACCATAGTATTAGCTATCAGTGTCATACAGGAATTGGAAGATTAACAGTTGTGCTAATAAATGTACACACACCTGGCAGAATTTGTGAAAACTGGACTTTTTTTTTATTATTATAACCGATCATACAGCCCACCTAAAATATGCCAAACATCACACTGACAAGCCTCAAAACTTCTGGAACAAAATCATTTGGCGTGATAAGACCAAAATTGAACTTTTTGGTTATCATTAACATGACTTGCAGCTGTAATACTATGCCTTGTCACACAATAGCAATTTTTGGTTATCTAAATTTCGGATAATGCCAGTATTCCCACACACTTCCAGAAGATCATTGCCTTGGCTGTGCCTGACCGGGGTGATAGCTGTACTGATGCTGTGACCCTGCCTTTGGATGTGCTCAGGCTGTGGCTGTACTGATACTGTACCCCCCGCTCGCCCTGATTGTGGTCTGGTCCTGGTTGTGCCAATTCTGTGATCTTGCCTTTGGACACCTCCCTATCAATATACACATGAGACTCTTATCATCACCCTCAACATCATCATAGAGTGCAATTAATAATTTCACACCTATCGTTATTGTAATATGACATGCATCTGTTTCTATTATTGCTGTGCCTCTCTCCTCCTCTCTCTTTCTCTTTCCTTTTTGCCATGATTATATTTCATTTGTTATTTACAACATCTATTGCACTTCTGTCCGTCCTGGAAGAGGGATCCCTCATCATCCTCTACCGCTCTTCCTGAGGAGTTTTTCCTTGGGTGATGTGAGGGTCTAAGGGCAGAGGGATGTTGTACACTGTAAAGCCCTCTGAGGTAAGTACATGTTTTGTGATAATGGGCTCTATAAATAAAATTGACTTGACTTGACTTGACTTTTCCTCCCTATTAGCTATTTAGCCATTCAATTTTAATCAAATGGAAGGGCTTATTCTCTCCATTGCACAGCAAATGGATCATAAATGTGATGCAGAACATCAAGCAGGAAAAAAACAAAAACAAGAAGCACCCTCAAGGGTTCCATAGAGAGATTTTACAAAATCTGGGACCTACTGATGAACTATGAACAGTCCAACTGGCCTGAAACTATGAACTCAAGCATACATACGTATGTGCTTAAATACACTAAAATGCACATGTTGCTTCTGTTTAGTTTTGACCTGTCTTTTTTTTTCCATTCCTTCCATTTAAAAAAAAAAACGTTTTTATATCATTACCTTGAGACTATAGCTCATGTTTATGTCTTGTCTCATGAAGTGAAATCTGTCTAAAGTAGTAGCAAAAACAAAAACGCTATGTTTAGAGAGGAGGGCTTACTGTGATGCATGGCGATGGATCAGTTATGTTTTGGGTTCCCTGTGCATACAGCGGCAAAGGAAATGTAGTCAAAATTTATGCTAGAACAAATGAAGCATGTTATCAACCAATACTAGAGGACAATTTGCATTCATCAGTCTGGAGGGTGCGCATGGCACTTTCCAACATGACAGTGATGATTTAAAATGCAAGGCCAGGAGGAACTTTCAATGGCTACAGCAGCAAAAAGTGCAAGTTTTGGAGTGGATTCACATCCCAGTCTCCTGAACTCAATACCCCTGAGCCATGTTGGGAAGACCTTAAACATGTAGTCTATATCAGTCAAACTGAATTCTAAAGGTACAGACACACCAAACCGACATCAGAGTACCAGCAGCAACAATAGGTCCTGCTGCGTTGCACATGAACATACGAAACTGATAGCCAACCAGTACATACATTCTGCACCTGTGTGAGTAAAATACACCTCCATACCAGCAGAGGGTGGTATTCTGTGATAGTCATTCAAAAAGGAATCAGAAAGACCAACTTGACGCTAGTTAGCCAGTTAGCACATTAACAACACAATCCAGTGTTCAAAGAACAAAGCATATGTACTGTGTGCCAGTGAGCAACGCTAACTGTCAGGAAACATCTCTGCTAAAGAGCACAATGGCTAAAGAAAAAGTCTTACCTAATAAGTTTGTTTCGATCTCCCTCTTGACTTTAGCTGTTTGTTTCCCTTGCTTCCATTTATCTTATGTGACGAGTTGAAGTGCCAATCAGAATTATTTCATTCACTGATACCGATTCAACATGCTGAATTGATGGAAAAAAAGTAGACTAGTGCCGACAAGAGCGGTGCAGGAACACACCCCACTAACTAGAGCAATAGACACTCACCGAGGGACCAACATTGACTGATTATGGTCTTGATGTGTCAGGGCCTTTTAATGTCTTGTCCATTGGACTGCATGGTCTGTTTGTGCTCCTGGCAGACCTCACTCTGTTAGGATAGCTGTTTCATTATATCTATAGATCCAGGGGATTATTTTTGCTCCAGTATGACCTCTGCTGGGACATTTGCACTTCAATTCTAAGCCTGTTCCCATCACTCTGCTCTGTAACATCCAGTTTATGGCAGAGCAAATGTTTCCCTCTGTGTCTCAGTGTATTCAGTTTTTTCTGAAGCAACAATGCGGTTATAGTCTAACACACACTGTATAAAACCATTGGTAGATCTTTACAAGCCACTTAAATCCTCCTCATTCAAAAGCCCCTGTGTTAAGTCCACAGTGTCACCGGCTCATTTTTCTATCTGATCCAGACGATGAGATGAAAGGCAATCACTGCGGCCCGCCCGTCTGTGTTTTCAGGTGAAAAGGTTTCATTATGTTGATTTCCCAGGAGCCTCACATCTCCTCGGTACGGCCTGTTGTTGGGTCATTTCTGCTCAGTTTCTCAGACCTTCTCATTACTCTGCAGCCCGATACCAAAACATATGGATCAACAAATGATACTGCAGCTCCATCTATTTTTCGGCAACAATACCTGCTATTTTTCTGCTCTAATACCTGCTCCTTTTCTGCTTCTCCTACAGAATCATTTCCTTTTTTGTTCTTCAGTGCTGTTAAACCAGCAGCAGCCATTAATCATGAGTCTCAGTGTTTATTTCTTAATCAGTCTACAGTCTGTCGTGGCTGCCTCTTCCCAGAAGGCCGCTGCAGTTTACAGCTTGTTACTGTGTCAACTCGCTGACCTCCCACAACTGTCTGCATGTCTTGGCCTGGAACCCAGGGCTCATGGGTAATCCTTCATCCAGTATCTCTGTAAACACAAATGTCATTATCGATCGTTTAATATTTTCACCTCACAAAGACCCTAAATGCACTCCCACACAGTCTTAATTAGGCTTAATTAGGCTCTCAGCAGTCCTGAAGCAAGAAAGTGATTAACGTAATTGTGAGAAAGAATAAATCATGTTAGCTTGTGCAATGTGTACATTGAATCCATTGATCTGAGTATGCATGGTGGATTATGCTCTATTTTAAAGGTTAACCTGGCCCCTGGCGCCACTGCAATATCTACAGATCCTACAAACTGTCCAAGACAAGTAGGTTTAATCATAGCTTTGGATAAACAAAGAAGAGAAACAAGTGAAGATCACCCTGTAGTTTAAAGCTGGTCTGCACAGGACATGTTATAGGCACGTGTTTTGGTCAGACAGGAAAGATGCACTTCTGTCCCTGTATGATGTCAGTGTGGATGTATAAAGTTGTCGGCTAAACTTGGGCTAAATTTCTGCTGTTTATTTTCTGCTGTTATTTCTAAGTGTTGTAAATGTACAATGCCAACACTGAGGATAGCAATTGGGTTGTCTTTAGAAATATAACATTTATATAATCAACACATACTGTCATAAAGCACATTGTTTTGATCCAATTCATTATGAGCCAAATCCCGAATAACACGACTGGTGCTTCATGTCTTGACTTTTGAAACCCACATTCAATTTCAAGAGAATCTAATCACCACTTTCCAATCTCCTGAGCTTCGTGTTTACACCGGTTGCCGAAAACACAAAGATTGGGCCTTTGTATTGCTGTGAGTGCAAATGAATCCAAGCAGCTTGAATTGATCCTAATCAATTTGGCCGAGCACTTTCTACAAACACTTTGTCATCAAAGCAGAATGTGGATCAACTAAAACAGATGCCATGATAATGTTGGCTTTTCTGTGAGGAGAATAAAATCTGATTTCTGGAGAAATGTGTTCTGTCAGCACTGATAATGAGTCTACAAATGAATTCTGGAAACAAGGGTGAAAACAGACTTAACCCTCAGAAGAGTGTCCCCTGAATGCCAAAGTAATTACAGAAACAAAACACACTGTCTACATCAGTCACCACAACTGGTGTAAATGTCTTAAGTTGCAAATGAGTACAGTTATCAGCTGTCAAATCATGTTTAACAAAAGTGTGGGTGAACGCAGCCTATTTGGTTTTGGGTTTTGACACAAAGTTAACTAATAAAAGCCAGTTAGTTGTCTGAAAGACCCAGTTTTACTTCAAAATGGATTCAAAAGACTTTAGCAGAGGCTCAGAGTTCAGAAGTATTGGATTGGTTCAGTCAGGCCTTTAAGTCAATACTGTCTTGCATACCAGCAACGTTTGTAACATCCCCATGTTCACATGCCTCACCTTCTCCTGACAGGAAACATATGCACTCTGTCAAAGAGGGAACTTTGTCAATGGATCCCTCTTTGGAAATAAATATGGAGTTGTGTGAAGGACTGAGCCATACATCATTGTATCTGTTCTGATAAGACTAGATATTATCATAGATTTCAAATATCTTTATATTATATTTTTTTTCTAAAAAAAAAGGCTGGATTACAGAGTGATGTAATTTTCTGAACCAACCTGTTTGAGTCATTATATCAACATTACTGATTTATTTATCAAATCTCAAATATTTTGTGAAAGCACCAATAGCGAACCCTACAACATTTTTGCATTATCAGTTTTGAGGTAAATCAAACATTTTATTTTTTTTCTATCTCGCAAGCCTATAAACATGGTGCTTTTCTACAGGAAAAAGATTTATGCAGACAAAAGGAACTAAAAATACAACCCTTGTATTACCAGATTATTCTAGCTGTTCTATTATTTGTTTTTACCCAGTTGGAAGAAAAGAACACTTTGCACATCCATTTCAAAACAGGTGTGTAGGAGAAAAAAGACCTGGACACACTTTTTGACAATCTTCTGCACACTAACTGGAAAAATAAATGATTGTGAAGTTTCAGTGTCTGGATCTTCATCAGACAATATAGCTGCAAAGAGGACCCTCTTAAGAAGGGAGTAGCTGAGTTTGCAACCAGCTACTCAAGTGCAGTTAGACGGCATGAACTTCTATTTACTATATGACAATATTTAAGGTTGAACTGCATTCTCAAGAAGGTACATTTCCAAATCTTGTGTTGCTTTAGTATAACCTGTAAGGATGTGTTTACATGGAAAATAAAAAAAAAGCATTAATGCAAAAATAGAAACCTTAATAATAATACAACCAGGCCTCCCAAAAAGTAAATATATCCAGATTACTGTTTTGTTTTTTTACTCAATAACATCTTTGTGTACATATTTTGTCACAGAACCATTAGGCAAAGCTACAATAACATCACACTGTCAATAGAGGTATTTGGTAAAAAATAAAGATTTGACTTACTCCTGCCCAGCCTTATTGTGTGATGTGCAAAACTATATATATATATATATATATATATATATTATAGATAGATAGATAGATAGATAGATAGATAGATAGATAGATAGATAGATAGATAGATAGATAGATAGATAGATAGATAGATAGATAGATAGATAGATAGATAGATAGATAGATTGATAGATAGATAGATAGATAGATAGATAGATTGATTGATTACTTTCAGGGGCTTTGGCTTGTCAGCAGCTCAATTTGTTTTGAGGTCTTTGACATTGTTTTCACATGGAAATGTCTCACAGATCCAGAATAACTGGAATTATAGAGCAATACAAGATTAAGAGTGACAATGGTTTAAATAAGAGCAGGTGGGCATCAGAGTGAGAGGAGAAGCCAAAATGGGACAAAATGAGGAGGCAACAGAGGGCATGAAGAAGATAGAAAAAGGAAGGGAGGTGAGAGGGCAGTACGCTGAGGAGGAAGAGGAGGGCTGATGTGGTTACAGAGAGTCACACACAGTTTGAAGTTCATTTGTCCGTCTCCTGACAGAAACATCATAGCTTCATCCTCTGACTGAAGGCTTGCTATCAGCCAGCTGCAGTCTGTTACGGGCAAAAGAAGAAAAGGATGAATGAAAAGGCAAAATACAACTGAAATAAAAAGCCAGCTTTAAATTGATTATGCAGATTGCAGTTTTAAATGGCTCCATCTGTTAGTCTAGCAATTTAATGGCTAAAATGAACATCTCTGCAATCTTAATGTACAATTGTTCTCAAGTGTTCTCAACATGAATATAGTTGAATTTTTTTTTTTTTTTTTAATTTTTTAAGTGACAAAATACAGTGGAAATAGAATTGGTGAATTTGTTGTGACATACTGAAGCATCTAGCTGGCAGATAAAATCATCTATGGAGCAATTAGGAGCTCTCAGATTTAAATGTGAAATATAAGTGCCATATTTTCATCATGTTTTATACATTGTTTAAGCAGCAGCTTATAGAATATAACTGTTGTAACTATAACTGTTTACTAGGTGTCTTGGGGGAAAGTCCAAGGTTTTGTGACAATGCCACCACTCAACCCGCCTCCTTATGGGAACCACTTCCTCATTTACTCCCATCAGTGTGTTGGTTACATGAATGCAACCATCCCAAAAATGTGCGTTACTGGCATGAAATTAGGTAGTTTCACTTTGAACCAACTCCTGAGACTTGTGGAACAGCAATTTAAGGCCAATTTACAGGAAACTGCTCAAAAATATTCTATAATTGGATGGAAACCTGCTTATATGCTCCCTTGCATACATTTAGCATAGATGGAGTAAACATGATAATTAAACTGGTCTTAATATAATTTCAAACCCTTAAACTTGTTTCAAAACACAGACACAAAATGGTTTAGATGTGGTATATTTATTCAATGCTGTGTGAAAATGAAAATATGCAAACTGTCTGATTGGAAAGCTTAAACATTGTTTTATGTTCAGGAGGAAAATGATGAATATTCAACAAAACATTTAACTCGTTGCACTTGATTTGCAATTAGAATTAAAAAGGACAAACAACAACAATAAATCAATGAATAATAATGGTTGGGGTCAAAATGCCAGTGAATAATTAGTTTTCCTCATAACAACATGTATAATTTGCCAATTAACTGCGTGGGATGATTGAAAGGAGTGGTAAAGATTCTGAAAGATGTCAAAATGCTGCTTAACGTTTACAGTACATAGGCAGAGGCCGGAGACATTAAGACTACCACTGGGGCAACTCATAGAGACGAAAACAAAGACAGAAGGTAGATGAGTGGATGAGATTAGAGAGAAAGGGAAGAACTAAAATGATAAAACCGAAAGGCACTCAAGGTGAAATAATCATAAATCATACTGTCTCCCCAAAGAATCTCTGCATCCATCTCTCCTTCACTTTCCACATCTTTTTATGTTTTATGATCAAGGACTCAAAAGTCTGTACTTGTCCTTATCATTTTTGTGCTCGATAACATCTTTCTTCTGGCCATTTCATTTTTGTACAATGTAATCAGAGCAGCCACTCAAAAGATGTAAAAACAAAAACAAAAAAAACCCCATCTCTTTCAGATAAAAGCAGGTAAAAAGCATGATGGAAATGCAAATGTCTAAATCCCTGCAGAACTGTTTTGGAATATTATCCAAGCCTCATCATTTTGTCATTTCAGGATTTCGTCCATTTGCTTGCATGGCCGTAAATTGTTTCGGAAACTAGATAGCTCATTATAGAACCAAACTCTTGAAACAAGAACTTCCCAGGGGGATTTTCTTACACTTTTGTAACCACAAAGATTTAGCAAAGCACAGGCAGGGATTTAACTTAATTAATGTCTTTCCCAACAGTCTCCGGAGTGTTGATGAAATGATTCAAAGCCAAAACAATGGATGCTGTCATACCTCTGTCACATGCTTGGCTTGTTTTTGACATCACATCACCAAACACAAATACACTTTTGTTTGCCAAATAGAATCAAAAGTGGGAACTTGCGTTTTCAGAATGCTATAAAGCAGAAAAACTCATAAGGGAATAATAAATATTTCACACACAAAATAGACACGTGGAGCTAAAGTAAGCTAACAGCATCACATAGGTCATTTGTGCCTCAGTGCAATTTTGCTGTGATTGTAACATTACCATTATAACATTATTGTCTGTGTGCAAAATTAAGTCTCAAAATGAAAAAAAAAAAAGCTTTCTGAAGATCACATCAGAGACTCAAAATAGCCCTCCTCGAAACACATGCAAGGACAAACATGATCTGATTTGGACAGTCTGGGGACAAATGAATCACAACAACTCCGAGGTATCCTGCAGTGTCTCTTCTCTGCCTGACCTGCACTGACATGGGTCAATGGATGAGATTGTTTTGTGGTCACAGGGAGAGGAAAATAAAAACAGAGTTTGGAAACTTGAGGAGAAGCTCTGCGGCCGACTGTCAGAGACACTAATTGGTTTTGCTGCCTGAGGTGGAAAACAGAGCGGTCGGCCTGCTGGATCCATGGCAGCAGCTGCAGGTGATTGACAGATTAAGGGTAAAAGATGGAGCTCAGACTGAGGCAGAGGGCTGAGCAGGTGGAAGGGCTTGTTTTGGGGCAGGACGGTGCAGGAGTCTGAGGCAAGGCTGGAGGTGAGGTGAAGCCCTCATTCTCTCAGTGAACTCAGACTACTCTCAGGTGTCTGAGCATGTGTTTGAGTCATTGAGAGGTGTTTGTATCTCTGCTATGATTTGCTCCTGACAGTTAACTTTTTCCCTGGAGGAATGTTGTTTCATCTGATTTTCAGAGTACTTTGATCATTTTCAACTGCACTTTTGTTGAACTATAAAATCCACATGATATATATTTTTTTATTAACAACTTAAAAGGAAGAGATGACATTTTGGGAAATAAAATCGCCTTCATTCTGAATTGGTCGAAGATTGATGCCAAACATCTGGACACAAAATATGTTGCCGCAGCTAGTGGTTGATTAGCTTAGCTTATTAAATGGGGACAAGGGGAAATGGCTATCCCAACTCGTCATTTATTATGTTTTAGGTGTCTTTCTGCATCTGCTGTTTACGCTCCGAAAATGCTGCTACCGTGATGTAAACAAATGCACATGGTGGGATGATGCAGCACGTAGTTACGTTTAGACAACGGGAGCACATGGAAACAAACACATGCTGACACGGATGATTAGGTGTAGGGGAAGGAGGCACATGGTATGGTGTAAAAACACATTGTTTAGCTTGACTGCAATAGGAGATAGCCAGCCATCATTGTTTCACACAGACCAGTCTCAGCAAGAGCATTTATTTGTCTAGCACACTAGGCTTCACTTTCGGTAAGCACAACAAATTGTTAAGACAATTTAATCACACTGCACCTGCATTTGCTTCCCTCACCTAACATCTCACTGCCAGCTCTCAAGCCAGTGGCAACCTGACCTTCTAACACGAACCTTAATTGTCTTTAAAAAAAAGAAAAAAAGAAAAAAAGGCAAGGATCAGGGAGCAGGTGACATTACTGGCTAAAAGTTTTCTGTTTGTGTCATAATTGGACATTGGTCAGATGTTAACTGATAGAGAGATTTTGGCTAATTGATTCAGCAATCAAGGATGTTGTGTTTTGCTTCTGTTGTAAACCTTTAAAAAAAAATTAGATTAGAAAGCTCTTACAAGAGCATGTGTTAAGAACTAGGACAAAAAAATCAAGCATTCTTAACGTCCATGACAAATCAGCTAAGCATATAAAGTTTTCATGAGTTGGACAAAAGTTTGGCCACACATAACGCTGTGTACACTGAAAGGCAGCTTCATTTCCTCGAGTCATTAAGTTGTAGTCCATTAGTCATGTGCTGATGCAAAAAATCCGAACCAGGCTGATATTTTGGAGATCTATTTGGTACGTTATTTGTATATGGATTCACAAAATGCCTGCATGACGAATAATGCATGCTTTGATATTGTTGACACTTTGAGCCCATAATTGTTGCACTGACCATTTGCATTATGTGTAAGCCATTTTGGCATTTGTTGTTGTTGTTTGCTTTGATGTATGGCATATGAGCCTTTGTGTTATTGCTGGTATGGTACATTGCAAATAAAGGGGCATCATAATTGTATTTTGCTGGACAAGCAAAAGTGCATGCACCAGCCCTGGTCATAGGCTGTCTTAAATCACACAGCGGCACAGGGGTGCAGCAAAAACACTCATACAAAAATATTTGACGGTATTAAAAACAAGTAAAAATGAGATGCTTTTAATTACTGGAGTTATTTGGGGCCAACTGAATTTCATACAGCCTTGTATAAAAGTTTCAAGGTCGTTTTGCACCAAAGGCTGTTAATTTGTGTCTCACAGAGGGCGTCTCAGTGATGTTTGTTTCCATCAGTCATGTTTGGGATGATGACATCGGGGACTAGATTCACTGACACTGATGAGTGAGGAGGGACTGGACAGAAGCTGTAGCCTGGAGCTGGACGTAAAGGTCAGAAGACAAATGTAGCCCGAGGCTGAGAAAGGTTTGATTGAGTCTTAAAAAAACCCAACAACTTTAAATCCACTGCACTTGAAAAGAATTTCACAACAAGTTATTGGAATGACCTTCAGTCGGTCTAGGGGCTTTTACTTTTCCACCTTGTTTGACATGCAGAGGGACTTTCTGTTATTTTACTGTTTAAGCTGCAGAGAGTCTGAACTGGTCAAGTGCTGTCAGCTCTGCCTGCTGGTCTTCAAGTTTCAGCAGCTGCCATAATGTTCTCTCCTCATTGAAGGGCAGCAGTGCTGTCAACTGGAACATGCTAACAATATAATATAAAGGGTCTACCAGAGTGATGAGCAGGGGTCACACATGAACTTAGCATGGTGCTTTTACATGGAGACTACCAGCTTAACAGCCACCATCCTTTGGTCCCATAGATTTCAACCAGGGCTTTCACAGCATGTTCTTATTCCAAATTGTCACATATTGCCACTTTGCAGTGGACTTACGTCTACATATTATGTTTTAGGGATCCATCTGCGTCTGCTGTTTACGTTCTCCTTACGCTGCTACCATGATGTCATCAAATCAAGCACATGGTGGGATGACATGACACATATTTAGACAACACATGCACATTCATCATTCAGCCAGGAAAAAAGGAGGAGGAACTTGTAATCATTAATTTCAGTTGGTGTCAAGTCAACCTTTTAAATGTCTCTTTAGCTTTTCATTTTTTACCAGAGGTGTTAAGTTAAGCACGTTGCTCTTAAATGCAAATTCTGCCTCCAGTCAAATGGCAGGATGCGACAGTTAAGCTGCTAATCTGGTTTTCCAGCTGCCAGAACTTTGAGATTCAATTAGGAGATGAGCGTTCAAATTTATAACTCTACTTTCAATAAAACACTTTTCATGCAGGTACAAGTCAAGAAACACAGTTCAAAGTGAGGCACTGAAATTTATATTACTACTTCTCCTGACCTTCCCTCCATTTACAAGACAGATTGAGACAGCAGACACGTATTTAACTCCAGCTCCTACAAAAAGAAATGGACTTTTCCTCTGGATATAAGAGAAACAGATAGCAAACACTAAGGGTAGGGATTATACTGTGACACCCAACTGCTTCACAGGGTGTGGAAAAAAATGAGATGGAGCCCAGCCAACTCATTCTGTTGGAGAAAATACATAAAATAAGACTCCCATCACTGTAGAAAAGAAAGGGGAATGAGAGGATAAGAAAGTGTTGAGTAGTCAGAAGCGAGGGGTTTGAAGGAGGCGGTCGAGGATGAAGAAGAGGACTGAAGGGAAGGAGTAAGTGAAGAAGAGTGGAGGCTAATGAGCTGCAGCGTCACAGCAGGAAGGCAGGATGCTGTTTATTCTTCTCTCACTGTTAATGACTTCTGCTAAAGATTGACACAGTAATTTTTTAAAAGGCTCCAACTTTGTCTAAAGGTCTCCATTAATGACTCTCACTGAAGTCTTTCACAGACATTTACAAATGACTTCTATGAGGACTTTTACTACTGAATTTTACTGAGTCACACTAATGTTTTTTTAATGATGTTTACGAAAAACTTCTACTAAAGAACTTACTACCTCACTAGATACTAACTCAGTCTCCTTTGGCCGTTGTCTTTGTTCAACTTGACATTTATGATTCCATTAATACCATTTTACTGTTTAACAGTTTTGCGGGTTTGCTCATGAAATTCAACAAAAGATAATACTTTTTTTTCCATGCTCTCTAGTTATGGAGTTATCATAATGTGATTAGTAAAGTTGGGCTTTCATCTCTGGGGAAATGAAGTCTCCCTGCATTATGTGTAATGGCCCAAAATGGTAATCCTTCACTACCTGTATAGACAGTTTTTTATGTACTCCATTCAGACCCCTTTCACTAGCATTTAAATGTCTAAAAGCTTATAAAATTGGTTTGATTTCTTTTAAAAGCACAAAAAACATAATGAGTAACTTGGCAAGAAATGTCCTGCAAGATGGGAAAAACAGCAATAGAAATCATTTGATAATAAGCTTGGCATGGGAAGTGAAAGTTATATATATATATATATATATAAGAGGGAAACATGTCCAGGAAAGTATATTTATAATTCTCTATAATTACATTATTTGCATTTAAATGATGTCACAGCAAAACAATTATAGCACTTTCTTGAGTTTTTATTTTATTTTTAACTTTATTTTAGGGCCATTTCTTGGTAAGTTGCTTGTTGCCCTCCCATGTTTTTGAAAGAAACCAAGCCAAAGGGTTAAACTGCTTCCATCTTCCGTTTCACTGGACCAAAGCCCAATAGGAAAAATACACCTTCTTTGATTACAAATATCTACCAGACTCTCTTGGGTGTCTGGATTTACTATTCGTCGCTGAATCTGTATATTTAATCATGAATACACAAGGTTGTGTTCATCCACCTGATTCTTTGAGGCTTTTCACTCATTCCCTCTTTTTGCTCGTCTTTCATATCATTGTAAGTACTCCACAGAAGTGAAGTCATCAAGCTCCACAGGATCAATAGCACTATTCTGATCTCTGGACAAGTGTGTCATTATCAGATGCTGCACTTGATTTGTTACCTTATTTTACTCTTGGTGCTAAAGGCATCATTTTTAAAGGTCTGTAAACCCCAGAAATAGATTCCAAAATTGTGTTGTGGAACTTGGTGCAGCCACATCTTTTTAGCAGATATATTTACAAAGATATATCCGTCATAGACAAAGATCAAACAAACAGCTCATCAAAAACAGATACCTTTGTGGAAATGTAGCTGTTTTGATGCTGTTAAAACATGTTCGACTTGCCAGTGGTATAGCAGAGTCTGAGGTCACTAAGCTAAAAGAAAATGTGTGCTAGGCAAAGGCTTAAGGTGACTGTAGGATAATGTTGGTATTCTCATTGACAGAAACAGCATTGCCTTGCAGGTGTGTGCTAAAATGTGGATCTCTTTTTAATGACTTTCCCTCAAGTGTTTCCTTGTTAAATTACCTTTTGAATAAGTCCTTTTTTCATGTCACTAACCTTTTTGGCCAATTTCACCAGACTGAAGCTGTTATGGTCAACAGTAGCCAGGAAAAATCAGAAACATTAGCATATTTTTGAGAATGTCGCCACCTGATAAATTGGTGGAAACTCCTGGGGGAAATAAAATCTATGTGATTCCTTAGTGGTTAGATGATCAATCGTCTTACAGATGGTCTCTAAGTTTGTCATTCATTGCTGGGCAGGTGGTGTACAGTGGGTTTATCTTCACTTTTTGCTGTATTGCAGGCATGTCCAAAGTCTGGCCTGGGGGCCTGTGGACTTTAAAGCAAGACTTTGCATTTTTTCCCATTCACCTCACAATGACAAGCCGATCATACAGTTTGTAGACATGCACCAAATAGGAACTACACAGGTGGAGCTAATCTGTTTTGACAGATAGAAACAGTGAATTTGTCATGTATATGCACTTTTTTAAAAAATAACCTGTATAATGTGATGGCTCCCAGGTATTTTCACATTATCTAATCTGACCCCAATTCTAACAAGTCTGTAAACCTCTGCCACGCAGCAAAGAGGCCTGCTGTGGCTGGAAAGTGTGGATAAAGGCAGTGGGCAGCACAGACACTGTATGGTTCAGAGTTGGGTGATAATTTCTTAGTTTGCTACAAGCTTTTGAAATTACAGTCATTTGACAAAATACTCATTGAGTCTGATGTCTCTTAAAGCTCCACTAATCAAACAGTAGAGACAGACATACAATTGGATTTTCTTTGTACAGAAACAGTCAGCCTCGCAGAGCTCATCCATTAAAAAAAAAAGAGGACCATCACACTTGAAATGTGTGGCAGACCGGAATGTGCACAGAGGAGAGCGTTGCCGCAGCTCTGGGATTATCCCGAAACATGGATGGAAATAAACAGGTTTAATATAGATTTGCTGTCAGACAATGATCCATGTATACAGTAAATGAAATGTCTGGTGAGTTGCAAGGTTCTGATAAAGACTCATAACACACAGATAACACTCACATCATGTTCCTACCAATATGCACTCTATCACAGGCTCTGTCTGTTGATGCAGCCTTTACAGCATCCTCTATTTGAAGAATGGCTCTACTGAGGGCCCATGTAGAAACAGCATGCTAGCAGAACGGCATTTGATACATTCAGTACTTATACTTGGCGTTATAGACATACTGCTTTTCTGTGCTTTTCTCTTGATTTCCCATATAGACATTACATACTACTGCATAATAGAGCATAGTGATAACTCCAGGACATCGTTTTCAACATGTTTTAACACACATTTGAAACTATCATTTTTGTACACTTTCAATTTACTACAGCTCACATTATTTTGCATTTTACATTATTTGGATCATGTCCTGTTTACATTATAGCACAACCCTGAAAAGACAGCTGTGCAGGTGTGTATGTAGCTCATTTAATGGACAAGACATAATGGGAAATGTGAACTTGTGTTTGAGTATTCTTTTTATGCCTCGCCTGGAGGCACTATATTTTCGAGCTGACCATCCAACCATCTGTCCCAATTTTTGTAGACGTGATGGTCAAAGATGAAGGTCACTGATCCCCATCAGTCTCATTTTTGTGAATATAATATCTCAAGAACACCTTGTAGAAATTCCTCAAATTTGGCACAAACATTCACTTTGGACTCAAGGGTGCACTGATTCGATTTTGGTGGTCAAAGGTCAGGGTTACTGTGACCTTACATCCTTGTCATTTTCATGAACACAATACCTGAAGATAGCCTTGAAGGCATTTCCTCAACTTTGGCACAAACATTCATGTGGACTTAAAAATGGACTGATTAAAATCTGGTGGTCAAGGTCACTGTCAGGTCAAGAACATTGGAGGCCGACCTCGAAACAGAGCTGATTGTATAGATAGATATGGATGTTTCTTGCATATATTTTTTTCTGCAAATAGAAAAACAAATTAGTGAAACCAAAGAGTTTCATTTGTCTTGCTCCGCATCCAGACATCTTGAAATGAAGGATCCAGGTGTGCATGGGTCCCATCCCAGAAATCAGCCCTGTAAATACTCATTTTAGATTGAAATACAGCTTTCGGTAAATCCTGTGTGCCTCAGCTGTTCCACTCCACCTGGAGGGTCTGTGGTCACAAGATTATTTTGCAGTGTTACCATATGATTTATGGAATGTTTAAACAACTTATTGCATCCACATTTATATTGTAATCTTGCTGAGAAATACATTTTGTTTATGGAAGTAATTTAAGAAGCCACAGGCTACAAAGCCTTCTACTGAGCCCTCGTCCTTGTGGGGCGTAAAAGGATAAGATATTGTTTAGTTTTTTGCAATACCTGCACTATTGGTTGCTTGCTTGGAGATTTATTTAAGATCTTTCTTTTTCTGTTCCACTTGAGCAAGTTGCTTTGCATAAAAGCATCAATTAGACACCTAGAGTTCAATGTAGAGTTGGTGTCTGCAGAAGACAGAGAATCAGCTCTACATTGACAAAGACAGGCAGATAGCAAGCTGGGGGGGAAGTCAAACTCAGCCACGGAGGGACTCCTGACAGACTGGTTCTCCCTGCTTGGCTGCTTTAATGACAGGCAGCAAACTCATTCGGCAGGACAAACAAATCACTGGGACAAACCTCAGCAGGCATCTGCAGTCACACAACGACACATACACTGCTGCCTACCGGAAAAATCTATAATTCTGCCGGGGTCTTCAAATAGGAATAAAACTGCACACGTATAAAAACTGACGGGTTCATCTCTGCAAAGACAAAAAAAAGAATGGTTCCCTGAGGAGTGAATGGTCATGATAAAGGGAAAAAAAGTGTGCCTAGACAGACTCTCTTGATATTTTTTTTCACTCCGGTGGCCTTCCAGTCAGTACACCTTTCAGGTGGCATTGTGGGCTGATGCTGCGTGGTTATGTTTCAACAACTGTGGAGAATTTTTTTTAAATTTGATTGAAACTGAATGAAGACTGATCAGTAAAGAT